>NW_012115766.1:3634116-3690249 GCF_000951035.1 Colobus angolensis palliatus
TGCTTATCAGCTTAAGGAGATTTTGGGCTGAGACAATAGGGTTTTCTAAATATACAATCGTGTCATCTGCAAACAGAGACAATTTGACTTCCTCTCTTCCTATTTGAATCCCATTTATTTCTTTCTCTTTCTTCATTGCCCTGGCCAGAACTTCCAATACTGTGTTGAATAGGAGTGGTGAGAGAGGGCATCCTTGTCTTGTGCCAGTATTCAAAGGGAATGCTTCTAGCTTTCGCCCATTCAGTGTGATATTGGCTGTGGGTTTGTCATGAATAGCTCTTATTATTTTGAGATATGTTCCATCGATACCTGATTTATTGGGAGTTTTTAGCATGAAGGGGTGTTGAATTTTATCGAAGGCCTTTTCTGCATGTATTGAGATCATCCTGTGGTTTTTGTCATTGATTCTGTTTATGTGATGGTTTACATTTATTGATTTCAGTATGTTGAACTAGCATTGCATCCCAGGGATGAAGCCACCTTGATCGTTGTGGATAAGCTTTTTGATGTACTGCTGGATTTGGTTTGCCAGTATTTATTGAGAATTTTTGCATTGATGTTCATCAGGGGTATTGGCCTGAAAGTTTCTTTTTTTGTTGTGTCTCTCTCAGATTTTGGTATCAGGATGATGCTGGCTTCATAAAATCAGCTAGGGAGGAGTCCCTTTTAAAAAATCGTTTGGAATAGTTTCAGAAGGAATTATACCAGCTCCTCTTTGTACCTCTGGTAGAAGAATCCATCTGGTCCTTGGCTTTTTTTTTTTTTTTTGGTTGGTAGGCTATTAATTACTGCCTTGATTTCAGAACTTGTTATTGGCCCATTCAGGGATTTGACTTCTTCCTGGTTTAGTCTTGAGAGGGTGTAGATGTACAGGAATTTATCCATTTCTTCTAGATTTTCTAGTTTATTTGCGTGGAGGTGTTTGTAGTATTCTCTGATGGTAGTTTGTATTTCTGTGGAATCAGTGGTGATATCCGTTTTATCATTTTTTATTATGTCTGTTTGATTCTTCTGTCTTTTCTTCTTTATTAGTGTGGCTAGTGATCTCTTTTGTTAATCTTTTCAAAAAACCAGCTCCTTGATTCATTGGTTTTTTGAAGGGTTTGCTGGAAAGGATATGGAGAAATAGGAACGCTTTTACACTGTTGGTGGGAGTGTAAATTAGTTCAACCATTGTGGAAGACTGTGTGGTGATTCCTCAAGGATCTAGAACCAGAAATACCATTTGACCTAGCAATCCCATCACTGGGTATATACCCAAGGGATTATAAATCATTCTATAAAGACACATGCACACGTGTGTTTATTGCAGCACTATTCACAATAGCAAAGACTTGGAACCAACCCAAATGCCCATCAGTGGTAGACTGGATAAAGAAAATGTGTCACATATACCACAGAATACTGTGCAGCCATAAAAAAGGATGAGTTCATGTCCTTTGCAGGGACATGAATGAAGCTGGAAACCATCATTCTCAGCAAACTAACACAGGAACAGAAAACCAAAGACCGCATATTCTCACTCATAAGTGGGAGTTGAACAATGAGAACACGTGGACACAGGGAGGGGAACATCACACACTGGGACCTGTTGGGGGCTGGAGGATGAGGTGAAGGATAGCATGAGGAGAAATACCTAATGTAGATGATTGGTTGATGGTTGCAGCAAACCACCATGGCACTTGTATACCTAAGTAACAAACCTGCACGTTCCGCACATGTATCCTAGAACTTACAATTTAAAAGAAAGAAAGAAAGAAAAATAATGAGATTTCCAAGAAACTTTGTACTTTCTTTGGGCCTTTGAAATCAGGCAACAGATGAATAAATTAGGCAAGTGAGAGGCAGTGGCTTTACAGGAAAAAGATCAGCTATAATTCAGCTTAGACATCCCTGTGACTATGACCCAGTGATTTTTATTACTAATTGGCCAGTAATTTCTGATGCGTGGTAGCTTACTACCTAATGAGTTGATTCGTCTGTTGGACAGAATCCATTGTTAGAAAATTCTTTCTTTTGCTGATCTGAAATCTGTATCTTTTGTTACTGGCCCTTGCTTTGGTTTTTTTTTTCTTTTTTTTTGAGCATAATACTTAGTAAGCCTGTTGGTTGTATTGCCCCATTAAGATTTACTTCTTCAGCTTATGTATCTCTAGTTTCCTTGGTCTTCCTCCATATGACATGGGTTTTGAATCCTTTATCATCTTGATTATCCTTCCCTGGGTGTAATTTATCAGCATTTCTCTTAAAATGCAAGACCCAGAGCTAGTAACTGATCATGTTTCACTTAATTTGCCAGTGTGAGAGATTGCATAGTAAAATGTAAAAAAATTTGCATTTTAGGGCAGACTGTATCATTAATTGTTAGTCACTTTAAGCCTAGTTTTCCTCAAATAGAAGATTATCCAACACTAATGAAAGATGAGTAACAAAGCTTTCTTGATGTGGGAAATTTTGATGTTAGTAAAAATAAGCTAAAATATTTTGCTTTCATAAGAAAAAAAGTATATCAACCCTCATGCTAAAAATCAAATTCTTGCTAATGTTGACGTTAGTCAACTCATATGAAAATCTAAGGAAAGAATTGTAAGATCAT
The DNA here is from genome assembly GCF_000951035.1 of Colobus angolensis palliatus. NCBI lineage: Eukaryota > Metazoa > Chordata > Mammalia > Primates > Cercopithecidae > Colobus > Colobus angolensis. Next base: position 3,636,713 of record NW_012115766.1, read on the forward strand.
TTCAGTGACATTGTACTTAGTATTATTTATGTACACTTAATATCTTGGGGGAGGTTAGCTTTATTGCCTTTAACTAATAGTTTCCTTTAGGTATTGCATTTAATCTAGCTGTTTATATTTGATGTCTATATTCTAATTTAAGTATTTGTTATGAAGAATAACTGTCACCCATTTTACTGATTTCCTGGTATGACCAAATTAATCTTAGTTTTCCTAAGTCTCTTTTTTATAACCTCACCATTTTGATTTGAAAACGTTTCCAGAATCTTGTTTGTGGTACTTGATCTGTATTCAAGTCTCAAGTGTACCACTGAGAAACCTTGGGTTCTCGGGCAGGTCATTTAACTGGCCTATACACACACTTCTCCTTCTGCGTAGTGAGAGGCTTTTACTTTTTAGATTCTCCTCCTCTGCCCCATCCTCTATAGGAGCCAGAAGAAATCCAGACTCACCTCTGCCCATATCTTCAACCTCTTTCTTCTGTGCAATACCTTTTATCTATCCTGGCTGCTCAGGTTTTTTAACAGCACTTCACAGTTTATGTGTGTTTTTGCTTTATTTACTTGTTATTTGTTTCCCCCTCTGGACTAGATGCTTGATGGGGGCAGATAATGTATTTTCATTCACTGCTCTAAAACCTAATGCGCAATAACACGCGTTGCACGTAAAAGATGCGCAAAAAATCCTGTGATACTGCTATTACTTTCAGATAGGCATGCAGCTTTTTCTTTTTCCTGATGTAGTGTTTATTAAGTTCTTTCCGGCCACTTGGACATTCATATTAAAATGAAATTTTAATTTTAACTTGGTAAATATAAATTACAATGCCATATGAAGGCTCAAGCTCCAGATATGTCAGTTTCTGTTGTATTCTTTGTTGATACATTTCTAGAATAGTTTTAAAATGATTACAGAATGTTCCTAGCTATTTGTTGTTTGAATATGACTTGGTAACCTTGGCCTATCCGTACTATAAAATGTGACTCTAGCCTAAGCTTAAGTATGTTGATGTTGTATTTGTTGTGTAGGTGCCAAAAATTTACTCCTTTTAATAATGTCAATATTGATGTCTGTCATCTGGAATGCAAGAATCTTCCTGAAAATTTACTAATAAATGTAATACTGCTGCCATACTGCCCAGAAATAATTTGTATTTTTTTTGGGTGGAGTACCAGAATACCATTTGGTCACTTACCTAGTGGCTTAAAGGAACCAGGGCATCTATCCAAAGGAGCCATTTAGTTTCCTCCCAGCACTTATGATTGAGCCTTTTGACTATTTCAGAAGTGGGATTAGAGAAGTTTGTCTTGTTCTTTTGTCTCTTTTGAGGTTGAAGTTTAGGAGATTGACTCATTTTGACCATTTTCTTGTTTCATTTTTACTCTAGGCAGTAACTGGGGCTAAAGCTCTGGGGAGGCACTTGGCTATGCTTGCTGAAGTATTTCCATAGTTGGACTGTCTCTGGCAAATAAGTAAATTTCATTTAAAGCTTTTCAAAGCTGTGTAAATCTTGGCAGAACCCCATAGAAATCATAGCATATAGTTCCTTTTAAAACAACGATATTATTAAATGAAGGATTTGGTGTAAAGCATATTGCTTTAATGGCCTTAATACCATTTAAAAAGATCCTTCTACATTAATATTCAAAATGTTTTCTAGTAGTGGTGGAAATCTTCTGCATCTACCAGTTCAAATGTAGGCTTTCCCCGTCTTTTGGGATCTAGCAAGGATGTTTAGTCTTACCTGCAACTGTCCCTGCAAGAATGTAGATTTGAAGTTTTTAATAAAGTTGACCAGTTCATGTATTTCTGATGAATTAAATAGAGGAGAATGGCATTTGAGTAATCAGAAAATACTACCTTAAAATAATAATTATTATTATTATTTTATTATTTATATATTTATAATCATTATTATCTAAATAATAAATTATTTAGAAAGTGATGGCATTATAATGTTTTCAAAGCATAATGATGTTAACTAAATTATCCAGTTATTGACTAGTACTTTTTTTTATACCTATCCCCAGGGAAGGAAGAATATGCAAGATGGTGCAAGTGATGGTGAAATGCCAAAATTTGATGGTGCTGGTTATGATAAGGATCTGGTGGAAGCCCTTGAAAGAGACATTGTGTCCAGGAATCCTAGCATTCATTGGTTAGAGTCTTTGAAATTATTGAATTAAAGTAGAGGAGAACACAAGTTATAGGTTGGCTTGGTGTGGGTTTTCTCTTGTTATTCATTAATCTGATTATGACCACCTCTGTAATATGAAAGTATAGAATTGACGGGAGAGTTCTGTCGAATGTAACCAGGACATTTTACATGTTAATTTGAAGTTGATATATAACTGACAAAAGTTGTTAATTCAGTGACACGTCCTCATTAATAACTAATGTTTTCACTGATGTTTTTATGCAGTAAGAATTAGAATAATGTTCTTAATAAGAGAATAATTTCATAAGTAAAAACAATGAGAAGAATTAGGTTTGACCATAAATCTAAGATCCCTGAATAAACATTATGAAACTTTGCTGTTCTTTCAAAGGGATGACATAGCAGATCTGGAAGAAGCTAAGAAGTTGCTGAGGGAAGCTGTTGTTCTTCCAATGTGGATGCCTGACTTTTTCAAAGGGATTAGAAGGCCATGGAAGGTGAGAATTTATTAAATTGGTTTTGGTATAAGAATGCTGCTTGCATCAGAATGAAAGGCAGCATTGCTGTAGTTTTCGATGTATTTGACCTATTTTGAAAAGGTTGGGAGAAGTTTATATACACCCAAAACACCTGGATTTGAATTTGTATTGTGATGTGTTACATCTGCATAGTAGGAGAGATGGGCTTGGAGTGTTGAAACTATATAGTCTTTAGGTCACTTCCCTCAGGGATGCTGAGCTAGAGATTAGCTTTAAGAATTTTCTAGATATATGGTTCTGTAAATAAAAAGTTAAGCAGATTAAGCAGAAATATTGCATAGTCTAATAGAAGAAAGGTGTGATCAAACAGTTATTTTTCAGAAGTTGGAATATTTCTCATTGATGGTTATTTTGTTTTACTTGTCACTGACTTGAAGCTCATTGTTAACTATTTTATAGACTACATTTGCTATATTTTGAGTTTTCACAAATATTTTTTCTAAAGAGAGGTCTTTAGCTGTGTTTTAAAAAACTACTTCTTGACCGGGTACCGGGTACCATGGATTACCCCTGTAATCCCAGCACTTTGGGAGGCTGAGGAGGGTGGATCACGAGGTCAGGAGATCGAGACCATCCTGCCCAACATGAAATCTCATCTGTACTAAAAATACAAAAATTACCTGGGCATGGTGGTGCGTGCCTGTAATCCCAGCTACTCGGGAGGCTGAGGCAGGAGAATCGTTTGAACCCGTGAATTGGAGGTTGCAGTGAACCAAGATCCCCCCAGCTGCACTCCAGCCTGGCAACAGAGCCAGGCTCCGTCTCAAAAAAAAAAAAAAAAACTACTTCTTATGTCATTGCAAAATATCTGACTTTATGAATTAATTTTGTCCTTGCTGTGCTTTTGTAGTATTTATTGGCAAACTGGCTTAAGAAAATAAGATATATTTCTAAACAATCTTTTTCCTGACCAAATAATTTTTTTCTGCAATAGCAGAATAAAATTCTTGACTAGAACTATTATTATTTTTTAAAAGATCGTGTTTGAAATTTTTTAGGGATTTATGAGAATAGATTATTTACTAAAATAGGACAATAAATTTATTTTATTTATTTTTTGAGACTGAGTCTCACTCTGTTACCCAGGCTGGTGTGCAATGGCGTGATCTTGGTTCACTGCAACCTCTGCCTCCTGAGTTCAAGTGATTCTTGTGTCTCAGCCTCCTGAGTGGCTGCAATTACAGGTGCGTGCCACCACGCCCAGCTAAATTTTGTATTTTTGGTAGAGGCTGGATTTTGCCATGTTGGCCAGGCTGGTCTTGAACTCCTAGCCTCCAGTGATCCGCCCACCTTGGCCTCCCAAAGTGCGGAGATTACAAGCATGAGCCACTGCTTCAAGCCTGATAAATGTATTTTAAAGAATACATGAAAATAAGGAGACCTCAGAAATTTTTCAGGTTTATAAAATTTGTCTCAAAACGTAAATTCCAGAATTTCAGAACTGGAATGAGTCTTTGAGATCATCTTAAATCCCCATTATTTGACAGACTAGAAAATTGAAGTCCAAATAGGTTGTGACAACCATAATAGATCTTTAGAAAATTTAAAATTCAATGTGTCTCAGCTTCTTATGTTTATATGTGCCTTTCCCTCCACAGCACACTTTCTTCTACATTGTGTGATACCATTCCTTTATCCTTCAGGCACTTACTTAGCCCTGTTATATGTGAGGTTCCTTGTTTTTCAAGACATAGTCCCTGAGCTGTGAGACATCCTAAAGAGAGAGTTGGGCAGGGGCTTTATGCTTGAGGACGTGGGATTCAAGCTGCAATTTGTAGGGTTGTGAGGATTTCACTGTGTTGGAGGAGACATTTTGGAGATGTAGGAACTTGAGGGGGATGAATGACGTGAGCAGTGGAATATAGTGAGAAAGTGTAAGTGTGTTTGGGAATAGATGCGTTGAAGTTTTGTAAGGAAGGCAGCATAGAATATTGGTAAGGGGCACAGATCCTGGATCCAGACTGGGTGCATACGAATTCTAACCATTTCCACTTATTCTGGGATCTTGAGCAAGTTATGGAACTTCTCCATGCCTCAGTTTCCTTATCTATAAAATGGGAATAATAATAGTTATAGGATATAGTGAGGTTAAAATGAGTTAATGAGGCCGTAGAATTATGTAAATGTTGAAAAAATAAATTAGTGGAAGATTCCAATGGGAAGGTAGGTTGAGGCCAGATTGTATTTCCCAGGAGTTCGATTCTTTTTCTATGGATGTTTGGGAGACCTCTTTGAGCAGGTAGGTAGCATAATTAAACTGGTGAGTTGGAAAAAAAAATCTGGTTGCAATGAACACAGAAAGATGGGAGGCAAAGAGCATGTGCAGAAGTGATTGGCAGTAGTTTAGGCTTAAAATTCAAAGAGCCTAAATTGGGATGGTGATTATGAATTAGGAATGGAAGAACAGATGCTAGTGATATTTACTGAAGGAAGTTGGTAACCTTTTGGATGTAATATATATGTCAAGAAGAAGGCAGGGGCAAAGATAATTGGGTTTTGCCTGTGGCAGAATAGTGATGATAACATAAATATGGAGCTCAGGAAGGAGAAAGACGCTGGTTTATTGTTCTTGATGTTGAAAGTTCAGTAGGAGCAGGGGTTGCTTCTGGGGAAAAAGATATGGAATTATTTTTGAGTTTTAAATGTTGGTATAATATTAACGTGGAAATGCACCAAGTTAGAAATACAGGGCTGGCCGGGTGCGGTGGCTCACGCCTGTAATTCCAGCACTTTGGGAGGCTGAGGCGGGCGGATCATGAGGTCAGGAGATCGAGACCATCCTGGCTAACACGGTGAAACCCTGTCTCTACTAAAAATAAAAAATTAGCCGGATGTGGTGGCGGGCGCCTATAGTCCCAGCTACTCGGGAGGCTGAGGCAGGAGAATGGTGTGAACCGAGGAGGTGGAGCTTGCAGTGAGCCGAGATCGCTCCACTGCACTCCAGCCTGGGTGACAGAGCAAGACTCCGTCTCAAAAAAAAAAAAAAAAAAAGAAATACAGGGCTGAAGCTTGTGAGAGAAGTAAAAGACGGAGATATTAAGTGCCTTTTCAAAAATACATATCTCTGGGATGAACTTTTCTGTAACAGAATAATAGCGAGGTCCTTCTTTATAAGTTTTAAGATCAGATTATATGATTTTTATAAAGGCAACATTTAAAATTGTACTTAGAAAATAAGGAGATGCCCAAGAAATAGACTACTGTATTTTCAGTGGCTGAAGTATATAAACATATGCTTGAATCGCTCTTACATTGAAACTCTAGTTATCTATCCATTTATCATCCAGCCTATCTTAGCACTTGTCAGACTGCATCATAATTTATCTATATTTTCTAATAGATTAAAAATCTCTTGAGGATTTATGTGTGATTCCTGACAAATTCAATTTTTTTTCCTCAGGGCCTAGTACTTAGTAAGCATTGGATACATTTACACTGGGGAAATACATATTTATTGAGTATTTACCTTGTGTCACGTGATAGGCTAAGTGCGGAGGATACCAAAATGAGTGAATAATAATAGCCCCCAAGAAGCTCATGGTCTTTGGGTGAATAAGCGTGTATTTAATGGAGGCCATGTGTTAAGTGCAGTATTTGTTGAGGACAGTGTGACTAGTGTCTGAAAGAGTAATGAACTCACTGCTATGGCAGGAGAGAGGAAGAGGGACTTAGTCTGCTGTGGAGAATAATATCAGGGATGGCCTCCCAGAGCAGGTGACTCTGAGCTGAGACTTGAAAGATGAATAGAAGTTAAACAGGTAGATGTGATGAAGAAAGGCTCTAAGGCAGAGTGGATATCATGTACAAACACATGAAAAGTGTAAGAGAACATAGTGTATGTGAGGAATCTTCTGTAGTTCAGTGTGGCTGCAGGTGTAGAGTGTTTATATGGGACATAGTAACAAAAGACACTGCTGGAGTGGTTGGTGTGACCTACTTCTCACAAAGAGCCCTGCATGCCATGCTAAAGATGTCAGTGAGCCATTGAAGAGTTTTTAGTAGAAGGGTATTTGCAAGTGTAGGAAGATATCTTTTCTGTAGCAGTATGGAGGATAGGCTGGGGATGGACATAGATGGACATGAAAAAGTAATCTCATCAGGAAGCTGGTGAAGTAATCTAGCCAAACAATGAGAACAGATAGCTGTAGAAAGCATGGGCTTTTTGATTAGTGAAAAATCAATGGATTTGTGAGAGATGTTTAGAAGGTATAAGTGACTGATTGTTTACAGGGATGTGGGAGAGAGACAAGTTGTATGACTCCCAGATTCCAGGCTTGAATTGAATGACTTCTGACATGACCTACGTAGAGCTGGGCCAAACTTCACAGGTTGAGAGCACAGTTTTCTGCAAGACTGCCCTCACTTCAGACACTAGCTGCAAACCTGGGGATCCCTAGGTCACTCTTACAACCAGCTGGCTACAAGTTCAGGGGTTCCCACTACCCTCTCAGGTTTGATAATTCTCTAGAACAACTCACAGAACTTCGGGAGGCCTTACAGTCGAGCCCAGGACAACATAGTCATGAACATTGTGGATCCCCTTACACATGGCTTTTCTTCTGCCTGTGCCACCCCAGGGACAACAAGGCCAACCCCTCCTTTTCCTGCTCCTCCTTAGCCTATCCAAGCTGAAGACCTTTAAGGTGACACACTTCCATTTAATGAATAATAAATATATTTTTCTCATAATTTTCTCAATAACGTTTTCTTTTTTCTAGGTTTATTGTAAGAATACAATATACAATACATATATAAAATATGTGTTTACAGTTTTTGTTATCAGCAAGACTTCAAGTCAACAATAGGCTATTCATTGTTATGTTTTTATGGGAATCAAAAATTATATGCAGATTTTTGACTGTGTAGGGGACTGGTGCCCCAACCCCCGAGTCGTTCAGGGAGCAGCTTTACTTACAATGATACTGTTATTATAGCCAAAGGATATAAATCGGAACCAGCCAAAAGGAGAAACTTACAGGGCGAGGTCTAGAAGGATGCGCAAGGTGACGCTTCTTTCGCCCTCTCTTCCTGGAGTCAGGATGCTTTACTCTCCTGGAAGTGTGACAATATGGAGACTATGGCATCACATGGACGTGTGATAGTACTGCTATAGTTTGGATATGGTTTGGTTATTTGTACCACCAAATCTCATGTTGAAATTTGATTATTGATGTGGTGGTGTTGGGAGGTGGTGCCTAATGGGAGGAGTTTGGGCCATGGGGGCAGATCCCTCGTGAATGGCTTGGTGCCGACTTCATGGTAATGAGCATGTCCTCACTCCATTCATTCTCATGAGAAGTGGCTGTTGCCCCTCTCTCTTGCTTCTGCTCTTGCCATGTGAGTTCTGCATGCTGCTGGCTCCCTTTCACCTTTCTCTGTAAGTGGAAGCAGCATGAGGCCATCACTAGAAGCTGAACGGGTGCAGGCACCATGCTTCCTGTGCAGCCCGCAGAACTGTGAGCCAAATAAACCTTTTTTTCTTTAAAATTACCCAGCCTCAGGTATTTCTCTGTAGCAACACAAATGGACTAAGAGAAATACATAGAGTATTGCCAATTAGGGAAGCTCACGTGATCCGTTGAATCATTGCCCGTGATTCTTAATCTCTTGTTCTCTTCCTCTCCCCAAAGGTTGAGTTGATATCACGTGGCTCAAAGCCCCAGCTCTCTGATCACATGGTTGGTTTTCCTGGCATGGTCACCCCCCATTCTGAGTTGTCTTGTTGGCGTTAACTATATAGGGGCCCACCATGAGTCACCTCATTAGCATAAAATTTCAGGGCCTGTTGTGATAACAAAAATAATCCTGTCACTAGGGTATTTCCAAGGTTTTAGAGGCTATTTTCCAGGGACTGGGGACAAAGGCCAGCTAAATTCTTTATTATACAGGGTGCAGGGAACTGATATTGGAAATAGAGAAAGGAGCAGGTTTAAATAGAAACAAAATGTGTTTCAGTAAATACTCAGCAGCTAATTCAAAATAGAGGCCGGGAGCTTCAGATAGAGTGTGAGTGTAAAATTGTGAGATAGAAAGGTTGGTTGGTGATATGGGTGTGGATGAGTTTGTTGAGGAGTTTTTAAAGGGAAAGGTTTAGAATTGCTTTGGGAATGTAAAGGGCAGAGGAAAGAGGGAGATCTGAGGCGGTGAACGTAGCCAGAGAGCAGAAGTGTCAGGAAAAGGGCAGTGTCAGGGTTTCAAGAAGAGGGGGATTAATACCATGTATCAGCAGCGTCAAAGGTCAGAGAGAAGTCAGGGAGGCCCGACTGAAGAGTGGTCATTAGGTTAGTAAATGAAGTATTTTTAGTGAATTGGTGAAGACTAAAGTCATGTTGTAGCTTATGAAGAAGAAATAGCATAAACCATTGAAGATTGACCGTGAGAGGAAGGAGAGGTTGATAGTAGCTAGAGGATTTGTAGAGTCAAGTGAAGGAATTTTTTTTTTTTTTGGTGTCAATTTTATCTCTCTTTTTAAAACATTTGTGTTTTTGAACTGATACATAATAAATGTACATGCTTTTGGGGTTCATGTGATAATACATTCGCATAATTTGTAAAGATCCAATCAGTGTAAATGGGATATCCACCACCTTTAACATTTGTCTTCATGCTAAGAACATTCAAATTATTAAATTATTCTCTTCTAGTTGTTTTGAAATATACAATAGACTATTGTAAACTATGGTCACACTACTGATTTATCAAGTTGTACTCATTAATCAACCTCTCAATTCCCCCTTGACCCCTACCCTTCCCAGCCTCTGGTAACCATCAGTCTATTCTGTCTTTATGAGATGCTTTTTTAGCTCCCACAAATGAATGAAAACATGTGATATGTGTCTTTTTGTGTTTGGTGTATTTCACTTAACATAATGACTTCCACCTCCATCCATGTTGCTATAAATGACAAGATTTTATTCTTTTTTATGGCTGAATAGTATTCCATTTTATATATATACCACATTTTCTTTCTCCATTCATCCATTGTTGGGCACTTAGGTTGATTTCATATTTTGGCTGTTGTGAACAGTGCTGTGATAAACACAGGAGTGCAAATAACTCTTCGATATATTGATTCCCTTTTTTTTCCTCTTTTTTTGGATGTATACCCAGTAGTGGAATTACTGGATCATATGGTAGATCTACTTTTAGTTTTTTGAGGAACCTCCACACAGTTTTCCACAGTGGCTCCCACCAACAGTATAGGAGCATTCCCCTTCTTCCATATTCTCACCATCATCTATTATTAGCTATCTTTTTGATGAAAGCCATTTTAATTGAAGTGAGATGATCTCATTTTGGTTTTGACTTGAATTTCTCTAATGATGAGTGATGTTGAGCATTTTATATCTATTGGACACTTGTATGTCTTTTGAGAAATGTCTATTCAGACCTTTTGCCCATTTTAAAATTGGATTATTTGTCTTTTTGCTGTTGAGTTGCTTGAGCTGCTTATGTGTTCTGGTTACTAATCCCTTGTCAGATGGATATTTTGCAAATATTTTCTCCCATTGTGGGAGTGTCTCTTTGTTGTTTCCTTTGCTGTGCAGAAGCTTTTTAGTTTTATATAATCTGTTTATCTGTTTTTGCTTTGGTTGCCTGTGCTTTTGAGGTCTTACACAAAAAATCTGCCTGGACTGATGTCCTGTAGCATTTCCCTAGTGTTTTCTTCTAGTAGTTTCGTAGTTTCAGGTTTTTAACCTATTTTGATTTGATTTTCGTATATGGTCTTTAATCCATTTTGATTTTTGTATATGGTGAGAGATCGGCATCTAGTTTCATTCTTCTTTATATGTTTATCCAGTTTCTCCAGCAACATTTATTGAAGAGACTGTTCTTTCCTTAAGGGCTTTTTGTAATGTGACAGATTAAAGTGTATTTATATACCGAGGGGAAAGAGCCAGTAGACAAAAGAGATACAGGAAAGAGAGAAATTAATTAAAGGAGTAATGTCATGAGAAGGTGAAGTTTATAAATATCGTACAGTAGCTATGAACAGATGCTAATGTTAGAAATGAACTCCTATAGGAGGTGGCCACGTTAATGGCATTACAGGATGGCCCTCTCAGACAGAATGGAAAAAGGCATCGCAGAAGTAAGAACCTTGCTCTGGCTATGCTGATAGCATCAATTGGTCGTTTTCATGGTTTTTAAAATCTCAACCTCATGCAAAGTTGAGGGCTCCCTAACAAAACAAAAAAATATTTTTGTAAAACTAATGTTTCAAATCTTAGTGATTCTTGGTTGATCTGTGTATCAAAATTCTATAGCTAGAAAAGCATTTGGACAGTTTCTGAATTTGGAGTTTATGGAACTTTGACATACACATAGTTTTCAAAGCTTAAATCCCCAGAAGCTTGTCAAACCAAAGTAGCAATTGGATCAGAATTCCTCTTAAGGAATCACCAAATATTATGCACAAAAATTTAGTGTGAGCTATGTATTTAAACTCTATTAAAAGTACTGGAAGAAAATAATTATTTAAGAACCCATTAGTTTTTTAAGACTAGAGGATTGGTTTCCTTGAATAATTTTTATTCTTCACTGATTTGTTTTTATAGAATACTTTTATGTTTGTTTTCAAAACTAAGAAGTAACTAAAGTTTGGTTTTTATTCTGCATTTACTGGCTCTTTCATCACTATCACTGTTTTATATAAACTGTCTTAACACTATAAAATGATACAAATCTTGCTAATTTGATTATGTTTGAATCACCACTGGATTTTTTACTGTTACCTTATTAACTCATAAATGGGTCTTTATTTTTTACTGAAAGGTGTATATTATAAATGCACTGTGGAAGATAGGTTCTGTCCCTTATAGAGGGTAAGGAATGTGTAATTCTGCCACATGTGATAGAAAATGTCTTATTTTTAATATGTGTAAACAGAACAGTTGCTTTTAAGCAGTGCTCAGTATTATATATATATATCATATGCCAGGTTCAGGAAACTGAGATTCTATCTAAATATATGAGAAAACTGTTTGTTGTCTAGACTTTTTGTTAGATTATCTCTGACTACCTCTGACTTGAGACATTCTGTGAAATTTCTTCATTTTTTTCTAGCTATAAAATGATACTCTTGCTAAATGCATCATGTGATATTGCATGAAATTACTGTGCATGAAATGCATGAAATTACTGTGATAATTTTGAGTTTATCTTTTGATGGAAAAATCTTAATGTACATTAATAGCTGATGATAATTTATAAAACTTTTTTAATCTGATAAATCATTTAATTCATCTTTTGAAATGTCAGGGTGTACTGATGGTTGGACCCCCAGGCACTGGTAAAACTATGCTGGCTAAAGCTGTTGCCACTGAATGTGGTACAACATTCTTCAACGTTTCCTCTTCTACGCTGACATCTAAATATAGAGGTGAATCTGAGAAGTTAGTTCGTCTGTTGTTTGAGATGGTGAGTGACGATAAATTCAGATTTCAAAGTAGTGTGTGTAGGCCTGTGATGCTCGCATAAATCAGTTCTGTCCACCTGGAATCTCTTTTGAAAAGGGCAGTGTAGTTCTATTTTAGTAGTTCTCGACACACTGACGAGAAATGGGATGATGAGTTTTGTGGGGTAGTTGGTGTATCTTCAGTGTATCTTTTTCTTTAAGGTACAAGAAGGCCTTTTGGCACCCTGTCCACTGAGGGTGGAAGAAGAGACTTTGGTGGTGTGTGTGGGTTGACTAGTATTTCTGCATCTCTAGTGAGCTGATGGAAGAGAAGAATATTTTAATGTGTATTTTAAAAATCAGAGCCTGACCTGTCCTTAAAGTTTATTCCTTTTTCATATGGGATTTGCAGTAACTTAAGAATGTATATTTGAGGATTGAGATTGACTTATTTTTGAAAAATTTTTCATTATGGAAATTTTCAGACATGAATGTAGAGAGCATAGTACAATGAACCCCTGTGTATCTATCACCCAACTTCACCAGCCATATAACCTTTATTTTTAGAAATTTCTTTTTTCTCATGGGAATGATTGATTTAGCCTTTGCCATAACCAGGTGATGGCATTAAAACAGTGAGAAGTTTCTGCTCTCTTTTGCCATTGTTTTAAAAGATTTTTTTAACTACTCTGATTGTTTTATGAGATTATTGAATGATTTCTTTAAAATATTTTCATAAAGGCTAGATTTTATGCCCCTACCACGATCTTCATTGACGAGATAGATTCTATCTGCAGTCGAAGAGGAACCTCTGATGAACATGAGGCAAGTCGCAGGGTCAAGTCTGAACTGCTCATTCAGATGGATGGTAATTGATATTTAATTATTGTTTCGAAACTCTTATTTTTCAATATTTTGTGTAAACTCATAATCAATGGATGGATTAGAAGGCAACCTAAGTTTAATTATTTGTTCATTCACCCGTTTGTTCATTTGTTCATGCACTCAGAAAGCATTGCTTGCATACTTGTTAGAGATCATGCACCATTTCAGGTTCCGAGGTTACAAAGAAAAAGGCTGCTGTGGCCTTCGAGGAGCTTACTATTTGGAACAAAGGTTCTAGAGGCATGATCTAGAGTCCTAGGGATCCTTGAGACCCTTTAAAGAATCTGCGAGGTCAAAACTATTTTCATAGGAATATCAAGTCATTGTTTGCCTTTTCTTTTTCACTCTCACAAGTGTACAGTAGAGTTTTCTAGAGACTGTAAGATGTAGGGTATCATAAAAGGTAGAAAGCAGAAGCAGATATGAGAATCCAGCTTTTCTCTAGTTAGACTTTAAAGAGATTTGCAAAAATGTGAAAATAAAAGCCCCTCTTTTTTTAATATTTTGGAAAACATACTTTTCATTAAAATATGTAAACAAGTAATGAATTTATCATTTTTTAAGTGAACTAATATTTTTAAATTTCAGTTTTAGGTTTTTTCTTTTTTTTTCTTAAAATTTCCCCATGCACCATCTATTTTAAGTTTTAAAGATATTGATAGATACACTCCACACACAAAAAAGCTGTTTGGGGTTCTCAATAATTTTTTTTTTTTTAAGATTCAGAGTCTTGCTCTGTTGCCCAGGCTGGAGTACAGTGGTGTGAACACAGCTCGCTGCAGCCTCAACCTCCTGGGCTCAAGCAGTCCTCCTGCCTCAGCCTCCTAAGTAGCTGGGACCATAGGCCCATGCCACCACATCTGGTTAAGTTTTATTTTTTTGTAAAGACAGGATCTCGCCATGTTTCCCAGGCTGTAGCTGAACTCTTGAGCTGAGGTGATCCTCTGGACTCAGCCTCTCTAAGTGCTAGGATTATAGACATGAGCCACTGCATGCAGCCTCAATACTTTTTAAGAGTATGAAAGGGTCACACACAGTGTAAGAACCACTGATCTGGATGAGAAGCAGGCAACTGATCAGATGAGTATAATACATTGTGGTACATTCTGGGGTAGAAGTAAAGTCTGGGTGCAGTAGAAACGTAGGAGAGGCACCACCAAGACTCAGGGGGAGTCTTGGAAACAGATAGCCGAGTTGGACTTTGAAGCATTGGTAGGAGTTATCCAGACAGAGAAAAAAGGCCCTGAGGAGCCATAGAAGGAAGAGGGTTATGGGCTCAGAGCTGCTGTTTAGAGGTAAGTTACGCTGGTAGTTAGTTGTGTGGTAGACAAGAGGCTGTTCAAGCAAAACATTAGAACAGATAAAATATGTTTAAAAATATCCAGGGTGAGGGACTGAGTGCAGTGGCTCATGCCTGTAGTCCCAACACTTTGGGAGGCTGAAGTGGAAGGATCACTTGAGGCCAGGAGTTCAAAACCAGCCTGGTTAACATAGCAAGACTTTAAGCAACAACTTTAGAAAGTGGCTGGGTGTGGTGGCATGTGCCTGTGGTCCCAGCTACTCAGGAGGCTGAGGTGGGAGGATCGCTTGAGCGCAGGAGTTTGAGGCCACAGTGAGCTGTAATTGTGCCCTAGCACTCCAGCCTGGGCAACAGAGCGAGAGCCTGTCTCATAACAACAACAACAAAACACCAGTAATAGCCAAGCTGTATTGTTTCAAAACAGTCATGGTTATTCATCAACTGTGGATACTTACTGAATACTTATAACGTACTATGAGACCCTTCCCTCAATGAGTTTACCATTTTAACTTTTACTAAAATATGAGAGAAAGGAATGAGTACATTTTATTTTTGAGGTGGGGTCTAGGGGAAAACACTGGGTGTTTAAAATTGGAAAAGGAAATTATTGAATACAAATTTAGTCAGCTGAATTTCATTGAAGGATATTTGTGATGATTGTTGATTACTAGTTGGACAGCTTGATTCTTTGTCATAATGATTGGAGTTTAGTAATAAGAAATATTATAAGTTTCAGCGAGCCAACATCATGCCAGAGCACTCCAGCCTGAACAACGGAACCAGACCTTTTTTTTAAAAAAAATAACTATATTGAACTAGTTTGCTTTAAATCCACTAGTACTTTATTATGCCAGACTAGAAAGTCTTATCAGTAAAGTTTATGGGTTTTTTATCTTTTATTTTTCACTACATATTTTCTAGAGTTTCTGTTGTGTGACCTGAAATTTTTTATTCTAGAAATTTTATTCTAAAAAGGAGACACTGTGTGTGTACATGTAGTTGGTTTGGTTATTTTTATCTGTGATTACTGGGTTCATTCTTAAATGTCTTGTTTATTTTTTACAAGTCACTTAAAAGTTTAAAGGACAACATCATGGAAATATAACCTGTCTTTCAAAATTATAATTGCATGCTAGAATATTAAGTAAATGTGAACCCTTTGTTTTCACTTCTTGAGAAAATAGACAGAAAACTAAAGTAAAATTTTTGTGGAACTTTGTGATTTCAAGGAAATAAGAGGAATAAAACAGAGCCTAATCTCCCATGCCTTTTCTTTTCAGGGAAATATGCATTCATTTTCTTACAGAAAAATGGATATTTTTATTGGATTAAAATCCTGCAGTGGGTTGCACAAAAAAAAGAAAAAGAAAAATCCCACACTAGGTTATGTGAATTCTTCTACTTCTTTGTTTTGTAGTTATCTGTTGATGAGTCTGGTTTTGCCACCACACAGAGGTCAGGACTACACTGTCTTCTTCATCACTGATTCTGCCACTTTGGCTAACAGAAATGTTACCGGAATGAAAGAATAACGGGTTGTAAGGAAAACACTTTCTTTTCCTCCCTTACTGTGTGTAGGAGTTGGAGGAGCTTTAGAAAATGATGATCCTTCCAAAATGGTTATGGTATTGGCTGCTACTAATTTCCCGTGGGACATTGATGAAGCCTTGCGAAGAAGGTTAGAAAAAAGGATATATATACCTCTCCCAACAGGTATGATGCCTTCTCCATTTTGAGCTTTCTGTTACTTTCTGTTACCTTTCCCATGTGTCTGAATCTTTTTTTCCATGGCCATTCTGCTTAAAGAAGTTTATAGCATCACAAAACTAATTTGTAGTAGATGTGAACACAGGCCACAGTACTCTATTGAAATTTCTTACATTTCAGAGAAATTCTTAAATTTGGAACGATATTCATGTTAATAAATATGGTAGCACTTTTAAGTTTTCACTTTTAAACTTGAAGGTTTTTTTTAATCTTTTTCAAAATATGCTGTTTTGGAGTGAGTGTGTGTGTGTGTGTGTGTATTTTTATTTTTTTATTTTTGAGACAGAGTCTTACTCTGTTGCCCAGGCTGGAGTGCAGTGGCATGATCTGAGGTCACTGCAACCTCCACCTCCTAAGTTCGAGTGATTCTTGTGCCTTAGCCTTCCGAATAGCTGGGATTACAGGTGTGTGCCACCACACCCAGCTAATTTTTGTGTTTTTAGTAGAGACAGGGTTTTGCCATGTTTTCTAGGCTGGTCTCGAACTCCTGGCCTCAAGTGATTTCCTGTCTCGGCCTCACAAAGTGCTGGGATTACAGGTGTGAACCACCACACCTGGTCTGGAAAATATAATTTCATCCTGTTAATGAATGCTAAAATTTCCGTACATGAATTTTTTCTTTTTATTTTGAGGTAAAGTGTGCATAGAATGAAATGTACTTAAGTATATAATTTGAAAGAGTACAAATCAGTACTCCTGTTTAATCAATACCCTAATCAAGATGTAGGGCATTTCTATCATCCTATAAAGTTCCTGTGTGCTCCTACCAGCTAACCCTCCAATAGGCATTCACTGTATGTGATTTTTATCACCATAGATTAGTTCTTTCTCTTGTTAAACTTCATATAAATGGAATCGTAACAGCATATACTCACTGTGTCTGGCTCCTTTCACTTGAGGTTCATCCATGTGATCACATGTATCAGCAGCTTATTCCTGGTTTGATTATACCACAATTTCTTTATTCTCCTTTTGATTGGTATTTAAGTTATTTCTAGTTTTTTGGCTATTATGAATAAATTTGTAAACTTTCTTGTACACATCTTTTTTATGGATGAATGTTTTCAATTCTTTTGGATAATATAAGAAAAGAAAGGATGGGTCACAGGGTAGGCATATGTTTAGCTTTTATAGGAAATACCCAAATTATTTTTCAGAATGGTTGTACCATTTTGTATTCCATCATCAACAAATGGGAATTCAAATACTTCCGTATCCTTGCCGACATGTGGTGTTGTCAGTATTTTAATTTCAGTCATTCTAGTAAGTATGAAATGCTATCTCATGATTTTAATTGGTATTTCTCTGATGACCTACATAGAGTACCTTTTTATGTGCTTTTTATGGTCATGGTATACTTTTTGTGTAGTGTCATTTCTTTTTCCCAGTTTTTAATTGGATTATTTGTTGCTGTATTAATGCTTTTTATGTTATTAGATCTGTGCATTGTGAATATTTTCTTCCAGTTTGTGGTTTGCCTTTTGATTTTCTTTATGGTATCTCTTAATAAGTAGACATTTTAAATTTTGATGAAGTCCTGTTGACGGTTTTTTTAAATGAATAGTACTTTTAGTGTCTTAAGAAATCTTACCTATCCCAAAGCTGCAAAGTTTTTCTCCTGTTTTCTTTGGGAAACTGTATTTATGTCTGTGATTCCTCTTGAATGAATGTGTACGTGTGCATGTGTGTGTGTATGTGTGTGTGTGTGTGTGTGTGTGTGTAGATGAGTAATTTTTTTCATATATACAGTGGTAGCATCACTTACTGAAAGTTTTCTTTTTTCACTGAATTACTTCGGCACCTTCACTGAAAATTATTTTGTTGTGTATGTGTGGGTCTATTTCTGAATACTATTCTGTTCCATCGTTTTTTAAATCCATACACATGGTTATCTAAGTTATTTGTTTTTTTCTTGAGCAAGCTTTGGTGACTTGTGTCTTTCAAAGAATTTGTCTATTTTTTGTAAGTTGTGAGATTGTTTTGAATTTGACCTAATGTGAATGTGGAAGCTGATTAAATAGTTATGGGAGATGGTGGATTTCATGTCTGGTTCTGGAACTTGAAGTCAATAAGGAGGGCACTTAGGAAGAGATGATGAATGTGAAGTGGTAGAAGTAAGGACAAACTCTACCTGTGGAGGTGGAGTCCATGAGGATACATTGAAATCTATGTTGAACTCTTTTTTTTTTCCACTGAGACTCCTAACCTTGATGAATGGGCTTTCCGACAGAAGAAGCTAGCTAAATGTATACCTGGCTCAAGAGTCAAGAAAGCTGAAGGGGCCGGGCGTGGTGGCTCATGCCTGTAATTCCAGCACTATGGGAGGCTGAGGTGGGTGGATCATGAGGTCAGGAGATCGAGACCATCCTGGCTAACACGGTGAAACCCCGGCTTCTACTAAAAATATAAAAAATTAGCCGGGCAAGGTGGTGGGCACCTGTAGTCCCAGCTACTCGGGAGGCTGAGGCAGAAGAATGGCGTGAACCCGGGAGGTGGAGCTTGCATTGAGCTGAGATCATGCCACTGCACTCCAGCCTGGGTGACAGAGCGAGACTCCATCTCAAAAAAAAAAAGCTGAAGGAAGAAATGTGGCAGAAACTACAAAGAGCTGAAGGTACAAGTGCTGCCCCACACTAACAAGGAGAA
The DNA here is from genome assembly GCF_000951035.1 of Colobus angolensis palliatus. NCBI lineage: Eukaryota > Metazoa > Chordata > Mammalia > Primates > Cercopithecidae > Colobus > Colobus angolensis. The sequence goes on from NW_012115766.1 coordinate 3,655,405, forward strand.
CGGAGAACCAAGAAATAAGTGACAGTATGTGCCAGCTTTCTGAGATGATTCGTTTTTGCCTTTCACGTCTCAGACATAACTCATGTGGTCCACAATAACCCAGAACTATGCAACAAAGAGAATTCTGGGAAATGAAATTCCAGCTTCACTTAAGTTGGCATAATACAAATCCACACACCTTATTTTCCTTTTTTTGGCCATAGGATCTATAGTGATGGCTCATTTTTCATTCCTAATATTAGTGATTTGTCTCTATTCTTCATAATTTTTGGTTGAGATTTATCAATATTGTTAATCTTTTCAAAGAACCAAATTTTTGCTTTGTTAATTTTCCATTTTCTATTTCAGTGATTTCTTCTCTCTTTAAAACAATTTTTTTTGCTTTATACTTTGAGTATAATTTTTTCATTCTGAAGTTAGAAACTAAGATTATTGATTTTAGGGACAGCCCTCTCCCACTTTTTTTTTAAGAGACAGAATCTTGCTCTGTTACCCAGGCTGGAGTGCAGTGGCATGATCGTAGCTCACTGCAGCCTCAAACTTTTGGGATCAACAGATCCTCCTACCTCAGCCTCTTGAGTAGGGACTGCAAACATATGCCACTGTGCCTGGCTCATTTTTATTTTTATTTTTTGTAGAGACAGAGGCTTGCTGTGTTTCCCAGGCTGGTCTCAAACTCCTGGCCTCAAGCAATCCTCCCGATAGCACTGGGATTGCACATGTGAGCCACTGCACCTGGCCTTTTTTTCTTTTTTTAATGTGTACATTTTAAAGCTATAAATTTCTCATTAAGTACTGCTTTGCTTTTATCTGACAAATTTTGCTATATCATTTTTTTCTATTAAGTTAGAACTATTTTCTCATTTTCCTTTTTTTCCCTCTTTCTTTGGTCCTTGAGTTATTTAGCATTTAAATTGGTTTGGGAGCCAAATAACTGGGGTATTTTCTAGATATCTTTTTGTTGATTTTTAATTTAATTCCATTGCAGTCAGGAACATACTCTGAATGATGTCAATTTTTAAACTTCTTGAGATTTGCCCTTCAGCCTATAGTCTATCTTGGTGAATGCTCCAGATGCAATTGAATAGATTGTTTATTCTGAGCTTGTTATAACATTCTATAAATGTCAGCTAGATGAAGTTGGTGTGATAGTATTATTCCAATAATAAGATCCTTGCTGACTTTTTAATCTAGTTTTTCTCTCAGTTACTGAGAGTGGCTTATGGAAATCTTCATCTGTGACTGGGAACTTGTTCATTTCTCCCTTTAGTTCTTTCAGTTTCTGCATTATGTTTTGCTTCATGTGTTTTGATGTTCTGTTGTTAAGTAAATCAATTGTCATTGTTACGTCTTCTTGGTCCTATTACCACTATGAAATGCCTCTCTATGTCTGAGAATACACTTTGACTTGGTATCTGCTTTGACTGCTATTAATTTAGCCTCACTGTCTTTCTTTTCCTATTGTTGGTGTGCTAATATGCTTTTCATCTTTAATTTTTACCCTAACCTGTCTTTATATTTACAGTGCAGTTTTTGTAGACAGCATATAATTGAGCCTTGCTGTTTGTCCAGTCTATCTCTCTTTTTTTGTTTGTTTGTTTGAGTTGGAGCCTCACTCCATTGCCCAGGCGGGAGCGTAGTGGTGCGATCTCAGCTTACTGCAACCTCTGCCTCCCAGGTTCAAGCGATTCTCCTGCCTCAGCCTCCCAAGTAGCTGGGACTACAGGCATGTGCCACCATACCTAGCTAACTTTTTTCTATTTGTAGTAGAGACAGGGTTTTGCCATGTTGTCCAGGCTGGTCTTGAACTCCTGAGGTCAGGTGGTTTGCTCACCTTGGCCTCCCAAAGTGCTGAGATTATGGGCGTGAGCCACTGTGCCTGGCTGTCTCTGCATTTTAATAGAAGTATTTAGTCCATTTAAATTTAATGTAATTAGTGATATAACTGTTTTTAAGTCTGCCATCTTGCTATTTGTAGTGTTTGTTTCTCTGTACCCTCCTTGCTAATTTCTTTTGGGCTAATTGACTGTTTTTACTGTTCATTTTAATGCCATTAATGGATTTTTAGCTGTACCTGACTATATTTATTTTAGTAGTTGTTCTAGCAATTACAGTATGCATAATTTTATATAGTTGTGTGTGCTTTTATCTTTTAAATTGTATACCTAAATCAAAAGTGATTTATATACCACCACCATTATAGTACTACCGGATTCTGTACCTATCTTATATATACCTTTATTAGAGAACTTTATATTTTCATTTGCTTTTGTGTTGCAGTCTAGTATCCTTTTGTTTCAATTCGAAGGACTCCATTCAGCAATTTTTGCAAGGCAGGTCTATTTGTGATAAACTATCTAAGTTTTTGTTGATCTAGAAAGGTCTCGTTCATTTATTTCACCTTCATTTTTGAAGAGCAGTTTTGCCAAAATAGTATTCCTGGTTGGCAGACTTTTTCTTTTAGTACTTTGAATATATAATGTCACTCCTTTCTGACTTGTGATGTTTCTGCTAAGAAATATGTTGATATTTTATGAGTGCTCCCTTATAGATGACAAATAACTTTTCTTTTGTTGCTTTCATGATTCTCTCTTTGAATTTTGACAATTTGATTATGTGTTTCTATGGTCTTCCTTAGGTCATCCTACTTGGAGTCCCTCTAAGCCTCATGAATTTGTTCATTTCTTTTCTTATACGAGCATACCTTGTTTTATTATGCTCCTCTTTATTGCACTTTGCAGATACTGTGTTTTTCACAAATGGAAGGTTTGTGACAACCCTGAATCAAGCAGGTCTGTGAGGGCCATGTTTTCAACAGCATGTGCTCACTTTGTGTCTCTGTCACATTTTCGAAATTCTCACAATATTTCAGACTTTTCATTATTATTTATCTGTTACAGTGATCTGTGATCAGTGATCTTTAATGTTAGTGTTGTAATTGTTTTGGGGTACCACAAACTATGCCCACATAAGATGGCAAACTTAATTGATAAATGTGTGTTTTATGACTCTTCCTTTCCTCAGGCCTTCCCATACCCTCAGACACAACAATACTGGAATTAAGCCAGTTAAGAACTCTACAGTGGTCTCTAAGTGTTCAAGTGAAAAGGAAGATGCAACTCAAGTGAAGGAAGAATTACATGTTCCTTTCCATGTAAAGGAAGACATTATGTGAAATCAGAAGCTAGACATGAATAAGCTTAGTGAGGAAAGCATGATGAAAGCTGAGATACACCAAAGCTAGACCTCTTATGCCAAACAGCCAAGTTATGAATGAAAAGGAAGAGTTCTTGAAGGAAATTAAAAGTGTTACTCCAGTAAATACATGAATGATAAGAAAGTGAAACAGCCTTATTGCTGATATGGATAGAGTGATCTGGATAGAAGATCAAACCAGCCACAACATTTCCTTAAGCCACAGCCTAATCCAGAGCAAGCCCCAACTCTTCAATTCTATAAAAGTTGAGAGAGGTGAGGAAGCTGCAAGAAAAAAAAATTGGAATCTCAGAGATTGTTTCATGAGGTTTAAAGAAAGAAGCCATCTCCATAACATAAAAGTTCAAGGTAAAGCAGCAAGCAGCAAGTACTGACACAGAAGCTGTAGCCAGTTATCCAGAAGAACTAGCTAAGATTCCTTTTGAAATGCCACTGCTTACTGACAATGCACCTGGGATATGTCTCTTTGATGGAGATAGATAAGGAAATTCATGTTGTTTTCATGCCTGCTTACACAACATTCATTCTGCAGCCCATGGATCAAGGAATCATTTTGACTTTCAAGTCCTACTTTTAAGGAATACATTTCGTAAAGTTATGGTTGCCATAGATGGTCATTTGTCTGATAAATCTGGGCAAAGTAAATTGAAAACCTTCTAGAAAAGAATCATCATTCTAGATGCCATTAAGAACATTTTTGATTCATGCGAGGATGTCAAAACATCAGTCTTAACAGGAGTTTGGAAGAAGTTAATTCCAACCCTCATGAATGACCTTGACGAATTCAAGACTCTGGGTGGAGGACGTCACCACAGATGTAGTGGAAAAGCAAGATAACTAGCATTAGAAGTGGTACTTGTAGTTGGGACTGGATTGCTGCAATCTCATGATAAAACTTGAACAGACAAGGGGTTGCTTCTTACAGATGAACAAAGAAAATATTTCTTGAGGTAGAATCTCCCGTGAAGATGCTGTGAACATTGTTGAAATAACAACAAATAATTTAGAATATTTTATAAACTTAGTTGATAAAACAGCAGCAGATTTGAAGAGAATCAACTCCAATTTCAAAATAAGTGCTGTTATGGGTAAAATGCTATCAGACAGCATTGCATGCTACAGAGAAATCTTTCATGCAGGGAAGAGACAACTGATACAGCAGACTTGACTGTTTCCTTATTTAAGAAGTGGATACTGCCACCCCAGCCTTCAGCAGCCACCACCCTAATCCATCAGCACACATCGACATTGAGGCAAGACCATCCACGAGCCAAAATATTACAACTTGCTGAAGGCGGAGATGATTGTTAGCATTTTTTTTTTTTTTTAGCAATAAAGTATTTTTACATTAAGATAACCATTTTGTAGATGTAATGCTATTGTACACTTAATAGACTACAGTATAGTGTAAATATAGCTTTTCTATGCATTGGGAAACCAAGAAATTTGTGTGACTCACTTTATTGTGGTGGTCTGCAACCAAACCTGCAATATCTTCGCATTTAGGAAGTTTTTCGCTATTATTTCTTCAAATAAGCTCTTTGTTTCTCACTCAATTCCTTCTGGAGCTTCCATAGTATGTATATTGATCTATTTTATGGTATCTAAGTCCCTTAGGCTTTCTTCACTTTTCTTCATTCTTTTTCTTTTTTTTGTTTCTGACTTGATTATTTCAAATGACCTGTCTTTGGGTTCACTAAGTGTTCTGCTTGATCAAGACTGCTGTTGATCCTCTTTAGTGAATGTTTCAGTTCAGTTACTGTATATTTTAGCTCCATAATATCTTTTTGGTTCTTTATATAGCTTCTGTCTGTTAAATTCTTATTTTGCTCATGCATTGTTCTCTTGATTACATTTAGTTGTTTTTCTGGGTTATCCTGTATAGTGCTGAGTTTCTTTAAGATGATTATATTGAATTTTTTGTCAGATAATTCTTAGATCTTTGTTTTTTTAGGATTGATTCCTAGAAATTAATTTTTTCCCTTTATTGGTACGTGTTTCTCTGTAACACGTGCCTTGTTTTTTGTTGTTGTGATTTGTGCATTTGAAAGAACAGCCAGCCCTTTCAATCTTTATGAACTCGCTTTGTACAGAGGAAGACCTTCACCAATCATCCTGGCTGGAGATTCCAAGATCTCTCAAACCTTTTATGGGGCTATTGCCTCTCTGGGCTTGTGCATGTAATTTCCCAATTAGAGAGATTTTCTGATTTCTTTTTCAGGAGCTTGTAGTCTCTCTTGCTCCTTCTGTTATCTATCTTTGGTATTGTAGCTTTCTGGAATGCAACAAATCTCTTAACTCTCTTTTGTTCTTTGTGGCCCCCGGGTCTCCAAGGTCTCCCAGTTCCATCAGTCCTTCAAGTCAGGTGAAATAGAAATCAGTCCCTTGGGAAGTCCTCTGAAAAACTGAAACATTAGACACATATTCCACTCTTCTCTTTCCCTCCCAAGTAAGGAGCCATAAGCTGGTTGCTTTCTCCCAACCATATGGAGCTGTGTTGGCTTTTGTCTACTGTATTACAAGTTGCTAGCACTGCAGCAACTTGCTGAGTTCTCTCTTTGTGCCTGCTGCAAGTGTGGCAAGACAGAAACCAGTCCCTTGGGCAGTCCACTGAAAAGCTGGAATGCTAGATGTACATTCCACTTTTCTCTTTTTCTCCCGAGGGAGAAGTTGTGAGGTAAACATTTCCTCTTGATTGCATAGAGCTGTGCTAGCTTGAGGAAGGAGCTGCTGACTCAGTTAACATGAAATGGCTTTTCTTGGCTGGGCGCGGTGGCTCACGCCTGTAATCCTAGCACTTTAGGAGGCCGAGGCAGGCGGATCACCTGAGGTTGGGAGTTTGAGACCAGCCTGACCAACATGGAGAAACCCCGTCTCTACTAAAAATACAAAATTAGCCGGGTGTGGTGGCGCGTGCCTGTAATCCCAGCTACTCGGGAGGCTGAGGCAGGAGAATCACTTGAACCCAGGAGGTAGAGGTTGCAGTGAGCCGAGATGGCACCATTGCACTCCAGCCTGGGCACCAAGAGTGAAACTCCGTCTCAAAGAAAGCCAAAAAAAAAAAAAAGAAAGGAAAAGAAATGCCTTTTCTTACTCATTTCAGTGCAGTCCTAGGCTTTGAGCTTGCCTGTAGGGATGTGAATTCCTAACTGGTGTTTGAAGTTCTTATAAAGGCTTTTTGAACTATATTGTTAAGTTATCGTTTCTATGGGGGAACTGCTCTAGGAAGTCTGAGCATCCTATTCTACTACCTTGCTGATGTCACTTTTGGCCTCCATTGTTTTTTGATACAGGTCAGCTGCTATTCATATCATTGTTCCCTTGTGTGTGACGTGTCTTTCTCCCTCTAGCCACTTTTTTTTAAATCGACTTTATTGAGGAATAATTTATATACAATAAATTTTACTCATTTAAAATGTAATGAGTTTGACAGTTAAACAGCCGTGAAACCATACCACAATCAATCTTTTATCCTCAAAAGATTCCTTGTGCCTCTTGTAATCCATCCTTCCCTCTTCCTTCTACACCTCCCCCTCAGGAAACCACTGGTCTAATTTTTGTCCATATAAAGCATTTTGAAGTTCATATTAATAGAATCCTACAGTAGGTATCATTTTGTGACCAGCTTCTTTCACTCAGCATGGTGATTTTGAATTTCATCCATGTTTGTTGTTTTTATTGGTGAGTAGTGTTTGTTCCGTTTACATGGACATACCACAGATTGTTTATCCATTCTCTTATTGATGAATATTTGCATTGTTTGTGGTTTGGGGCTATTGTGAATAAAGTTGCTATGAATATTCATGTTCAAGTCTATGTAGACATAGACTTTTTGTCTTAGATAAATACCTATACGTGAAATGACGGGGGTATGTGGTGTGGTATATGTCTACTGTAGAAAATAAGTTGGCAGTTTCTTTAGTGATTGTCTTCTGTGGTTTTTTTTTAAAGATACTCTATTTATCTTTGTGTTTCAGCAGGTTGACTGTGATGTGTTCCTTCTGTCCTGCATGTATGTTGGACTTCTTGATACTGTCTCACAGGTCATTAAAACTCTGTTAAATGCTTTTTCCCAAAATGTTTTCTTTATATTTTTAAGGTTGGATAATTTCTAAATTGATCTTCATGTTTACTGACCTGCTTTTGTCATGCCCAGCCCATGTTTTGTTTTCTAAACAAAATATGTGTATGATATCTAATATATTTGAAAGTTTAGTTTTACTACCATATTACAGTGATTATAAATAAAAATTGATACCAGTGGAGGGAATAAAATTTTTGCTGCTTGAACTGTCAGTCTTATTTCAACTTTTGTTTTTTGAACTTTAATGCTTCACTATAATATAGGGAGAAAAAATATAATTAGAAAATAGTTGATGACAGCAAGTTTCTGAACTGCTAAGGAAAGCTTAGGTATTAGGGGAGAGACATACTTTGTATTGGTATAAAGGCAGGAACTCAGTTTCCTTTGGAATTATACAAGAAGAAAATAAATATGGCTGAGAGGCTTCCTTCTAACCTTGTTTTTCTGTATGAAAAGTTTGTGACAGTTAATGACTTTGGGGTGCTTCTCTTTGTTTATTGTGGCTCTGAAAGTGCGTATGATCATGAAACCTGGGAAATGCTTTTTCCTCAAGGGGCTCCCAAACCAATCATTAGAACTCCACTCTGTCTTTCATCTGTATTAATTCATCAACAAGTGTTCATTTACCTCTTTGCTATCTGAAAGACATTTGTTAGGAAATGTGGGAATATAAATAATGTGCATTCCTTGTTGTTAGAGAACTGCCTTGGAAGCCAGACATGTACTTACCCTAACTGCAGTAAAACAGGGGAATGCATGAGCTGAGAGCTCTGCACAGTATTTTTGGAACGGAGATGGAGGAATCCTAAATTCTGACTGGTGTACTTAGGGGAGACTTCATGGAGGAAGTTGCATTTTAACTGAATTTTCATAGAGAAAAATAGAATTGAAGCCATGGGTGCTTGAAAATGAATAGATAGATAGGTGTTGGCTGGAGCCACCTGATAGGATAAAAAGGCCTGGAAGAGATTGAACAATAAATAAAATTTAAAAAGATGAGAGATCTGAAAATAATGATTTTGGAAATTCAGGGTAAAATTAGTGGAAGTAAAAGTAAAATGTATTAAAATTTTAAAAATTGGACAATTTATGAACAAAACCAGCTGTGAATAAGAATTTTTATTTGAAAAAGGCAAGGATTATAAGAATCAGGATAGATGAAATCAGAAAGCCATCTAACGTAATTAGATGTAATGCCTCTTTAGATAATTTCCATAAAGAAATATCCGTATTTCTTTAAGAATTAGGAATTGGTGGCAAGAAAAGCCAGTATATCGCTTATTCTTGTGGTTTAACAAACCACTCCAAAATTTAATGAGACAAAATAATCATATTATTCTCACATCGGATGGGGCATCGTTGGGATGGTTTGTGTCTGTTCCATGATGCTTGGGTCATGGTTGGGGACGACTCCACAGCTGGGGCCTGGGATCCTCTGAAATGTCTTCATTCACATGCCTAGATCTCTGCTGAGACTGGTTTTCTGGAGCACCTTCCTGTTACCTGTGGCCTCGAGATACTTGGATCTCACAGATGGTAGCTCAGGGCTCCAGAGCTGATTGTTCCACTGGATAAGGTGGAAATGGCATCGAATTTTATGAATTAGCCTTGGAGGTTATGTAATGTCCCTTCTGCTCATACTTGTGACATTCTCAGGCCCACACTGATGCCAGGGGAGGGAAATTAGACTGCCTCTGGTTTGGGGAGTGGCAGGGTCACATTGTAGAAATGGGTGTGGGATGAGAGAGAACTGTTACTGCTGTCTTGGTAAATACAATCTGCTGTAGTCAACAGAAGGCAAAATAATAGGCACAAGTGAGTTCTAATGTCCTTACCTTAAGGCTCTTTTCATTTTAAGTATCTAAATTATGGCAGCAACTACCTGGTGAGCCCAACGTACTCCTTTCTCAACTTCCCTTCATTTAGTTCTGTTTTGCTTTTAGGCTGACCTCTGGAACACCAAGGCATTAATAGTCCTTTCAACTCAGAGTGACTGTGACTTCCTATTACATCAGGGTCAGAGTCCTTTTTTTTTTTTAAATATGTTCCTTTTACTGCAAGTTCACATCTTATGTATCCTATCTGTGTCTGTTTGCATCTATCAGTATTTTATTGTATTTTTCTATGTTTCCCCCATTCTGCTGCACGCATGCTTCTTCCTACTTCTGTGTCGTTATCTGTGGTACTCCCATTTCCCAGGTTCTCTCTTCCCTTCTCTTTAAATTTTACTGATTTTTCAAAGCTGACGTTACAGCATGTGGACATCATGCAGTCTGCTCGCCCTGGCCTGTCTCGTGTCCCCAGGAGTTTCATCTGGGTTGGTGATTTCCCAGATGTCCCTCAGGAAAAGGACACTTGTGTCTCCCCAGAGTCCTATTTGTTGATTGACTGGTGGTGGGGGCTGTGAACATTTATTGAGTACTTACCATGGGCCAGGCTTTGCATGTATCGACTCACCTAACCCTCATGACAGCTTTGTAAGGTAGATTCTGTTCTTATTTACTTAGGAAACTGAGGACCCAGAGGCTAAGTGAGAGCGGGCATGTGAGTCCAGAGCCCAGACAGGCAGGCCCAGCATGTAGTTGTTATCTCCTGCACTGGTCTGCCTGGTGTATTCAAGAAAAGTTGTATAAGGAGTGTATGATTCTTCTAACAACATTTATTTAAATTTAGAATGTGTATTAACTTTTTGATACAGGATCGGCAGTTCATTACACTACGATTAACAACACGTTAATCCCTTGTTAAATCTTTTCATAAGGTTATTGAATATCAATTCAGTTTTACAGAGCCAGTAAATCTTAAGAATATTCTAAAATATTACTGACATAACCAGTTTTCAGTTACTTGTCCCCCCCGCCAATCACAGTTACTAGAGAAATGGAGTATGCTTCCTGCTAAGCTTCAATAGCACCAGGTCCTCACTTATGAACAGGTTTATGTATGTTCATTTTAAGTTGGCTGTCTGGAACTTTGTTTCAGTGGGAGAATATATTAAACTTGGTGTTAAGGATCTTAGGACAGGCACAGTGAAATGTTTGATTTACACATACAGTGGTATTCTAATATTGGGCCTGTAAGAATGAAAAGGGGTATTTGTTCATTGGCATTCGCTGGCTCTATATGGAACATTGTGTAACGATGCTCTTATGTTAACATCAGTTCTTACCTGGACATCAGGCGCACATCAGCCTTCTGTCGTAGTAGACACAGGAGCTTCCTCCCCTCACCCCTTTCTGTCCCTACCCCTCTTGCCACCAGCCTGACTGGAGGACTTCTTTGGCTCTGAACCACATGTTGAGCAGGTGTACTCCCTGTGAGCCTGTTGGCCGGGGTCAAGGATAGGGGCTCCTGGGATTAGGGAATTGTGGAGGTAGAGGTTTTCCAGTCCTGCCCTTTCTGTTTTCTGGTAATCCCAAATCACACCTGCTTGCTGCTTTTGGCACTGCTTTGCTTGGTCTTACTGTGTGTTTGTGGTGTGTGAAACATAACTCAATACAGAAACAGTTCCTAAAATGTTTAGTGTATCCAGTAGCTGGTGAAGCAGACAGCCCTGTTACCCGCTCCAGGAGAAGTGGAGCCTCCCTGGAACTCAGGAGCTCCCAGCATGCTCCCCTCCCAGCATGGCTCCTTCCTGCCCTCTGCTGGAGGTCACCACCTTTCCCTTACAGTGATTTCCTTTTATGGAGATAATGTCTTGCTTTTCCGTATAATTTTATCACCTAACAGTATATCCCCAAAGTTTTACCTCCTTTTAAACTTTACATAAATGAAATCACACTGATTGTGTTCATTTGTATCTTGCCTCTTTTGTTCAATGTATTTTAAGATTCATTCATGTTGCCACATATAGATGCCACCTCATTCGTTTTTGTTGCTGTGTGGTTGGTATTCTGTCATATTCGTTTGCTATGGCTGCCATAACAAATACCAAAGATTGGGTGGCTTAAACAACAGAAGTTAATTTTCTCACAGTACTGGAAGCTAGAAGCGTAAGACCAAGCTGTAGGCAGGGTGGTTGCACTCTGGGGTCTCTCTCCTTGGCCTGTAGGTGGCCGTCTTGTCCCGTAGTCTTCATGTGGTCTTCCTCTTAGGGGTGTTTGTGTCCTAATAGCTGCTTCTTATAAGGACACCAGTCATGTTGGGTTAGAGCCCACCCATATGACCTCATTTTACCTTAATTACCTCTCCTGTCTCTAAATACAGTCACATTCTGAAGTACCGGGGGTTAGGAGTTGCCTAAAAATTTTGAGGGACATGGTTGAACCCATACCATCTATTATGTGATTATATCAAAATGTATCCATCATATTATTTGGTGGACATTTTAATTATTTCTTGCTTTAGGCTATTATGAGCAGTACCATTGTGAACATTTTCATACATGTATAGTGGTAAGAATGCCAGAAGGGAGCATTCCGTCCTAGGAGTGAATTGCTAGGTAGTGCTGCATGGCTGCAGTATTAGATGAATTCAACGTGTCTTCCAAAGTGCTTGTGTTGCAGGATCCTTGGTGGCACCTTTGCTGGCGTTTTGCTTGAGCCCAGCGTTCCGCCCACTTGCCCTGGCAGGCTGTGCTTGGCTAGAGCTACCGGCCCTGATCCCACGCTGGCCAAGGGCAAGCCAGGCACAGAGCGGTGAGGGGTATGTGAGCACACAGGCACCGGGGTCTGGCCACTGTGCATAGCCAGGCACTCTGGCTCTTGGGTAGTCTTTTTCTTGCTGATTTTTAGGAATTCCTGAAATATTCTTGATACAAGTCTTTGGTTGCTTATATATGTTACAGTTATCTTCTCAAACTCTGGAACATCTGTTTTCACTGTGTTGACAGGATCTTTTTGATGAATAGAAGTTCCTCATTTTAATGTGGTCAGTTTATCAATCTTTTCCTAGTTGATTTTTTGAAATATATGTCTTGAGAATACTTCCCTGAGGTCATTCAGATGTTCTTCTATGTTATCTTATAAAATACTTACAACTTTGCATTTAGATGTAATATATCTGGCACTGATTTTTGTGTACAGTATGATGTAGGACCCAATTTCATTTTTCTCCCTGTGGATAGTCAGCTGTTCTTGCATCATTAATTGAAAAGGCACTCCTTCCACTCGCGGGCTGAACCGCTTCTGTCATAAATTAAGTGTCTATAGTTATGCTTCGGTCTGCTGCTGGGCACCCTGTTCTGTGCTATTGATCTATTTGTCTATTTCCACAAGAGCGTCACTCTGCTTTGAGTCCTATACCTTTGTAGTAAGTCTTGAAATCTGGTAGAGCAATTCTTTCCACTTTGCTGTTGCTCTTCCAGAGCATCTTGGCTGTTCTTGGTTCTTTCTATTTCTGTGGACATTTTGGTATCTGCCCGTTAGTTTCTACAGATAGACCTTTTAGGAGGATCTTTATTGGAATGCGTTGGCTGTATAAGATAAATTGGGGGAGAGTTGTCAATTTCATGAAAGACAAAACAAAATGAACCAAAAAGTAAACACTGGGAAACTGTTTTAGATGAAAGAAGATGAATGAGACGTGGTAACTGAATGCATTGTGTTATGGTTTGTGAGAGTTATAAAGGCTTGGGATAAATGGGGAAACTTTGCTTTGAATTGTGTATTACACACTAATGTTCCCATATTAAATCTCCTGATAAGGGTGGGAAATGTTATGTCTACCTTTTTTCTTAGGAGGTACATGTTGGGGAATTTAAGGTGAAGTGTTGTGATGCCTACAGCTAGCGCTCAATTCAAAAAGTTGAGGGAGGAGAGATGAGGCAGCTAGAGTGATAATGGCAAAATGTTAGCAATTGGTGAATCTCAGTGAAAGGCAAATGGGTATTCATTGGTTTTCTTTTTCTGTAGATTTAGCATTTTTCAAAATAAAAGTAGAAGAGAATTAAATTTCATTTTGTATCTCAGGAAATAGTAGAGTGCCAGATAAACTAGTAATGCATTATCTTAGTGTGCTGTGCTAAGCAGATTTGCCACTAAAAGCACTAGTGAAATGGCAAGCGTGATTGGTTATTTTAAAAATTCTCTAGTATGTTTGAACTTATTCAGTTCACATTTAAATCATACTGGAACAGCACATGTCTGTGGGCTGGCTCTCCAAGTAAAGAATACATTAATGAGCTTTTTGTGCCAATTACTGATTTTCAGGAAATGTTCTTTAAACTACTGATAAGAGTTCTGGAGACCCATGTCATACTAACAGGTGAGCAGAGTAATTCATAGGAGTTACACTTGATGCAGTCTAATTTTCTAACACCAGGCTAAGTATTTTATTTTTCATGAAGGATCTCAGATTCTTTGTTCTCATAGTAGATATCTTCATAGTCTATAAAGAAAACCCAGGTGGTTTTTGTTTTTGTTTTTGATTTTTGTTTTTTTCAATTTTTAGTTACTGCTACAGAGGCACATAGGAATTTAAATGATTCCATGAGTCATGCAGTGAATTGGTAATAATACTAATGGACACACAGTTATTGACTCTTCTTTGCATTGGCCTCATTTTTCCCCCTGAATGTTAATATGTCATTTCTCAGCAAAATTATTTGTAAAGTAAAACATCTAACAACACCACCAAAATCTTGTAACAGCAAAAGGAAGAGCCGAGCTTCTGAAGATCAACCTTCGTGAGGTCGAATTAGATCCTGATATTCAACTGGAAGATATAGCCGAGAAGATTGAGGGCTATTCTGGTGCTGACATCACTAATGTTTGCAGGTATTTTTTTAATGATCTGTGATATTAGACATTAGTTATAGACTTGGCAGGAGGACTGGTCTTAAAGTCAGTGTAGTTACCCCAGTGTAGTTAGACATGAAAGCAGCTACCCATTTCTTTGAAATGGTTTCCCATTTGTCCTTTTTATTTTTCCATATAACTTTATTCTTCATTGTGAGATGAAAATTATATAGCATTGGTCACTGATGTTTTTGATCTTTGGATTTTTAAGAAATTGTTGTGTAGGTGGCTCGCGCCTGGAAGCCCAGCACTTTGGGAGGCTGAGGCAGGCAGATCACGAGGTCAGGAGGTCGAGACCATCCTGGCTAACACAGTGAAATCCCATCTCTACTAAAAATACAAAATATTTGCTGGGTGTGGTGGCGGGCGCCTGTAGTCCCAGCTACTCGGGAGGCTGAGGCAGGAGAGTGTTGTGAACCCGGGAGGCGGAGCTTGCAGTGAGCCACGATCGCACCACTGCACTCCAGCCTGGGAGACAGTGAGACTCCGTCGCAAAAAAAAAAAAAAACTGTTTTGTCTAACTTGATGATAATGACTTTGACAACCTAAGATTAGTTTAGCTTTGTGTTGGAGCCTTTCTACATCAACATAAAGTAATATTATTTAGTTTTGGTTGGCATTATTTAAACACATGCAGATGAGCAAAAATGATCAGTGTAAGCTGGGGAAGATACACATTTAAAATTTTTTCAGTTTACCGACATCATAATTTTTAGACAGCTCCTGTCACTCTGCAGTTATTTTTTTCCTTATTTTTCTAACTGTACTTAAATTGACTTTAGTAGCCTTTCTTTAAAGCCGTAGCATCTGTTTTTCTCATCTTTTCTGCTCGCATTTTTCCCATGTGCATCCAAGTTTAGTGGCATACAATAAGGTCGCAATAGTTTCTACTGCTACTATAGTAAAATATTTAAGAACTTGACATTTTTGTTGGCTTGGCCTTCCTAATAGCTTTTTTGTGTTTATGAATTATCCTTTTCTTCCGTACCTTCATATTTATTTATAGTTGGTCAAAGAGAGCTGCACATGGGATCAAGAGAAGCTAGAGTTTATGCCTTTAGTTGCCTGCAAATACTCCATGTAGGGAATTCCATGTCCACTGTATGTGGATATTCATGTTTCAGAGAGAGTGATTCGTGGCTTTATTCCTCTGTTTAGGCTGTAGACAAACTGGTCTGTGATTTGAATTATCTTAACATTAGCCATGTGTTCATTTCCAAGTGTACAATTCAGTATTTCAAAATTCGACTTTGGTTTCCTAAACTTCTTGGCTGTCTTTGAGGAGCAAGTGGGGAAAATAAAATTCAGTACTGTTTGAGCTTAACTTAGACTTTTAGGGTTCATTAACTGTACATTTCATGTTTCTGGTTATTTGCATCCTGTTTTAACTTCTGCTGAACCCCCGGGATGTTTCTCAAGTGGAAAATTCTAAGAAGCCTCATAGAAAACATATAATCTTTTGATTGTTTTTTCATAACTTTGTTACAATTGAAAGTGTTTAAAACATGTGCAAAAATTACTGTTGACTGATTTTGGTGTGTTTTTAGGGATGCCTCTTTAATGGCAATGAGACGGCGTATCAATGGCTTAGGTCCAGAAGAGATCCGTGCACTTTCTAAAGAGGAACTTCAGATGCCTGTTACCAAAGGAGACTTTGAATTGGCCCTAAAGAAAATTGCTAAGTCTGTCTCTGCTGCAGACTTGGAGAAGTATGAAAAATGGATGGTTGAATTTGGATCTGCTTGAATTTCTGTCAACTCTTTAATTTCTGGTATTTTTGTTTATAAAATATGAAGAAAGTCCTGCAATTTTTAAAAAACAGATTTGGAATTTTTTTCAGTGGAGTGATTTTCACTTAAAGGAAAAAAAAAAAAACATCTAAAACTGTGAAGAATACTAAATGTAGTTGAGAAATAATTCAGGGCGAGAGTTTGCTGGTCTCCCTTCCTGGCTTTGTACTGGTATTCCACGTATTCCTGCATTAATATTGCACACCCAGACCAGTCTATCAGGAAGGCTGAAGAGAGGGAGAAGTGTACTATTTTAGGAAGTTGTTTACAGAAGATTTAGAAATACCCCTCTTTCTCATTTGCAGTTGTTTTTCTTTGTTTTTGTTTTTGTTTTTTTCCACTTCTTTGCTCTGTCAACGTGAGGGACCTATCTATATAGGTTGACTTTTAACATCAAAATTGGATTTGTGTCAAACTCTGTATTTATTGTTAAGAGAAGAATGACAGTGTATTTTGGAGGAAATAATGAATTTACTGATTAAACCTTTAGAATTTATGACTTACTGTTAGGAGTCTGTCATATGGTTAGAATTCTTACTTCCGCTCCCGCTGCCATTTCTTCTACTAGCTACTTAATAATGTCTTGAGCTTTATTGAGGAATATTCTCATGCTCTGTGGTATTTGAATCATTTTGCCAGGTCATTTCTCTGTCTTTAGTGTTTTTTTGCTGGTGCTTCTTATACTTAATATGGAAAGGTGGGAAGAATATTGCATTAGATGTAATTCTTCATTCTAGACTTCCAAGTTTGTTTTCACTTTTCTTTTGTATGTGAAGGAGTCTCCCTCTGTCACCTGGGCTGTGTAGTGCAGTGGCATGATCTTGGCTCACTGCACCCTCCGCCTCCTAGATTCAAGCAATTCTCCTGTCTCAGCCTCCCAAGTTGCTGGGATTATAGGTGCGCACCAGCATGCCTGGCTGTGTTTTTACTTTTCTTTCAATGTGTTCAAACAAATGTATACCATTATTTTTCTCAGCTCCAACATTGTTTGATTTTTGTTGAATTCGATTTTAGTATTTGAGATAAATACTTTTGCGTTCTAAACAAATCCACTCTCTGTGGCTAACACAAAACAAATGAAATCTTTATAGTATTCCAGACAGCTAGTTTAACAAAACAGCATTGTACATAATGAATGATGTTCATTTGAAAATTCTAAAATTTGTCCTTGTCTAGGTTGAGAACTTTTACACACAGTAAGATAAGGATAGAAATCTGACATGCTTACTCAATGCAGCAGGAATTACACCTTAGAAAGAAGCCAGAAAAAGTGAATGGCATATATCCAATCACAAGTAAATGATCCTGGCGTTAGTTTTTATGATTACATGTGTCTTATTAGGCAATTTATGCTTTAATGGTTAAGCTTTTAAAACTTTGTATTTGATAACATCCTGAATTCTCAGTTTTGAATAGCACCTACTGGTTTAAAACTAAAAATAATACAGCTTTTTGGACACTTAATCAAGATACTAAGAAGGTTGTTTTTTTTTTTAAAAAAGAGATTGATTATTTTTCCCCACTAAAAACTATAAATGCCTTATGTTCTTTTCAGATAACTTAAGTCTGACTCTAAACTCCAGTATTCATCTGATGCTGTAACTTGCCCTTCTTTCTGAGACACAGATTATAAGATGCCAGATCATAAGACAACATGATTTTATTGTAATTGAATTCTTCCTAAAAACTGAGAGAAGTTTCCTTTTATTAACTTTTAAAATAAATAAATAAGTCGTTTCATTGAGATTATTTTGCAAACTATTGCCATTCAGAAATGTACTTTTTTTCCCCTGAAGTTGTGGGAGCCATCACTAAAACATTAGTCTTGTGATTGTTAAAACTTGTTTGTATTGGATTGGTGCAAAAGTAATTGTGGTTTTTCCATTACTTTCAATGGCAAAAACCGCAATTACTTTTGCACCAGCCTAATGGTTTAGTGAGACCTTTTCTGGGTTTTGTATTAATTATCTTGGTGTGCATTTAATTATTTTTCTGAATTCATGGATAATGACATAGTAATTGTGATTCTTTTAATACCAGTTAATCAGTATTTGGCAACTCAAACTTCCTAGGAGCTGATCTTTACCATGTTCAGTGAGTCAGCTGTGCTTTGTATTTCCCTTGTTTCTCATCTTGCCCTGTCAGTGGATGGTAAATGCTTTGTACGTCTTAAATCCCTTAAAGGATCTTAAAGACATCCCTCAGGTGTTCTATTTCACTTTTATTTTATTTTATTTTATTTTTTTATTTTATTTTTATTTTATTTTGTTTTGAGACAGAATCTTGCTCTGTCCCCTAGGCTGGAGTGCAGTGACGTGATCTCGGCTCATTGCAACCTCTTCCTCCCAGGTTCAATCCATTCTCCTGTCTCGGCCTCCTGAGTAGCTGGGATTACAGGTGCCACCACGCCCAGCTTATTTTTTTGTACTTTTAGTAGAGACAGAGTTTCACCATGTTGGCCAGGCTAGTCTCGAACTCCTGACCTCTGGTGATCCACCCACATCGGCCTCCCAAAGTGCTGGGATTACAGGCGTGAGCCACTGCTCCCAGCCCCAACTTTCAATGTACAACACACACACACACACACACACACACACACGCACACACAGTCTTTATTTCAGAAGACAGTGTGTTGCCTTACCCAGAATGAGTTTTAGGATTACAGGTGTGAGACACACACACACACACACACATACACACATACACAGAGTCTTTATTGCAGAAGACAGTGTGTTGCCTTATAGGCGTGAGACACACACACACACACACACACACACACTCACACAGTCTTTATTGCAGAAGACAGTGCATTGCCTTACCCAGAATGAGTGCTTGGATTACAGGTGTGAGCCACTGTGCCCAGCCCTTTTAATGTACATCACACACACACACAGACTGTCTTTATTGCAGAAGACAGTGTGTTGCCTTACCCAGAATGAGATTGAATTGTTTTGTTTCGTTTTGTTTTGTTATTCTGTGTTGTGGTAGCAGATACATTATCAAAGGAGAAATATTTGGCTCCTTTGGTTTCTCTGAAAACATGAGTATTTTGAGTCCTACAGCACAATGACTATAGGACTAAGCTAAGTCTGCTTTGCAGATACCTGATCAGATAGTCCCTTCATTCTGTAGACATATATTGGTTGGTCCAAGACACAGTGGCTGGGAGCTCTGTGGACCAAGACAAAGCTGAACTAGAGAGTACAGTTCCAACTTGGCAGTTTCTCTAACGGCTCTATATAGCTTTGGCTTCTACTACTGAAACAAGATCACTGATGGAGAGGCATAGTAATCTGTTTGCACTTTGGAAAAATAATATATAAAAGTTTTTTTCCCCTCCTTTTAGCACTTTAAATCTGTTTTGAAATTAGAACTGATATCCATTTGTTTGAATAGTGTGTAACTATTACGGATCTATTTTAATGAACAATTTTTACCATTTCCCAAGCTGCCTATTATAAGCATAATGTGTTTACTATAAACCTTTTGTCTCATAATTTCTTTTTTTAAAGGAAATTAATATTAGTGAAATATATCAAACACGTCTTTAATGGAAGCTGCAACCTTCTAGCGATCCAAGTAGACAATAGATGGTGGCATCACAGACTGTACTTACACACTTTCGGGTCTGACCACCACCTCCCACAATACCGAGCCATTTTGGAAGGGGAAAACGTGGCGGTCTAGCTCTATAGCTTGGGGCTTAATTTCAGCTTCTGAGCGCACAGTTTTTGGGATGTCATATTTCACTCTCAAAACATAGGCTTAGAGCACAAATTGCTCAAAAAGTAAGCAAACCAATACCTGGTGAATCTATGGTCATACACATACATCAGGCGAAAATGTGTGTGTACAACCCAAATTTACAATATGATTGTCATTATTTGACTTTGCTTTATGTAGCCTGACTCTGTTGAACATAAAATTGTTAGTACTCTAGGTTTTGGATAGCCTGAGTTCATTTGAATTCCTTCCTTAGGAATAAGTTTTTATATACACTGCTAAATCTGTGATGAGAGTCAAAACAGTAGCCAGCTGAGGTAGCTGTGATTCGCTTTCTCTCCACCCTAACTTGAGATAAAATGAAGGACCTAGGCAAGTGTTTCATGTTGTGTGAGTGGACTTTGGTTCCTTCAATATTGCCTAGGTTATTGAGTCTCTCTGCCTAATAGTGGATTCCCACTCTTAAGATAAGTTTTATCTTATTAATGATAAATCACTTTAGGGTATATTCTGTATGACAGGCATAAAATGTTAAGGGTGAATGCTGGCCTTTTCCAAGAAAAGGCCACCTTAACTCGTATGAAGAAAAAGTCCTAACTATTCTCTTTTATGTATCTTTTTTTCTTTAACTGTTTTGATTGTATATTTTTAAGAAACCGCTTAATTGGTGATGCACATAATATTTATGTGAACCTAAGAATATGTCACAATAGAAAAAAGAAATTATAGTTGAGGGACATGGTAGGGGGATAAAAATATTTAAGCTTCAAATGTTTTACTCTCATCTCCACTAACTATTTTTACAGAAAGCTAAAAACTCTGTTGTAATTATTGTAAGTTTACTTATTTATACTTTTAAATTCGGCTTTTCGTACTTATTTAATTATTTCGACATTAGCTTTTAATATTTGTTTCTTAATGTGGAAATTGTGTATTTTAATAATCAAATTCTTAGGATAGTAGGTATATTTTTAAACACTCACCTCATTAACAAATAGATCTTTGAATTTTTATTGGGTTTTTTGGCTCCGGACAACTCTTTAGCTTTAATGATATTTCTGAATTCCCAGTGACTTATTAATAAAAACAGGAAAGATATTTAGGTAATGTCATAAAATTTATTTTACCTTTCTCATTTCCTGAGAAATTAAATGAAAAAAACCTGGATATTGCTTTATTACCAGCAGTGTGTAGGTTTTTGTACATTTGGAAATCTGGCACAAAAAAATAGGAAATTAGTATAGAGAAGTTTCCCTCTTGTAAAAGGACTCCCATTTGATTATTTGAAACTATAAAATGCACTTTTACTTTACCATATCTGAAATGACAAAATATTGCCCTTTGGAAAACCTGATCTTTGCACGTGTAATTCCCAGAGTCTACCTCAGTTAACCAGGCTTAGTTTTAGGCGCGGATGAATTGAATTAAATTCAGTTGATCATCTCTGCAGATTTGTTTCTTTTAAGCACGTCCTTCTCTCCTGCTGTTGCCCTCCTCCCATTAACTTTTCTTTTTAATCTTGAAATTGTTTAAAATATTTCGTCTTTCTTTCCCTAGCAAAGCGTTTATATTCCAAACAAGGCCTCTGTGAAATGTCTGAATTACTTTTCCCTTTTTTGTTGTGGTCAGCTTCATTATTTGGAAGTATTGCATTCAAAGCCGCAGTGTCAAACATGACACACATCTGTTTTCTTATAGTTTCATAAATACAAACTAATGTGATGACCTTAAAAATTGTGGATCCTACATGTTCCTATGTTCATTCTCTGAAAACCTGAGTAACTTTATGAAAACACACAAACGTGGACAAATGTCACGTTTTTGTGACATTTTCACTGACAAATGTCTATTCATATGATGGTACGGCAGCAGGGAGTGGCCCCCCGTTAGCATGGTTGTGAGTGGACAGTGGCCAGCAGGATCACTGCACATTATGATGGCTTGTAAGTGCGTTGTTAAGACTTTTGTTTCAGTGTTTGTCTCCCAGTATCTGAACCTAATTTAAAGAAAAAGACGTTTCCAAGTTGTATTTATTAAATATGTTTTTCCTTACATTTTGTGCTGCTACTTTGCCAATCTCATTAGCTTAGTTGTGTTTGTGCATAGGTTATATTTGGTAATAAACTTATAGAGTGTTGGTTGTCGTCGCTTTCTTTGTGGTTCATTTTGATCTAGAGTCACAGACACACTTCTTGCCACCAGTGGGAACAACAAACCCCTCACTAGTAAGGAATGGCTTTCCCCAGATTTTTGTTCTCATAAAATCACATATTGTAAACCTGACATTTTGTACTGGCTATGCTTATGCCAATAATTTCAAGGTCGATTCGGGTAAGATGTGTGTTTTTTCAATTAATTCCAACTGGCATAATCAATACACTTGTCTTACTTGTGTAGCACCATTGCAAAGTGGATGTTCCATATGGTGAATTTTCTAGATGACTAAGTCTTACTTTATGACCTCCTCCAAACAATTTTTTTTAGTTAATAGACTTTATTTTTTTAAAGCAGTTTTAGGTTTACAGAAAAATATGAGCAGAAAATTTGGAGCTCCCATTTACTCACAACCCCCGCCCCAGTTTCTCCTCTTACTAACATCTTACATTACATTAGTGTGGTATATTTGTTATAATCGATGAACTGATGTTGATGCATTATTATTATTCAAGTCCATAGTTGACATTAGGGTTCACTTTGTGTTATACACTTTTATGGGTTTTGACAAAAGCATAATGTCATGTATCCATCTTTACGACAGCAGACAAAATCGTTTCACTGCTCAAAAATTCCCTGTGCTCCACCTATTCATCTTTCCCTCGCCTCCTAATTCCTGGCAACACTGAGCTTTTTACCGACTCTCTAGTTTTGTCTTTTCCAGAATGTCATATAGTTGGAATCGTACAGGATGTAGCCATTTTATACAGGCTGCTTTTACTTAGCAGTATGCATTTAAGGTTCCTCCATGTCTTCCTCTAGCACGATACTTCATTTCTTTTTAGCACTGAATAGTACTCCATTGTCTGGATGTACCACAATTTGTTTATCCATCCACCTACTCAAGAACATCTTGTTTGCATCCAAATTTTAGCAATTATGAGTAAAGCTGCTCTAAACGTTCATGTACAGATTTTTGCAAGCACATAAGTTTTCAATTTACTTAATTATGGATGTGATTGCCGGAACGTATGGTAAGAGTACGTATAGTTTTATAAGAAACTACCAGGCTATCTTCCAAAGTGGCTGTACCGTTATATATTCCCACTTGCAGTGAATAAAGGTTTCTGTTGCTCCACATCCTCACCAGCATTTGGTGTTGTCGGTAGTTTGGGTTTTGCCATTCTAATAGCAATAATGATGCTAGCAAGCCTAACAGCTTGTTCACTAGGTTCACTGTTAGGTGTGTAACAGTACCTCGTTGTTTCCATTGCAGTTTCCAGATGATGTGGAACATTTTTTCATATGCTTATCAATTTGAAACTTTGCTAAACCGTATCACATTTGTTCCTTGAGTTTGTGAACTGAAGAATTGGAACTTACCCTTTTCTTTAGGATTCAGAGTAATGAGGTCAGTCCCTTGTTTTATGCCACTCTCTGCAATTAGTGGAGGGGTAGGAGGGCTTTTTTTTTTTTTTTTTTCTTTTTAAATCTCTCTCACTGGTCTTTGAGTTTTGATGGCTTTTTTTTTTTTTTTTTTTTAAATCTCTCTCACTGACTGGTCTTTGAGTTTTGATGTTTGCTTTTATAACATTTCCAGTGGTCTCTTACCAGCCTTTCTTCCTCTTCCAATGTCCTGTTTCCAGTCTTGAGTGAACCTAGAGAAAGAGTTGTTAGGCTTGTTAGCATCGTGTGTAAATGAGTACTGCAGTTTAGGGATGAGGAGTGGTGCGGAGGTCTGTTCTTGGGCTCTAATGCTGTGTGTTGTTTCTCTGGGCTCTCCGTGGCCATTTTAGCTTTATCTTTGGATCCCAGAAGTGCTCCTGATGGACCAAGTGTGAAGGAGATATTTTTGCATAATTATGGTGCCATGCAGTTGTGTAATATTTACAACTGGAAGGGAGCTAGCAACAATTTAATTCCATGGCCCCAGCCGGTTTTCTTCCTATGACCATAAGGGAGGTTTCGATCTCGGGAGGTATAAAGAAAAAGAATTAGGTTAAGTGGGACCAAGACAGGAGACATTTGTGGCTAGAGCCCTCCCACTCTCCCTGCAGTCCTTTCTCCAGTGCATAGGACCAGTGCCACCTGTGACTGACCTGGCTCCCGTGGCAGAGCATGGCGCAGTGTTGGAGTGTTTGCCCAGAGATACCAGGAGTTTAAGTAGAAATCGTGAGGGAAGATAGAAGCATTGCCTGGCTCCGTCCCTTCCCAGCATCAGCTGCTGCCTTTCTAATGATAAGCAGAAAGGCAGGGTGGGCTCAAGTCTCACCTGGCCGGTTCCAACAACAGATGCCCCAAGGCTGGAGGCTGGTCTCAGGTACTCCTCCCACTCCCTGGCTGGATGTCACCACTTCAACTGCACCTGGCCAGGCAGACGTGGGGCTTTACCTGGGCATTCCTCTGGCTCCTGCTACACCCAGAACAGGGCAGAAAGGGATCAGGGGAGAGAGCACATGTGCTCAGTAGTTACTTCTTATCCTTTTTACAATCAGAAAAGCTTGATGGGCAACTCTTTCCTAGTTTTACCTATTCTAATATCTTCTTAAGACCTCCCCTGTAAGTTTTGAGAGACTCCCCAGCAACCTACAGCATTGAAAGCAGAAATTAAGAGCAAATGACTTGGTCCCCTCATCTTAGAGGTGAAGAGTTGAACCCATGAAAATTTAAAAATATTATGTTCAAGATCATATTCTGACCTGGAAGCAGAACTTATATCTGTTTCTGATCTTGAAGAGTGCTGCAGACAAGGCGTAAAGAAAGCAGGTCAGATGGCAGAACATTTATTAAGGACCTTTAAGATTGTAGCAGGTACCAATACGGACAATTACCCGAGCTGATGATGGTTAAAAGTAAGAAATGTAAGATAAGTTGACATCAGAGGATTGGAATGAACATAATATTTACTGTGTGCTAGATACTTTTATTTACTAAAGACATACATTAGCCCTAAAAGATAGATTTATTCTTATTCTTTTTCTTCAGAAGAGAAAACTGAAGCTTATAGAGTGACTTGTTCTAGTTGAATGGCTCCTAAGAAGTGAAGAAGGATAGGGAACCTAGGTCAATTTTGTATCAGAACCCATTCCTTTGCCATATTCTAAGCTTACTCTCAACAATGTTAAAAACACACAAAAAGCACTCAATTTTTTAAATGTTGCATTCACCCATTTTTCTGAGGTTATGAATCACTTTTTAATCTTCCCTTTCTCTGAATGCTTTTTTGGTCAGATTTTAGGTAGACTACTGTGATAGGTTCTGTTTCAGAATCTATGTTGTTAAGGCAAGAAAAGAGGGCTCTTGTGGGATTTAAATGAATTTGAGACTATTGACTGCCGTTTGCTCTATCAGAGTGCAAATATATACCTATTGTTTTTAAGGGCAACACTTAATGAAATGAGCTGATCATTCTAAGAAGTCCCACTAATCATATTTGGGCCAACAACTTAGGTGGCATAGAGCTCTAACAGTTACTTTTATTCCTGGGACCTCCAGCAGTCCTCTGCTGACTGGGTGACAGCTTCAGAGTCCTTAGCTGGACGTGTACTTGTCATCCGAGCATCACCAAGTCATGGAGGGGGCTCATTGTCCAACTTTGAAGCACCAGAACAAAGTTTATTCTGAATGTTCAAATTACTGACCATGGCCACACCTGAACGCCCCTAATCTCGTCTGAATATTCAAAACGTCTGTCACCACATCTTAAATAATTTTTTAAACAAATAACTAACCATGGTATGACTACTGTATTCCATAACAAAAATCCTAAACTATAGTGTTAGTAATTATTACGTAATTAGAGGTGGGATGAATTGAACTTCATTTGGAGTTTGTAAAATACCTCAAGCTATTTTTCAAACATTTCGAAATATATTTTGTAACATTTCTCAAATATACTTTACTAAACATATTTCCTTTAATTTTTAAATCCTTTTTAAACTGTTTGTTTAAGGGGAAATTTAATCCATGTGTTTCTGATTCATTTACAATGAACTCATCAAAGTTGTTTCTTAAGAATTAGGTTTCTAAGAAGCCTGTGGAACTCTTCTCATGAATTTTGTCAGCCCTTAAAAGCCTTTTTCCAATCAAAACTTTTTTTTCCCCAAAGATAAATAAATGTGGATGAAATGTTTTAGTTTGATTTACAATACAAAGCCCATATTTCAAAATCTAACCTAGTTGTGAATTTAGGATAATCAACTATTCTGCCTTTACCGTAAGAGTTCACTTCGCTTGTTGCTCTTCAAAGAGCAACAAGGGTTTGCAAAGGGTTTGCAGTAACTGTGCTCCCCTGAAAACACAGAGCACTGACATTCCATACTGTCTTCTCAGATTCATAGCAAAGGTGACGTAGGTGGGCCGAGCAAACATTAAACTAAGTCAGCTAGTTATTGGGGATCTACCATGTATGCTAAATATGTATACGGTACATAGTCACACATATACGTACATGTGAAAATACTCATTTAAGTCATTTTTTTGTGTGTTTACCTGTACTTACAAATTTTAACAAAGTTTATTTTTTATTTTATATTAATAATTTATTGTGTGAAGTGGCTACAATCGTTCTCATCTCTGTTTAGAAATGTTTTTCGCCTGAGATTTAGTTCAACAGGTTTCTGTTGCCTAGCAGTAGGTTTTTGAGAGCAGCTTTTTGTATAGCTTTAATTGAACAGGTTGATTGCATGAAATCATAGCAAAAGTAAGGTCATTGCCGTGAAGGTAAAAGGAACTATGCTGACAACTAATTGGATAGAATGTCATAAACCACAGTGGATCTGGAAGAGATTTGCAGAAACGTAGCAACAAAAGAAGGGAGTTTGTTCAAGGCAGCCAGAAACTGCATTCAGCAATATTCATGTTAAAAGGCACCATTTCCTTGGTTCTCATTAGGAAATTGTGTAAAATACATATTTGTTCATCACAAGAAATAATCAGTTCCTACTTTTAGTGGAAACTTTTTCCCTGAGTTGTTTAGTATGGGATTATTAGACAATAAAAACATCTTTTCTGTACTTTTCAAAATATAAACTAATTTCTTACATATTTCATTAGTTTGTGCCATGGATGAACTTTTAATATTTTAGGAAAAAACTTTCATGATCATTCCTTTCTAAAACCAACACTTAAAATTGTCTTTATTTAAATCAAAATGCAAAACCTTTTGCATTAAGGGAGACTTTTACCTTTTACTTTGTATTTTTTCATATGATAATTATTTACTTTGTAAAAGAAATATAAAATTATAAAGATTTTTTAAAGCAATATTTGTAGAAATCCAATCAGTGTCTGCCCTTCTGTCTTCCAAAAGCCCTTGGCCTAAATAAGAGTCAATCATGGCCGGGCGCGGTGGCTCAAGCCTGTAATCCCAGCACTTTGGGAGGCTGAGACGGGCGGATCACGAGGTCAGGAGATCGAGACCATCCTGGCTAACACGGTGAAACCCCGTCTCTACCAAAAAATACAAAAAACTAGCCGGGCGAGGTGGCGGGCGCCTGTAGTCCCAGCTACTCGGGAGGCTGAGGCAGGAGAATGGCGTAAACCCGGGAGGCGGAGCTTGCAGTAAGCTGAGATCCGGCCACTGCACTCCAGCCCTGGCGACAGAGCGAGACTCCGTCTCAAAAAAAAAAAAATGATCTCATTGTTCAGTTCCCACCTATGAGTGAGAACATGCGGTGTTTGGTTTTCTCTTCTTGTGATAGTTTGCTAAGAATGATGGTTTCCAGCTGCATCCCTGTCCCTACAAAGGACGCAAACTCATCCTTTTTTATGGCTGCATAGTATTCCATGGTGTATATGTGCCACATTTTCTTAATCCAGTCTGTCACAGATGGACATTTGGGTTGATTCCAAGTCTTTGCTATTGTGAATAGTGCCGCAATAAACATACGTGTGCATGTGTCTTTGTAGTAGAATAATTTATAATCCTTTGGGTATATACCCAGTAGTGGGATGGCTGGGTCATATGGTACATCTAGTTCCAGATCCTTGAGGAATCGCCATGCTGTTTTCCATAATGGTTGAACTAGTTTACAATCCCACCAACAGTGTAAAAGTGTTCCTATTTCTCCACATCCTCTCCAACACCTGTTGTTTCCTGATTTTTTAATGATGGCCATTCTAACTGGTGTGAGATGGTATCTCATTGTGGTTTTGATTTGCATTTCTCTGATGGCGAGTGATGATGAGCATTTTTTCATGTGTCTGTTGGCTGTGTTCACTTGGACTCGGGAAGGGGAACATCACACACTGGGGCTTATCATGGGGAGGGGGGAGGGGGGAGGGATTGCATTGGGAAGTTATACCTGATATAAATGATGAATTGATGGGTGCTGACGAGTTGATGGGTGCAGCACACCAACATGGCACAAGTATACATATGTAACAAACCTGCACGTTATGCACATGTACCCTAGAACTTAAAGTATAATAAAAAAAATAATAATAAAAAATAAAAAAATAAAAAAAAAGGAAAATTAATTGCATTCTGATGGCAATTAAAGAGGTGGTTAGATTATGAGCATTATGATTAGATCATGAGGCCTCTGCCCTCAGTAGGATTAATTCCATTACCACTGAAGTGGATTCCTAATGAAAGGATGAAGCTTAGCCTCTGTCTTCTCTCTGTCTTACACATGCTCTTTTGCTTTTCCAATTCCTGCCGTGATGCATGAGGCAGGCCCTTAACAGTGCAATGCTCTTAGACTTCCCAGCCTTCAGAACTGTAAGAAATAAATCTCCATTTTTATAAAAAAAAAAAAAAGAGTCAATCATAGCTCTTGACCCCATTTCATTTGACCCAGAGGGAAGGAGTGTGTTGACCACTCTCACTCTCACTCTCACTCTCACCTAGGACAGTGCTCTCAGGCCTCATTAACAGTGTCTCTCCAGCAATGAGTGTGTGAGTTACACACTCTTACTACGTTGGTAGTTTAAGGATACTTGTAAATTATAGTAGTATTTGTATATAATTTATAAAAATCCATAAAATGTAGAAATACGAAAGTCTATAATACGAAGACACTGAAAAGTAATCCTTACTGCTACAAAATCCTTCCAAAAAACATGAGTAATATTTTCATTGAGAGCCATGACATTAAATATACTTTCTTACTTTTTAAAATCTTAGGATAACGATTTAGGGACAGTGATTTTATTTTTTATTGCAGTGCTTAGTTATAATGACCGTTACAGCTAAAAATGTAACTTCACAAAGGTGTGTAGATCCAAATGGAAGAAGCAGATCATTGGCTGCAATCTCAAGTAATGAGCTTCATTTTAAAACCATCCCCACTATGCAGAAGTTTTTATTTGGCTATTTGCATCTTTCTTGATGTCAGTCAGTTATTGCAAATTAATTGGAAGATTGCATTTTATGTTGAATGTGCAGAACCCTACTGTACCTCTTCATTTGGAAGATTTTAAAACTGGAAAATTATTTTAAGTTGCACATATTAGAGTTCTTAAAAAAGAGGCTCAGTGTTTTTAGCAACAAAATCGTGTAACAATGGAAAAATATTTCCCAACATCAATTTTCTTCATGTAACATGGATTTCTTTCATATAGTAATTATTTTCTCATCCCTTTTAAAAAAAAAGAATAAAGTTGTGGAGTATAGGAAATAAGCATTTCATTTTACCTAGATATGTATATGAGCCTGTTACTGTGCATACAGCAAAAATTTAATAAAAACAATAGCTTTGCCTTTATTATATCTGATACATTCTGATATTTTCTAATTGGTTCCATGTTGTAAAATTCCTGGACCTGCCCCAGGAAATTGATTTCATTACTTGTTAATGGTGGACAGCTTGCAATTTCAGACCACCTCCTGAACTGCAGGGTGCCACTGGCTGCAGCCCTGGCCCTCTCCCAGCTTCCTCTGTGCAGATTACTCAGTGACACATTTGATAAGCGGCCTGGTGAGCAGCAGTGGCCGTGCCTGGTTTCCTGGCCACCCGGGGGCTCATCCTTCACCATGCTGTTCCTGACAGGCCATTGCAAGTCTCTTTATCGTTTGAACCTGACCAGTCAGGTTCTCAGGGTCAGGCACTGGGCATCTGCCCTCTCTCTGCCTGCCTCCCTGAACCTCAAATGCCTGGGGATTCTAACTCTGTCCCAGTGGTGGTTTTCTTGATTTTGATCAGTCTAGACATGATAGTTCTGGAAAGATTTAAGACATGCTTAATTTCTGTTGAGTTTTCATTTCTCCTCAGTCTTAAGATTATTCCTGACTTCTAGATATGATATGAATATGTCACTGTTCATTCCTTCTTTTTAAAAAAGTCAGCAGTGATCCCTGTGCCAGTGTCAAAAACAGTTTCTCCAACGGATGTTAAAATCATGCCCTGGAGAAGGACAGGTCACCGCGGTTCTTGTACTAGTATAGGACATTTAGATAGCTGCCAGCTCCCCAGGGCAGCACAGCTGCTTGGTGACCTCTCCTTGTTCCTGGAAGAGGAATAGGGCTCTTCAGTTAGAGGACATGGGACTGGAATCATTCAAGGGAGGACCAAGAGAGGAACAGAGACTCTTAGTCACTAACAGGAAAGTGATAAGGTTTGAGAGTCAGACTGCAAGGAAGAATCAAGGAAGGAGAGGATCGAGTTTTCAAGGGAAAGGAGTGCTTATATGTTCTGCTGTGACCGCCTGAAGAAGGTTGACAGAAGCTACAAATAGTTGGTCTTATTTGGACTGTGCCTCCTGTGGCCAAAGCACTGTTCCTGCTATTTGACTAGATATTTAAAACAAGGCCTCATTTGGATCATGAGACGTATTTGGGTAGTGTGAGCACTTCAACTCTGCGGTCAGAAAACGATTTTATCCTCAGCTCTACCACTTCTAAGCTGTGTGACTTTGGGCAAGTTACTTATCCTCTCTCTGGCTGTGTTACCTATCTCACCTCAGAATGGAGATAACAGGACCTTCCTTTGTAGGACTGTTGGGAAGATTAAATGACATACTGAATTTAAAGTGCGTATCACGGCACCATACAAACCCTTAATGTTAGCTGCAGTGATGTGCGAGGGCTGGTACATACCAGGCTGTCCCAAAGCCAGTTGTGGAACGTTAAGGAATATTGCAAACCTTTCCACCATTGATAGCTGAAAGTGTAGCCGCAGTGAGAGGATCCACACGTGGAAATCGGCAGCTTTACCCATCCCCCATCCCCCTGGAAGAGTTAGTCTACCAGCATATCACAGGTTAGCTCTTTTTATTTTTATGGGTTTTTTTCTCCCACTGCAAGTAATACGGGTCCAGGTGTGTGACCTGGCTCTTTGTCACTCCCTCTGGGTAATACTCCTAAGCTTGCCAGTCGTCATGAACAGGTTCGTCTGACTTTCAGTGAGCCATTTTGGACTCGGTGTGTCTGCCAAAATTAGGGGCCCCTCTCTTTCCTGAACTAGACTATATACTCTGATACTTTTATTGCAGTGTTACAGAAGGCTTAGGACACTAGTCGTGGACAGGCATATTCCACTTCCCTTTTAATTCCTGAGAAATACAGTCTGAGCTGTATCTAGGCAATATCCACTCTGCCTTGAGACTTTTTCCGGAAGTGGAATTCATCAGTCATCCAGGAGGCTCTGAATCCCATGGTTGGCATGGCTTACCTAGCGGCTGTGGTAGACATGTGCGTATGGAGGTGTTTTGCTGAGGGCTTGTGAGAGCTATTTGGCACCTTTTCCAGCAAAGTTGGGAGAGGAAGGCAGAAGAGAGGTTCTGTTCTCACCTATTTTTAATACCCGAACCAAAAAATGGAAGTTGGTGGTAGCACCGAATTAGAACTCTTGCCTCATTTAGCACACTAATCATCAAGTTTCTCTGTATTTTCAACAGAAGCAAAGCATAAATGCTCGATAAAGAGGCACTTCAAATAGGGAATTTACAAACATTACACATTGTCTTTCCTGGTGCAGCTGTGAAACATACCTTCTAGAGAAAATTACACAGATTGTTGTGTAATTTTGACACAACTGAAGACACAGAATGTTGTGTCTTAAGAATTGCAGACTAGAGTCATGATGTGTTAGTCCCATTTGCTTTTCACAAGAAAAAGCATTACACGATGTCCGAGGGTCTCAGGTTCCATAACGGGGACTTTCCCAAGGTCTTTCATATGTAAGTTTCTGTGCAGCTCATGGGAGATTACACAGGGAGGCAGTCTGGAGACTCGCCAGGACTTTTTTCAGTCTATTCTAATTTAAATCTTATACAAATACTTATATAGGCCTATTATTTACACCTATATATCAGTCCAACTTACTGAATGCCAACAAATTTGAGACACAACTCCTGCCCTCAAGGAACTCGTGTCCTGGTAGAGAAAGCCATGTGGTTATAACAGCATGCACCTAAGAAATGGTCTGGAGGAGGAGAAGGACAAAGAAGGCTTCACGGAGGAGGTGAGGTCAACCATGTGCTGAAGCAAGCAGAGGAGTTTGCCAGGTGGCTAAGGAGGGAATACTAACCCAGGGGTGGGTGACGGTCCCCACCTTCCAGATGATTTACTATATAGTTACATTTGCCCCTTAGCATGATTTCTTTGACAGCTGTTGATGGACAGCTCTGTGAGGACGAGAAGCACTCCTGTTGCCTCCTCCACGGGGTTTTGCAAGTTGTAGGTGCTCAAATCCCCGATGGGAAATGCGAAGCTTAGCCTACAAAAAAAAGAACATCTCCCTTCTTCACTGGGACCCTGTAAGCAAAGCAGTTCCGAAGAGCACTGATAGGAAAAACTGAATTCACTGCAGATGACGCCAGAGCTGGGGTTCAAAATCAGCTGCTAAGCAGTAATCTGGAGCAAAGTCATTGTCCAGTCTGTGGACATGGTCAAGATGCGTACAAAGTTAAATTGTCTTTCAGAGTTTGTAGCTTGAAGGTGCTTTATATTGATTTCTGTTGTTTTGTTTTGAGACGGAAACAAAACTCTGTTGCCCAGGCTGGAGTGCAATGCTACGATCTCAGCTCACTGCAACCTCTGCCTCCCTGGTTTGAGCGATTCTTCCGCCTCAGCCTCCCGAGTAGCTAGGATTACAGGCACCCGCCATCACACCCAGCTGATTTTTGTATTTTTGTAGAGACGGGGTTTCACCGCGTTGGCCAGGCTGGTCTTGAACTCCTGACCTTGGGTGATCTGCATGCCTCGGCCTCCCAAAGTGCTGGGGTTACAGGCGTGAGCCACCACACTCGGCCGATTTCTGTTTATTGAGTCCCTGATAAAACTGCTTTGCTTGCTTTCTCAAGAGGGAGGGTGACTGCCCCACCGCAGCAGGTTCTGCAGCCATGCTGACTTTACAAAAGCATTCCTCTCAGTGCTTTATTATTTACCTGCCGTGGATGATGATACAGCTGCCAGTCACAATATCTTTTCAGTGCTACAACATTTCCCTCCATTTTTCCAGGCCCACATCTGGTCTTAGCCCATCCTGAAGTTGTCTATGATGTAGAATTTGTTCCACTTGTGAACTGAGCCTATTTTGAAACTCAAAAGGTGCTTCCTAATTTGCAATTGTATATTACATTCACACATCTCAGATTGAAATTCGCACAATCTGTTTTGCATTCCTCAGGCTTAATAGTAATTTCTTTTGGCTATTGCCCTCAGGCTATGTAAGAAAAAAATAGATTTGAGCTTTTTATTTTGACTGTGTTCACAGACTGTAAATCTAATTAGTTTTCTGGGATTTTTTCTCTTAAAGTCGCATGCACATTGCTCTCTGGACAAAGACTGATAAGCAGGGGCAGGTTTACCTTCTAACCATGTTCATCTTACCTGAATTGTCCTGGCACCTCACTTGGAAATGCATCTTTTTTTTTTTTTTTCTGCCCTAATTTGCTGCATCCGGTTGATGTGTGTCACCGGTAGATATGGTACCCACCTGTGAAATGGTGAGGAAAATTATGTCCAGATTAGGTAATGCTTTCAGATTCCTCTATTACAGACCATTGACTCCAGTGTTTCTCAGACTGAGGTAGAGCGTTCGTTTGTTCTAGGAGAAATTTTTAAGTAACTGTGTTTTCATTCAGAGCAGCAACCACAAGAAATATGAACACAATCTGGCCCATGAGGATGACCTCTCTGAATTGAGATTCAAGGTCACATGACTCCAGGGATAGGACCAAAGTCTGCAACCGAGAGGGATTCAGCAATTAAGGAGTGGCCTGGGTGTTCCAGATGATGAGTCCAGAGTCGTCCTTTGGCCGACTTAATTCTAACTGGAGATATGGTGAATGGGGGGCATGGCCATGACGACTGTGTCATGCCAGCCCCAAATTCCTGTGGCAAGCAGCTGGCACTACATATTTGTGTAGTTGTGTATCATTGGTTCTTTTATAGTTGCGTATCCATGGTTCTTTTGAAATGGCAAAGCTTCTGCTGCCAGGAGCTCTCATTCTAAGGGTGTGTGTCGGTCAAGCCATCCCTGTCATTCTTTGTATGTATCACGTATATGTCCACTGAAGGGTGATGAGCCAGCCAGCTTCCTCTGAGTAAGACGGAGCTAATCAGATAACCCCAAGATCCCAGCAGTTTGCAGTGATGAAGGTATTTCTTGTTCACATACACACGTCACCTGCCTTTTTCCACAGCTGTGATTTTGCCCTGTGCATCATCTCATTTTGAGAGCCAGGGTGTCTTCAGTAGCCTCTATTATTGAGGCACAGGGAAAAGAGCAAGAGGGCTCAGCAACATTCAGGGGCTCTAAAGACTTTGATGTGGCATATGTCGCTTCTGCTTGGGTTCCACTGACCAAACATCCAAACCTCCTGTCATCAGAACCAGGAAATGTTATTCTCTTTGCAAGGCTTCCCATGGCAGCGGGTGGAGATGTGCCATCCTCTACCAGGGAGGGAGACTGTGGTTGAGAACAATAACACGCTCTACTCCGGGGCATCCGGCTCCCATGCACCTCACTGGCAGCCAGTTGCCCACCACTCTGGCTGACTGGGCTATTCAGTTTGAATTTCTGTTTTTCATTTACATTTTTTCTTATTTGGAAGTTTCAGAATTAGAAAGTCAGAAAGCTTTAGGGTTGGGACATTTAGAGATCTTGTCTAGTGCTCTGACTTTTCTTTTTTTCCCTTTCCTTTTTTTTGTTTTTTTTTTTTTGAGACGGAGCCTAGCTTTGTTGCCCAGGCT
>NW_012115766.1:3691551-3719560 GCF_000951035.1 Colobus angolensis palliatus
CACGCTTAAACCCCTTTCCTTGAGATTGATTTGGTAGGTTTGGGGACGTCTGAAGTTTTGAAGATCTTCCTGGGTGATTTGAATGGACATACCTGGCAAAGAACTCTTGCATAGGAAAGCCTGCTTTTGTTGCTTGCCTTAATATTTACTTACTTTTCATGTTAGTTTCTTCATAATACTAGAATCGGCTTCCCAGGAGCTAATTCTTTAGTTTATTTTCTCTTAGATTGAAAAAGTATTCTTAATATTCTATTCTCCCTGCCCAAATTTCTAGCTTGTAAATTCAGTCACTTCCAGGGATTGGAAACACTTGGACAAAGATACACTATAATCCTTGGAATTTCTTGGTTTAAAACAGGGAAGAAGTTACCCCTAAACCTGACCTTATACATGGCCCTAGTTCCCTCCCCTGTGTCCCATCTTCCTTCTTTTCAGACCTCTCTTTACTCAAATCTACTCCAGGGATTTTTGTCTGTGTAGGGAAATTATTTCAATTTTTGTGAATGTCTCATCATTCCTATTTAATTTCCATGTAGCACTACCATGACAGTGCATAGCATTAAAATGTATTAGATTCACTCTGCTGTACATTTTATTTAATTCTAATGCTGAACTCTGTGTGTTGCCCTGATACTATGTCTGTCTGCCCACAAATTAAAACAAAAGGGGACAGTTGTCTGCTAGCATTTTATTTGTGTTTGACAGTTTGGCACCATGCAATAAAGCCCAAGCGTAAACAAGAGCTCTGAGTTTGTTGGCATGACCAGAGCCAGGTAGTTGGGTAGTCTCACTTCACATTTTGATTTCAAATCTATTTCCATCTTCCCAGCCTTCTACCGAAATAGAAGTATGTGTGTCTTTGGGGACAGAAGAAAGCTCTTTGCCAAGGCACTTGGTAACACCTCCAGTGATGTCTTTGTGGACAGGTAGAGAAATGCAACCTAGAAGATAGGCGGGTTCTTGACTGGTTGAATGACGGCATCAAAGGGGTGTTAGTTAATGGACCTATTCTGGACTAGAAAAAAAGGCTTTAATTCCACGTTATGGAGCGTTGTATTTGGCCCTGTTCTCCAAGTGTTTTAATTGAAAGTGAAGATGAAGATGTCAAACTTCTAGATGACCCAAAGTTGGAAAGTATAGATTTACATTTAGGATAAGAACTCAGTAGGATGGAAGAGACAGCTGAAATGAGCAAAATGAAATGAGTTAGGAACAAATGTAAAATCCTGCGCTTGCTTGATGCATAAGATAGGGAGACCCAGTGCACTAGCCGCTATGTGCTAAAGGCCGGCTCCTAAATGCATCACTGGGAGGATTCCAGCTTCTCAGAAGTTGGTCAGGAGGATCCCAGAGGACTTGTAGGACCTTTCGAGATCTCTTGTAGGCTCTAATCATCTAAAAGGCGAACAAGAAGAACCCTGGAACACCCAGGCCCATCCAGTAACCCACACTCACAGCACTTTATACTTTCCCTGAGTCCAGCCCTTGCCACAGGGCAGTACAGTTAGGTTACTTGTGTGCCTGTCTTGGCCCCTAAATGGAAACCTTCTCTAGGATAAGGACCACATTTTACCCCTTTCCAAGTTCCCGGGGCCGTGGTGCATGCACAGGCTCAGAGCAGGGAGTCCTCATGGGCGCAGATTTCTGTCTACTTCGTTTTCTTCACTGCTGTACCCACGGGACTTAGAATAACGTTTGGCATAAGTAGACCTCAATACATATTTGTTGAAAGAATGAGTGACACATACAGATGTGCTTAGTAAATCTTAGCCATTCATCCTCAGCGTGGTGTGGCGTGTTGGTGAATAAATCACTACCTGACTATTCTAAAGGCTTCAGGAACTTCGTATCCTGTTTTTTTCTTATGCTTCTCAGTTCTTAGTCTGTTCCCATCTCTGATTTTAGTGTAAATTTAGTTATAAAAGCCGAAATAGGATAAAGAAAGCTGGGTGATCCTTTGTAAAGACATACTCCTGATGTAATGACCATCATCACCCATTAGCAGGAAGTTAGTGCACAGGCTGAAGCCGGACAGGTCTGGGTTCAGATTTTGACCAGGACAGAGATTTATGACTTTGGAGAAATCTCATTTTCCTGAAGTGCTGATTTTCTCATAAATGTGGATAAAACACTGACTCCAGAGGGTAGATGTGGTATGTACAACACAAAGTATCCCCTTAATAAATGTCACTATTATTATTTCAACAAGGCATTGGCTCACATAAGAGTTGTGAGTACAGAGGAAAGAACTCTAGGAAGGATCAGGGAAAAACAAATTGAAAATTGCTGAAGGCTTGCCTTCAAGGCTTAATTCTTTTGTATGTTAAAGCACCTGTTCCTATTAGACAAGCAGGCTCCTCAGGGGTGGGAAACAGAGGCCCTGCAGCGCTGAGGGAGCTCTGGTCTCCATGGTAACTGCACATTAGATCCTGATGAAGGCACACCTGGCATTCTCAGGTTGCTCCCGCATATGGTACCTCATATATTTCATTTCTTAAAAAACTTGCCTTGACCTCCCTGCTACTGCATACAAACTCCTTCACACACACACACACACACACACACACACACACACACACCTTTGTCTAATCCACAGCCACTGAAGCGATATAAGCCTGTCACAGAGATCGGAAACACAGTTCCCAAAGCCATTTAATCAAACAAAGGGCCAGAACAGTTATTCTTGCTTCAAAGTCGTGCCCAGAAGAGAAGTACCTGAAAGATGCCTTTTCTATGGGACTGACGTAGACTCTGGTGCCCGCACCCCCGGCTTGCTGATAAAGCAGCCCCATTGATAACCTACTGAAGCAGAATCACATCCTTGACCATGACTCATGACACCGTTTGAAAAAGTGGCCTCTCAAATTCTCCCTACATATAAACGGCCGTTAAAGCCTGTGCTTTGAACTAGTTTAAAAGGAAAAAGATTTCCTGGTAGGATTAAACAAGTGCAGCCAGCCTGTAGTTACCATGTTACACAACCAAAGAACTGTGTGGCTGCTTAGAGATTTCCAGCTCTGCTTCAGAAACAGGTGTTTAAAAACTTCTTGTTAAAAAAATGTCAGAAATTGGGGACAAAAGTCACTGTTCCTTGAAACAGATCACATTCTCTCTTTCAATGGTCATCTTACTGATTTGGTTCCTTCACACGATATTTCCCAAAAATCCCATTTAAATTAACCATGCATGCTGCTGCAGCATGCTTGGCTGCAACCATAGCGCCTTGTGTATGTTACGCTTCATAAGGGCCTTCAAAGACAGTGTCTCAAAAAGCCACCGTTGAGAAATGTTAGAACTTAGGATCTAGAAATGTTGGCTCACTTATGGTACTCATGATGTTTTTCTTGTAAGCACCTTGGAAAGTCTAGTGAGTAAGAAATAATAATAACCAAGTGTATTCGCCCAACATGGGAAAGTGAGCTGTGCTCTATAAAGTTTGTAGTTTATGTTTTGAAACTGGCTCAGTGTACAAGGTTCCTGGATCATTACTTAATTTTAGTTTGTGGAAAAGGCATTATGTTTAAAGCAGTAAAAACTTTTTCTTCCATGTCACAGCAACCTTTGGCAAACTCACTGGCTCTTTCTCTCAGCTACTTTTCTACCCCATTTGGTTATGAGGAAGCATTGTGATTGCCTTGTAACCCCAAAGGGAACTGCAGGTCTCATGGGACATATCTGACCTCTCCTAAACATGCCAAGTATAATCAGACTTTTGATTCCAACCAAGGTGAAGTAGGCTTATTCCTCCCAGCTCCTTCCTCTTGCAACTCAAGACCCTGGACATGACACAACAAGGAAGCATAAAAAGACCCCGAAAGGGCGGAAAAAACATGGCCGACTTCTCAGGGCCCTCAGAACTGGAGGAGAAACACAGTGGCGGGTCCCCCAGGTTTTCTTATCGCCTCCTGTGTATTCCAGACAGGGAGCCAACATAAGGCTTCAACCCAGAGCTGCCAACAAAAATCCCCAAGAAAAGCCTGTGCCCCATACCCCAAACACTGAGAAATGGGCGACCTAACAGCAGAAAACCTTTCCGGCAATATCTGTCTCCCTTAAGCTAAATACCGATGGAAAAACTGCATCCCCCCGATATGGTTCGGCTCTGTGTCCCCACCCAAATCTCATCTTGAATTGTACTCCCATAATTCCCGTGAGTGTGGGACAGACCCGGTGGGAGATAATTGAATCAAGGGGGCAGTTTCTCCCATATTGTTCTCATGATAGTGAATAAGTCTCATGAGATCCGATGGCTTAAAAAATGGGAGTTTCTGTGCGCAAGCTTTCTCTCTCTGCCTGCTGCCATCCATGTAAGATGTGATTTGTTCCTCCTTGACTTCCACCATGATTGTGAGGCCGCCCCAGCCACGTGGAACCTGAAGTCCATTAAACCTTTTACTTTTGTAAATTGCCCAGTCTCAGGTATGTCTTTATCAGCAGCATGAAAAATGGACTAATACACCCCTTCACCTGGAATTTCATCAGGGCTGAACTGGGAGCTGATGTACTGCAGCCTTCCTGCCCTGCCAGAGTGGGTAATAGCACTCGAATTAACCTACTCAACAGGGCTAAGCAGATTTCTCATCTCTGACATGGTGCTGGGAGCACCTACTGGGTGCTGTCTGTGGGCTGAGTGGGTAGTTAGATTTCCATCCTCTGCTCTGTGGAAGCAGATGGTGTGCTTATTTCCCCATTAGGATCATGTGCATGAAGTCCAGTGGCCAGCAGAGCCTCACACCTGGTATTAAAGAGGCAGAATGAAGTAGGAGGCAGGACTAGCTGATTCTCATTTCTCTTCCCCTTCCTTGGTGTCATTGGGGCCCAGGGGGTAAACTGAGCCCACACCCTTGGAGGTAAGGGGGCAAGGTGAGTTTATGTCCTGCCCTGTTTTTGCTGGGAAGGTATCTGTGGGGTTGAGCCATAAATTTACAGATTTGAGAGACGGAGTGAAACCCAAAAGAGATAAACCAAAATGGTGTGAAACTCATATTAAGATACATCATAATTAAACTCTAAAAGACAGAAATTCTTGAAGGTGCTCAGAAAGAAACAGTCATTACTTGTAGTGGAACACCAGTTCAAATGAGTGGATTTCTCATCTGGCCAGAAGGAACTGGCCAACATTTTTTAAGTATTAAAAGAGCTGCCAACTGCAAATTCTCTATCAAGGGAAAACATCTTTCAAGAATGAAGGGGAAATAAAGACATTATCAGACAAAAACTAAGAGAATTTGTTGTTAGCAGACCTATCTTTTAAGAATGACTAAAGGAAGTTTTATACATAAAGGAAATAACAGACGAAGGCCTGGAACTTCAAAAAGGAAAAAAGGATATCAGAGTGGGTAAAAATAGGAGAAAATAGGCTATCCTACTTCTCATGAGTTCCTTAAATCATATTTGATGGTTGAAGCAGAAATTTTAGCACCATCTAATGTGGTGTTCAGTGTAGGTGTAGAAAATACTTGAGACAGTTATATCTAAAAAGCAGGGAAATTAAAGGGGCAAGAATGGAAGTAAGGTTTCTATTCTTCAGTTGAGTGGCAAACTTCAATACCAGTAGACTGTGATAAGCTATGTATGTATCTTGTAATATCTATAGCAACCACTAAGAAAATTGTGCAAAACAAGATACTTGAAAACACTGTAAATACAAGTCATGTGCCACATAATGATGTTTCAGTCAATGATGGATCACATCTACGATCGTGGCCCATAACATTATAATGGAGCTGAAAATCTTCTATTTCCTAGTAATGATGGAGCCACTGTAACATCATAGTGTGGTGCATTACTCATGTATTTGTGGTGATGCTGCTGTGAACAAACCTATTGTGCTGCCAGTCATTTAAAAAGTATAAAGAATATATATATATAAATGTAAAAATGGAAAAATCTTATGTAATAAGATTTACATCTTACTCTATATATCTTCTAGAAAGAAAATATTTTATACTATTATACAATGGGTGTGTGTTTTAAGCTGTGATGATAAAAGTCAAAAAGTTAAAAACATTGAAGGATAAAGTTTAAAAGTTACATCAAGCTAAGGTTAATTTATTGTTGAAGAAAAAAATTTTTAAGTAAATTTAGTGCAGTCTGTGTCTAGCGTTTATAAAAACTGTACCGTACTACAATAGTGTACAGTAATGTCCTAGGCCTTCACATTCACTCACCACTCACTCACTGACACCCACAGCAACTTTCAGTCCTACAGACCCCATTCATGGTAAGTGCCTGATACAGGTGTACCATTTTTTATCTTATATACTACATTTTTACTATACATTTTTAATATTTGATCTGTTTAAATCCACAAATGCTTATCATTATGTTACGGTTGCCTGCGATATTCAGTACAGCGCCATGCTGTGCAGGTTTGCAGTCTAGGAGCAGTAGGCTCTACCATACAGCCCAGGTGTGTAGTACAGCCTACTACCTGGGGTCCTTACTAAACCCTAGGTTTATATAAGGACACTTTCGATGTTCATAAAATGACAAAATTGCCTAATGTCACATGTATCAGAATGTGTTCTCAATGTTAAGTGACACATGATTGTATGTCAGATGAAATCCTAAAAAATAAGTAACCTATAGTAAGATAAGAGAAATGGAGGAATTAGAAACAAAAGAAACAGCAGAAAACAAATAATAAAACGGCAGATTTAAACCCTAACACATCAACAATTACCTTAGATATAAATGGTCTAAATATACCAATTAAAAGACAGAAATCGAGTGGATTAAGAAAGTGTGATCCAACATATGCAGTCTACAAGAAACTCACTTCAAATACAACAACGTAGGTAAAGGGCTAGAAAAAGATATACCATGTAAACATGAATTTTTAAAAAGGCAAGAGTGGCTATATTCTTATCTGATAAAGCAGACTTCGGAGCAAGTTACTAGAGACAAAGGAGGGACATTTGCTAATGCTGGCAGGCTCAAGCCGCTGGGAAAGTACCAAACAGTAACATAAAGACCAATCACTGTCCTGGTCGGTGTTCTTCATGGGACTGAAAAGCTTTTGAGAGTAAAGATCACAGTATCTGGCCTTGCTTCTCACCGCACCTGCTCCAGGATGTGCTTTAGGAATGTTGTTAACTAACTGTAGCAGA
This sequence comes from Colobus angolensis palliatus, assembly GCF_000951035.1. Classification (NCBI taxonomy): domain Eukaryota; kingdom Metazoa; phylum Chordata; class Mammalia; order Primates; family Cercopithecidae; genus Colobus; species Colobus angolensis. The sequence goes on from NW_012115766.1 coordinate 3,698,664, forward strand.
AGTCAAGTGCTCTTGCAGTTTGACTCACAGGTCTACACTCCTCTTCGGGACAGGCTCCAGGAAGCAGGGCTAATGTGGACTGGCTCCCTCTTGAGGTGTGGTGGGGGCTTGCTTTCCCAGCTTACTGTCTTTGGGATTTTGCCAGAGTCTCCCTTTGGGCACCTGCGCCCTAAATGTAGGGAAAATGCCCATAAGCTACTCTGCAGTCCCTTTTGTAGGTCCTCCCAAGAAACCTTGGGGTTATTATGCAAATAACTTTCCAGCTCTTGAGACATATGCAGATTAGGCCCCACAGTGACCCCATGCAAGAAACCGTATCCATAAACAATCCCAACTTGAAGACCCGCCAGGGTCAACCAGCGAACCATTTGATTAAGTAATGCATTGAAATGCAGCGAGGTCCCATGTCACGACGGGAATGTAAATCTGAGGGGGACTGGCCAGGAGTAAGTGGAAACGTCTCGTGTTTGTATGATGATGATACTTGGTGGTCGGAAAGGAAATTATTTACTTGGGAAATCTCTGCAGTGGCATTATGAGATCACCAGTATGTTGTTAGTGGTTTCTGTGCTCTTGCTTTTTAGTTTAGCATTTGCTCTGTACCTAAAATTTACAGGACATGATGTAGTAGCAGGTTTGCCTGGTGAGCCTAGTGAGGTGGGCCAGCGGGTGAGGCCAGAGTGAGCGGGGCTGTGGCCTCAGAGGGGAGGTTTGCCCCCAGGCCTTTTAGTCCCCTGTAGGAATACGCTGTTGCACCATGCTTAGCGTGCTTTGGCCACCCAGCCTGAACACGAAGGCTAACATCAAAACCAGGTTGAATAGAGGTGAAGGGAATTCCGGATGCTTTTCTGTCTAATTTTTGAAGAGTAATGTCTTCCCTGAAAGAGTTAAAGTTAATATTAGCTCCTGAAGCAGATGGCTCTTGAAGAGCAACCAATGGAAGAAATGCCTTCAAAGACTGGGTGCCGTTTTCTCAAATTCTCAATCTCCTTTGTCAATCAACTGGGGAATCTTCACTCCAGAGCTCTTCTGAGTGGGTCTTTCTGCAGCTGGCTTGTCGCCACAGCACGGGGCTCCTTGTCTCTCAGGGCTGAGCTGTTGCCTCTCATTCTTGGCCACAGGTGGCCTCTCCACCCTGCTAAGGATGTTTGTGTTCCTTGCAGGAAAGACCTTAATTTATTTTGCAGTATTATTGTGCTTCCATTTAGTTTCCTTTCTCCAGCAGAAGAGGGAAGAAAGAAGTGCTTCAAAGCTGTATGTCACCACTGAGAACAGACAAATTCCTCAGACAGGCCCAAAAGTCACAGCCGGTGGCCTCATCACCTGGAGAGCCTGGCCTCTCTGACTGCCAGCCCACATGTGCGCCCACCCGTGCCCATACACTGGCCTTTGATCATCCACACTCGGCAGGACCACACAACCCACCTTCCTAACACTGCTGTGCCAGGTGCTGCCTACTGCATCTGGGGCTAGTGGCTCAGGCTTCGGCCTGGGACTGTTTCTTGTGATGATGGAAGGACCTGGCTCTTTTTCTCTAATTGTCCCGGCCTCACAGCAGGAATCTCAGCAGACTGTGTCCCACAGCTAGGGTCATTATGGAGTGATGGTGACTAGGACAGAAAGGCTTGGAAGAGGGAGGGGTCAGTGCTTGCTAGGGGGTAGGAGTGGTGGGGGAGGATCCAAAAAGGCTTCCCCAGAAAGATGAGTGGGCGTTCACCAGCAGACTGCAGGGGAAGGGCATGGAGAATTACAGGTAAAGGAAGCACCTAGAGCAAAGATGCGACAGCACAGGGCTATGCACAGGGGGAAGGGTGCAGTGAGGGGTGAGCAGACAAGGGGTACCCTCCACTCTGGGGGTGACTCTGGATGGCACCCTGACCCTAAAGTGCAGAGCTGCACTAAAAATCATTCACTGTGGCTGGTCCAACAGGCCAGGTTTTGCTTGCAAAAGAACCAGAAGCCTCCTGTGACAGACCCAGGGGTGTGCTGGAACCAGGCCATCTTTCGGGTCCAGGAGGAGATTGGCTAGCATTGCTAGGCAGCCAAGCTCTGCACAGAGGAGGCAGCTGGAGGAGGCTCAGAGGAAAGCCTCGGGCTGAGAACAGGCAGGCCTTCTGGGGGGAGGTGTGCTATCGAGTCAGGCCTTTAGGATGAGCCAGGCCAAGTGAAGCTAAGTTTACCCTCCCTCAAGGCAGGAATTTCCAAGAACCATCCTGGACAGGTCCTCTGTAGTGTTTAATTACCCATTATAATCAATTAGCTAGTTAGACATTGATATCTAATTAATTAATTAATTAAGCATTTATTAAGTGGCATCTATATGCCAGGCATTGCACATCCCATAGGGGATTAAAGAAGTTGTAAAACATGGTCCCTGTTCCCCAGGAGCTCAAGGCTGGGGAGATGGATCCATACACAAGTGCTACCAGTGCCATGTGATTGGTGCTGGAGCCACAGCTGTGGCCACAGAGAAAGGCTGACACTCTCTTTGCTGGCAAGAAGCTGGGGCTGGGAAGGGGTAAGAGATGCTTCTGAGAAAGAGTGTCATGGAGCTGAGTCTTGGAGGATTCGTGGGAATTTAATCAGTGGACAGGGTGTGAAACAACCTTCAAGTCAGCTACAACAGCATTGTCAAAGGCATGAGGTTATGCAAACCATAGTGTGTGGGGGGAGCATCTAGTAGAGGCTTGTTAATTCACAGCATGTCACATCACTCCCCACCTCCCAAACCCATGGCCGATGAGCCGACCAACCACAGCAATCTCTCCTCTTCCTCCTCTGCAAAGGGTTCCAGACAGGTATAACAAATCTATAGCATCAGTGCTCTTGGCCATCCTGGGATTCAGATTTTTGTGTTGCTAGAGTAGGAGGTATTAGAGAAGAATGGCAGGAGATGATGTTGGGAGAGTCGTCTGGGGCCAGTACATACCGAGCCTGTGTCATTCTGAACTCCATCCTTCTGCTGGTGACAGCCCCACCCACCTGCCCCTCACCTGCCAGGTAGCACAACCTTCAGTCTCCCCAGGATTGTCTCACCGCTCCTTGTCTGTCTTCAGATCTATGCCTGCTTCTCTTGTACATCTGCAGTTTCTCCAGCATTGATTTTTGTGGGAAACATTCAGGCTCTTGTCAATAGACACCAGCTCTCTTCTTTGGAAACCACAGGCCTGAGCCTCTTGGTATTATATATGACATGAAAAGCAAGTACTCTAAGGCAGAATTATTTTACCATGAACTATTGCCACACTCAGCTTCATTTATTTAAGAAAATGTTTGCAATATTGAAACTCTGGAAACTTACTAATCAACCACTGGTCTTTGATTCCCTACATAAAAGCTTCCCCCAGAATGGCCTATACAAGGGTGTGTCATCCACCTCTGGAGAATGTATAAAGAACCACCTCAAGGCACAGAAAGGTAAAAACTGCCCCTGAGAGGGCAAATCTCAACTCCAAGTGTCATAACACTAGATAATGTAATAGTCCTATCCTTCTCAACTTCTGGTTTGGTAACATTAGAAAAATGGATGTTCTCTTCAGATGAGCATATGTTCTGCAGTGCCAAGTGACTCGTGATGACATGATCTTCCTCTCATGTGCCAGTAACCTTCTCAGGAGGCAAGAAAACTTGCTGTCCAGTTATAATCAGAAAGTACTGCTTAATATTCATACCCAGTATACATTTTGCTAAATGCTACTGGTTTTGGCAACTCTCTTCAGCATCCAGATGGACTGTTTAAATTCCAGTAAGCAGGTTAACTTTTCTGAAGGTGTATTTGATGACCAACCCATTTTAGCAGATCACATGATGTGGCCATTCAAAACCACACATTTTAGAAACCATGTTAAAGCTTTCCTAGGCCTTGTCTTGTCTCTACAGGGGAAGCCCTGGGGTTTCAGCCGTGCACTTCAGCACTTGGACATATTCAGGAAATCATTTCCTGAGAAAAGTCTTGGCCCTGCATCCATGTTCTCCTCTAATCTGCCCTGGGTGGAGGTGAGATGATCTTTTATCCAGTAATTGATTGAATTATATCAATACGTAATTGACGCTTCAGATTTCACAAGAAATTTGTAATTTTGCCTCCTACAATCATTGCCAGCAAAGCTTTGGGCCTTCTTTTCAGTCCGTTTCCCAGAATACCTGTCTGTCAAGCAAGTCACCTGTTGTTATCATACTTTTTCTAACTCCTGTGTTGCATGAATAAACACAGCAATGAGGAAGATGAGTTTCAATAAAAAGCCAAAGGGCCTGCTAACCTTCCTTTCCTCTAAGTGGCTCTTGGAGATGAGGGGGCATAGCCTTCCCCAACATTGGAGTCTGGGGGAGGTGGGCTTGGAAAAGGAATATTTCAATTTATATAATTTCATTTTCGCAAAGTGAAAAATGACCTATCATTTTAAAAAATAAAAACCGCAGAATGTGAAGCTCTGTGGATTCTTCTGGCAGATAGAGGTAATGGAATGGCAAAGCTCATCCTTTGTGCATCCCCCATGAGTGGGCTGAGCTTCTTGTGGTTATCAACAAATAGGGCACAGATTTAAAGGATGATGTGAGATGGCTCCAGACTCCCTAATTAAACTCTACTCCGGAATGGGGAGACCAGGCAACATGGGAATAACAGTGGAAACGTCTTTCTAGTTGGGCCGCATTAGTACCAAATAGTAAAGGAATAAAGCTTGGTGTGACTCACCATTCAGGAAGCTGTATTGGAGAGCATCAAGGAAGATGGTAGCAGAAGTTCAGAGGGAGGTGCAGCAAGGAAATTGCCAAAGCCAGACACCAGGGAGGGAGATGTGACTGGAAATCCAGTGAGCACAGCTGGGCTTTCCTTGGCATGCAATAGATACCACCAAGGCATTAGTGCTCAGCTCACATTCTCCTCATTCATTGGGTCACCCTTATGTGTAGTGTGTGGACATCTAACATCATGCCAACTTGATCACCAGAAAGCTACCTACCCAGGCTATACTGTGTTGGTTCCCCAGGGAAATCCCATTAAAGACCTATAAATCCATGGCACCCTTGACTTTGAAAGAGGATCCATGTAAGAAACATCATATAAAATCACTGTTATATAAAGACCTATATATGACTGGTTCCTTTCAAAATGGAGGCCTTAAAATTGATGAACTTCCTTTTATTACATATTGAAAGCTGTACAACTTGTGTGTTTCTTGTTTTGCCTTAGCTCTTAGATTTTTTATGCTCAGTCATAAAAGGTATATTGGCTTAGGTTTTTAGATACAACTGTCTCTCAATTTTTATTGCTTTGTAGTTGGTCTTAAAAAAAACTTTAAAAATCGATTTTTATTTTTTATAACTTTTCATTTTCTTTGCCTGTGTCCTTTTTTGGATATAGGTGGCATACCATATAAACAGTTCTCTAGAAATAATTTCACACAGTGGTTTCTATTACAAACTGTCTTATCTAAAGGTATCCTTTTCTTGAAACATGAGATTTCCACACATTTAAGAAGATTTAAAAATAGCTCTATATGCAGGTTTTATTACACACACACACACACACACACACACACACGTAGCCACAGTCTTAAAAATCTACAAAGATAGGATGCTATAAGCAATATTTTAAAGAAAAGCTACCTTAGCACTTGGATATTCCTTTTAAAAAGATCGTTGAAATTCATATTGTTCAGTGTCTTATCTTTGTACCTTAATTATAAATAAGAACAAATTCACAGCAATCAGCACTGTGTGGTGGGCGTCTGCTCTGCTCCAGGTGCTGTGCTGATGCTCACCCATGTTATTGTTAATCCCCACCCACAACGCTGTGTAAAAGGAATTATTTAACTTATTTCATAGATTAATAAACTGAGGCTCACAAAGCCTGGACACCATGACTAAGCTCACACAATTAGTCCAATAACCTAATAATAATGTTTTAAATAACTATATCAGACCTAATCTATCAGAGTCCTTTGAGGCCGTAGTTGTAACCACCTAGTACCCCATTTTTTTTTCTTTTCTTTTCTTTTTTTTTTTTTGAGACAGAGTTTCACTCTTGTTGCCCAGGCTGGAGTGCAATGGCGCGATCTCAGCTGACCGCAACCTCCTCCTCCCAAATTCAAGTGATTCTCCTGCCTCAGCCTCCCGAATAGCTGGGATTAGAGGCATGTGCCATTACGCCCGGCTAATTTTATATTTTGTAGTAGAGATGGGGTTTCTCCATGTTGGTCAGGCTGGTCTGAAACGCCCCACCTCAGGTGATCTGCCTGCCTCGGCCTCTCAAAGTGCTGGGATTATAGGCGTGAGCCACTTCGTCCGGCTAGTACCCCCATTTTTCTAAGAGATACTTTAATTTTTTCCTCTCTCTTCTTTTCTTTTTCCAACTTTTCCACACTTCCTACTTAGCCCTTTAGAAATGTAATCATAGCCTTTTACCTCCTCTTCACCAGACGCTCCCTACAGGGCAAGTTCATCTAACTGTTCTTAGAAGCTCCAGAGCAGAACTCTACCCACCAGGAGGCTGTCTGAAGAGATAACAGCCCATTTTCAACCCAAAGTATACACACTAGAGTTTTTGACCACTTTTACAACCTATTTTTTCCCAGGAAGATGCCAGCTCAACTGGCCAGTAGATAAGGCACTGAAGGGAGTACAAAGACACCCCCCACATCCCACTCACCTGCTCACTTCCACCACTGTGTAGTACCCCACTTTAAAATTGCCCATTTTCTTTTTTATTTTTTCACTCTGTTGTCCAGGGTGGAGTGCAATGGCACGATCTCGGCTCACTGCAACCTCCGCCTCCCAGGTTCAAGTGATTCTCATGCCTCAGCCTCCAGAGTAACTGGGATTACAGGTGCCTGCCACCATGCTTGGCTATTTTTTGTGCTTTTAGAAGGGTCGGGGTTTCCCCATGTTGGCCAGGCTGGTCTAGAACTCCTGACCCAGGTGATCCAACCACCTCAGCCTCCCAGAGTGCTGGGATTACAGGTGTGAGCCACTGCGCCCAGCCAAAATTGCCCACTTTTTGCTCCAAAAGTGAAGTGGTACCCATAAGGCAGGAAGCCTGTACTTCTTCCTCTAAGCTAGCTTTGGAATAAGAAGTCACTTTCTTTCTACCAGAAAGAAAGTGCTCTTTTTTTTTTTTTTTGAGACGAAGTCTCGCTCTGTTGCCCAGGCTGGAGTGCAGTGGCCGGATCTCAGCTCACTGCAAGCTCCGCCTCCCGGGTTTACACCATTCTCCTGCCTCAACCTCCCGAGTAGCTGGGACTACAGGCGCCCACCACCTCGCCCGGCTAGTTTTTTGTATTTTTTAGTAGAGATGGGGTTTCACCATGGTAGCCAGGATGGTCTCGATCTCCTGACCTCGTGATCCGCCCGTCTCGGCCTCCCAAAGTGCTGGGATTACAGGCTTGAGCCACCGCGCCCGGCCTGAAAGTGCTCTTCTTAATTGGATTCGGAAGAACCTGCAATTCAGTGACATGGTGATTAGCAGAATGCCTGTTGACCTAGTAAGCAAGTAACCTTTGCAAGCATTTATAGGTTTATGAGGTGTGTGTGCATGTGTGTGGGGGGGATAACTTTGGACCGTCTTGTTACTGTCCCATGGTCGGTAGTTCTATTTCAAACCCTGTTTTTCTGCCTGCTTTCTTGGAGTTCCTAATAAGGTGATGGGAGCACAGACTCTTCTGCTTGGCAGATTCTCGTTTCCTCTCACCCCACCCATTCTGTACTTCAATACTGCAGTTTCCAACAGTAGGATGCCTGGTTTTTGGATGACATTAATGAGTTAAGAACAGCAGATTTATAAACATGTGAATTTCTTATTAGGCTAAAAGTCATTTGGTTTTCATTTTTTGTTAACTCTGTGTTTAATCATCCTGAAACCAAATTGTCTTTTTCAACCCAAATAAATGATTTCCTTCTTAGATCCAAGAGCTTTCAAGCTTTGAAGATAAAAGGACAGGCTGTTTCACGGCTCAAAACTTTCCATGACATGTTGCTGAGACAGGAAGCGAATTTGCAATCCCGGGCGCATTCTAAGAGGTTCATTCTAGAGAGAGGGTATCTGATTCAAAAGCAGTGACCCTTGCTTCCTAAACGGTGAAGGACACCCAACTGCTCCGTAGTCCTCAGAGTCAGAAGTGAGCGTGCAATGGCGCTGCACTGACACCAACATCCCCGCTCCACAGAGCCGGTGGAGAAGGCACTGAGAAGCCAGACTATGCCCAGCCGCGATGACGTCCTAAAGGGACGGGTAGCATCCACTTGGAAAATGGGACACGTATGTTTGTCAACAACACTAAAAATTAAAGGCCTCACACGGAAAAACTGGGTTAAAATACAAACTTCAATGTATTATTGTTTTATCTTTTCAAGGAGAACTGAGAAGTAATGATCCACACATTTGTCATGCTCAACAGAGCCTTAAGGGAAGTTAACACAGAACATTCAACACCCATCTATTAAAGAATCACATTTCACAATAGTGAGTAAAAGGAAAAAACATTAGCAAAGGAGGCCATTCTTCCCCACCCCCCAGTTTATTTTCATGCTCAAACTAAGCTATTAGTTACAAAAGGGAAAGAAAGACAAAATTAAAAGTTTTTTAAATTGAGGATGTAATAGAATTGTTTTTTCTTGTGAAATACTGTTTTAAGTCCCTTTATTCAGCATGCCACTTTACAGTGATGCAATGCAGAGGATGCTAACACTACATGCCTTCTTAGTTGTCAGGCAGGGACCCTGAGAGTCTTTTAGCCCTGCAAGACTACAGGGCCAGGTTTAGACAATATATTCAACTTTTAAACAGTTACTAGACACAAGCAAAAATGTGCCAATCCCCAGTTGAACATTTTTTTTTAAATTGTCACTTGGGCCCCATCTATGAACGTCCGTCAGGAAACAGGTCTGTGAAGAAACCTTTAGCCTGTGGGTGAAAGAGGGCAGAGGGCATCGCGAATGTCATTCAGCCTCCAAATGGAAACCTATAGGTATGACACATGGAAGTGTCTTGACTCAGATGGCCTCACTCTAGTGACTTCCACTGGCCACTGGACTTTTCCCCTCAATGGACATTTACGAAGTATCTAGTGTGGTGGAAGACTGTCTTAAGCGACTGTCGGGTACGTGGAAAGGGAAGACCAATTCCACCCCTTTAGTGTTTGTAAGAGACTAGTGTTGCACTTAAATACATAATGACCCTTACATTAGCATAAGTAATATCACTCTTGTCACTTGCTAGAAATGCCTATACGTAGCTATTGAAGCCTTAAGCAGCTCACCGCTATTTTAAAGGCACAGCCAGGTGGTTGCCATGCAGGTGTGCCTAGCAGCAAAGGGTGAGTTTGCTGGAGTCAGACCCCTAGGTTCATGTCCCAGCTTCGCTGCCACCTTGCCACTGCAGGACCAGGGCAAGTTATTTGCCCTTATATTCCTCCCACTGGCTCCTTTCTTGTTAGGGCCAAGCTGCCTGGAGTCTGTACTGCTGGGCCCCCTGCCTCTACTCTCTAACCACCACCTATGGACTCCTGCCTGCTTCGCCTTCATCAAACACCTCTTGGCATGCACATCACTTTCTCCTTGGCCCAAAAGTATTTAATGGCCCCCATATTGAAAAGTTAAATTCATTAGCAGGTTTAAATTAATTAAACAGGTAAAAATTAAACTCACTAGCAAAGTATTTAAAACCCTCCCAAATATGTATCTCCTTTGTCTCTTCCCTGCCCCTTCTCATTGCACTCCAACACACTGTGTTCTTTCTGACCTCCAAGTCTTTCCCAGTTTTTCCTCTCCCTAAAGTCTTGCCTTCCTGGAGCTCCTTGGCTACTCTGAGCACAGCCCCTGCACCTTAGAGCAGTGACTGCTGGCCTCACTTCCTTGACTTTGATTTGAGTTTTCCTAGAAGCGACGTTGCCTTTTTCTACTTTCCAGCCCATTTCTTCTCACTGGATGCTTGAGCTCCTTAGCAACCAGGCTGGTGTCTCCTGCCTCCCATCCCTCCAACCTTGCCTCCTGGCATCTCCAGCACCACACAGCACCGTGGCCTCAGGCAAGGCTGCTGCTGGTGGGCTGTGTCCCAAGAGGTGACCAGGGCACTCACAGAGAACGCAGCTCGTGTACTCAGACAGGCATGGACTGGCCGTGTCTATTTTACTCTATGAGCCTGTCTGAGCCTAGAAATGCTCTTTTCTTTATTTTAGTCTTGAGAAAGATTCATTTTGTTGTGAATGCCGTCTCTACAGAGGGAGAGTCCTTGTTGGGACTAGGATAAAATGGTCAAAATTAGCCCCAGAAACAGCAGTAATTTGGGAATGCCTTATCTTATCCTGAGGTCGTTTATTCAGCAAAGGTTGAGGTGCCTTGCTAGTGAGAAGCACCCTGCAAGCTATTGAAATCACCGTTCCTGTCTGCCAGGACTGGGAAGAGAGGCAGATAAATGCATGGGCATATTTTTTTTCCAGAGTCAGAAGTGCTGCAGGAGCATAGGCGCATGGTATGGGTGCCCTCAGGAGAGATACCTCACACAGTCCGGAGGGGTGCAGGGAAATTTCCTGCGGAGGGGCTGTCTCAAAAGATGGACAGGAATCAGTAAGAGAAGGGGAGGCAGAGAGGCTATACCAGGCAGAAGGACCAGCGGGTATGAAGGCCAGGAGGTGAGAAGGGAGCATGGTGCACTCTTAGAAACAACAGAGGAAGTTGAGAGCGCCACACACTAGGATGGGGTAGGTGGTGCAGGGGCCGGATTGTAAAAAACTGGCAATGCTGTGTTCAGGATTTAGACTTAGAATAGAATATTTTGACAGGCAGCCTCTGAGACAGCTTCTGGGAAGTGTTCCCTCCTCTTCTATTTTTTGGAAGAATCTGTGAAGGATTGATGTTAATTCTTCATTAAATATTTGGTAGAATTCATCAGTGAAGCCATCTGGTCATGGGCTTTTATTTCGTGGGAAATTTTTTGATGACTAATTCAACATCTTTCTTGTTATAGGTATATTCAGATTTTTCTCTTTCTGAGTTTCAGTAGTTTGTTTCTATAAATGTGTCCGTTTCATCTAGGTTATCTAATTTGTTGGCATATAACTGCTTGTAGTATTTCCTTCAAACTCTACTTTTGCAAGTAATGCCCTTTCTCCATACCAGATTTTAGTAATTTGAGTCTTCTCTCTTTTTGTCTTGGTCAGTTTAGTTAAATGTTTTGTGATTTTGGTGATCTTTTGGTTTTATCGATTTTTCTCTATTTTAAAAATTCTCCATTTTATTTGTTTTCTTTCTAATCTTTATTATTTTCTTCCTGCTGCTTATTTTTGGGTTTAGTTTGTTTTTCTTTTTCTAATTTCTGAGGATGGAATGTTAGATTGTTGATATGAAACTTTTCTTTTTTTCTTAAAAATACGTGTTTACAGCTACAAAATTCCCTATAAGCACTGCTTTAGTGCATCCTTCATTGCTGCTATGTTGTGTTTTCATTTTCATTAATCTCAAAGTATTTTTAAATTTATTATGGGAATTGGCTCACACGACTGTAGAGGCCAAGAAGTTCCCTGATAGGCTGTCTGGAAGTCAGATTCTGTTCCAGCCCCTGGGCCTGTTGTTGTTGCTGTTTGTTATTATTTTACTTAGTGATATTTCTGAATGTCTTCTGTGAAGTCTGTATTCTTTATCATGTTTAGTCCCTGAGCTCTCTGCTCAGTGAGCTCAGCGGTCAGTTGATGAATGGACAGAGGTTTCCTTGAACGCCAGTGACCAGCAAATCTCCCAGTCCTTGGAAAGCTGCCCTGTGTGCACGCTGGGCACTCCTTCAGCACTCAGCCAGGCAGCTGCAACTGTGCCTCAGCTTTGACTTTCTGGTTCTACAGAGCCCCAAGATCGCCCAGAAGTGAGCTCTTTGGACCTTCGTCGGTATTTTCTGAGCATGTGCACAGCCCTGGACACATGCAGAGTCCTACACAGGCCCGTGACCTTCTAGATGCCCAGAAAGTGGGTGAAGCTTGTCTGAGACCCCGTGGAGAGCTCATTCCCCAGATTTTCCTTTTATGGTTTATGATCAGCTTATTGTCTGCCCAACTGTTACCCACAGCCTCAGCCAGCCACGAAGCACCCAGCCAGAAAGTTAAACAACAGTCTCTAATTTTTTTATTTTAGTTTTTTACAAATACCCCTGGAGAAAAGCCTTTTGCACTAGGTGAGTTCTAAGTCATCTAAAGATGACCTTATAAATGGGGTCTTCCCGGGAACTACTAGAGAGGCTAAATAATGACAATTCCATGGGAATGAGGCTTTAAAGGACCCCTGACTCCATTTTTCTCTCTTTGATGGCTATCAGGCTGCTGCCTTTTATTGTGATTGCTAGTTTTCTAGGCGACCACCACGTGGGAGATAGGGAGATAGGAATAGGGCAAGTTGAAACATCACAAAGTTTGCTGTTCATACCAATACTCGGCCATTTTAATTAAATAAAAGCTTCCCAGATTATTCCAAGCCTTTGGTGGTTAACTTTCAGAGTTCTAGAAAAGTTGATTTTGACAATTTTTGCCAGTTTTCTTATTTATTTTTATTTTTTTTTTGGAGGAGAGAATTTTTTGATTGTCAGTTATTAATTGGTCAGTTATTAGTCCATTTGGATGTTCTGTTATCCATCAGTTTTATGTTCAGAGGATCTCTCTGGTCCTGGTATGTGGAAGACACTGAGGTTTGAGGAAGGCTGGAGTGAGAGGGATGAGTTGGGAGTTTTGTGGTCAACAGGCAACAGATGATGGAAACCTGCACTGAGGCGGTAGCAGCGGAGACACCACCCAAATGGTTCAGATGTGCCGGATGATGACAACTTGCCAGGTTCTGTGTTCAGTGCTTTGCTTCCTCTTTTGTACATCATTGTACCTATTTTAACAATGATAAAAGTATTAATACCTTGCCCAAGGTCACACAGCTAAAATGGGGTTAGAGCAGGTTTTAGAATCTATTTGTGTGACTTTAAAATCCATGTTTATAATCACGACCCTGTATTTCTAGATGCAGGCTTAATGACTATAGTAAAAAAAAAAAAAAAAAATTATTCATTTGACAAACATTGATGACCTTGCAGGTACTATTCTGGGGGCTGGGGATATAACAGTGAACAATACAGAAAAAACTGGCCAGGTGTGTTAGCTCACTCCTATAATTCCAGCACTTTGGGAGGCCAAGGCAGGTGGGTCATTTGAGGTCAGGAGTTTGAGACCAACCTGACCAACATGGTAAAACCCCATCTCTACTAAAAATACAAAAATGAGCCAGGCTGGTGGTGCACGCCTGTAATCCCAGCTACTAGGGAGGCTGAGGCAGGAGAATCACTTGAACCCAGGAGACAGAGGTTGCAGAGAGCTGAGATAGTGCCACTACACTCCAGCCTGGGCAGTAGAGTGGGACTCCATTTAAAAAAAAAGAAAGAAAGAGAAAAAGAAGAAAACTCCCTCTTCTCATGGTGCTTGCATTCTCATTGGCAAAGGCAGACAATAAAAAAGATATATATATGCATGCGATATCTTATGTAGGGTAGTGAAACATGTTAAAATACAATAAGGAGAGAAAGAGGGTATTGGATGGATGTGGGAGGATGTTTGTGTTAGTCTGTTTTCACACTGCTGATTAAGATATAACCGAGACTAGGCAATTTACAAAAGAAAGAGGTTTAACAGACTTACAGTTTCACATGGCCGGGGAGGCCTCACAATCGTGATGGAAGACAGGGAGGAGCAAGTCACATCTTACGTGGATGGTGGCAGGCAAAGAGAGCTTGTGCAGGGTAACTCCTTCTTATAAAACCATCAGGTCTCATGAGGCGTATTCACTGTCACGAGAACAGCACAAGAAAGACCTGATTCAATTACCCCATGATTCACCGGGTCCTTCCCACAACACGTGGGAATTCCAGATGAGATTTGGGTGGGGACACAGACAAACCACGTCAATATTTAAATAAAGTAGCCAGGTAAGGCCTCACTTGAGAGCAATGTTCGAGTAAGGACCTGAAGTCGGGGGAGGAGTCACATGTATATTCAGGTGAACAGCATTGCTGGCAGAGGAAGCAGCAAGTGCAAAGGCCCTGAGTGGGAACAGCAAGGGGCTTGGGTGGTGAATGAAGCTGATTGAGCGCAGGGGAAGAGTCTGAGGAGATGAGGATAGAGAAGGATTGAGGACCCAGATCCATCAGGCCTTGCAGGCCACTGACAGGAGTTTGACTTTGCAGAGTGATGTGATTAGAAGGATGACTGATTTTTGTCTTGAGAACAAGGAGACAAAGCCAGAAGCTGAAAGGCCAGGCAGGAAGCTTTGCAGTAATCCAGGAAAGAGCGGTAGCAGTGTGGCCGGAAGTGGGAGCAGCAGCGGAAGTGACAAGCAGTCAGCCTCTGTAGACTGTATTTTGCAGGTGAAGCTTACAGGATTTACTGAGGGCCTGGAGGTAGGGAATGAGGAAAGAACTGCCAAGGATGACTTCAAGTTGTTGGGCTTGAGCAACTGGAAGGATGGAGTTGTCCTTGCTGAGATGCGGCAGACTGGGAGGAAGAGGTCTGGGGAATTGGAGCAAGGCTGAGTCTGGGGCTGTTTCGCTTGAGTTACGAATTCAGCATCCTCGTGGAGAGCTTCCTAGTACGCAGATGTATAAACAAGTCTGTGGTTGAGGGAAGGCGTGGACATATAGATGGCACTGAAAGCCGTGAGTCTGGATGAGCAGGAGTAGACAGGACGAGAGGACCCAGAAATGACCAATACCAGCCTTCCGGTTCAGGGCGGGAGGGATGGACATCACAGACGAGAATACTGGAGAAACACAGCCCTCTGTCCTTCCTTAGCCTTGTCTCCCACCCTGTCTGCCTCTACAGAGGTATCATTGCATTAATGACAGTCACATTAATAACCTTGATTCATAAATAGAAATAAATGAGCAAAGCAACAGCGCGGGGTGCAGCTGAGCACCCAGGTGTGCACTCCACGCTCGGGGCTCCCTCCACGGCCATCTCAGTAAAGTTCCTTGTACGTCCAGAGGGCGAAAAGCTCTGACGTTAATTTTTAAAGATTTCTACCAAGAAAAGTTAAACCTTAATTAAGCGTGCATCTGAAATTCAAACTGATCAGCTCAGTCTTTGGTAAAATGAACTCACGTGGACTAGCTCTTGCCCAGGGACATTGGATAAATGAGAACTGCTGCATGTGAGAGGTGGGAGGAGTTGGGAAGCAGGGGAAGGAATTCATTCAAGTCCTCCTAGTCCAGGATCAATGACCGTCCACTCGTTTCTCAGCACTCTCCCCAGCTGACAGTGGGCACGGTTTGCTGGAGGGAGTTCGTATTCCCTACTCATATTAATCTTCCCTTTCCAGGGAGCTTACCAGTCCGCCGAGGAAAACGCACGTCCCGTCAGCACTGTGGATGTGAATGAGAGCTCTTTGTTCCTCTTGCTCCTCCTGGTGACTGGCCCTCTGCTCTCCCAGAGGGAAACCATCTTTCTAATCATTTGCCATATACGGTTGGCTCAACCCAACCAAGCTTTTCTTGGTAGCGTCTTGTTGCTGCAATCTGTGGTTATGGTTCTTAAAGAAGAGGGATGTGTTTTTCTGTCCCCAAGGAAGGAAGATTTCCACTTGGCGTTGTTTTCTGCCATCGTGTTTTTGTTGTTGTAGAAATGGAGCAGAAAATTGCTGCTGTTCTTTTATTGCCCAACTGTCCATGCCACTTCCAGTCCTCAGGAAGAAAATCAATTGTTTCTGCAAATTTTATTCAGACATTTGGGTTACTCCTTACTGAAGTCTTCACCATTCTTTCCTCTGACCAACTCATAATTCTGTGATGGAAAACCCCCCACTATTTTCATATCAGTGAAAAACCATCTGCTACTGTCTCCTTTCATTATTTGGCAAGCCCTCACTTTGTCACAGGATATTTATGAAATAGATGAAATGTTTATGCATATGTCATGCAACTTTACATTTTTAAAAAATTATTCCTGAGCTTTACCTATGTACCAAATGCAATGCTTATAGATAGTACTTCCTTCAGTCTTCACAGCAACCAGGTGAGGAAACCTGTTTTTAATCCGACTTTATTAACCAGGCAACAAAAACCAGAGAACTTGAATATCTTGCCTAAGGCCACACACAAGCTCAGCCAGTGAGTGCTCTTCACAATGGCATCTGCTGCCCCTCATGAGATCAACAGCACCTCGCAGGAAGAAGCTCTTATTTTCCAAGTTTGTGCATTTTGCATAGCAATCACAATTTGAACCAAAATACTTCAGGCTTCATTTTTGCCAAAGAGTTTAATACAGTGCATGTCAACTCCTAAAGAGATGCTGCAGACTCATGTAACCAATTACACTGAGTAACAGGTTTGTGTAGGATGGTAAGGCTTAGAACTCCTTTTAAATGGTTTATTTTTCAAACCTGTAGCCCTGATTTAGAGCAAGCATTTTGTACCACTTGAAAGTTTTTGATTATACAACAACCAAAGAATTATAAAATTTGGGCTACAGTAGCATGACAAGTTAACTCCAGCCAAGAGGCTCAGGTGAAAGAAAGACATTATGGTGGCAATGAGGAATTCACATTAAATCTTAATTTCTTTTGGACTACTAGCAGATACCCTCTGTAGAAGAGGGAGAATTGATCAAAAATGTCTTAAAGTCATTTGGCAGATATTGGGAGCACCTGCTTACTAAGGTGCTAGATTGAATGATTAGGGATAGATAGGATCAATGACCGTCCACTCGTTTCTCAGCACTCTCCCCAGCTGACAGTGGGCACGGTTTGCTGGAGGGAGTTCGTATTCCCTACTCATATTAATCTTCCCTTTCCAGGGAGCTTACCAGTCCGCCGAGGAAAACGCAATGTGATTGACAATGTGATTGACTTGGTCATAGACTTACTTAGTCACAGTGGACAAGTCACTGACCCAGTGATGGTGCTGTCCTGGTAGGGGCTAGAACAAGAGTCTCTGCAGGCAAGTGTAAAGACAGGATGGTGATGGCAGGGACAGAGAGGCCTAGGCCGGGCTAGGGAGGCATTTCCTGATGTAGTCTCTGCAGCTTATGATGGACTCCACCATGTGGGAGAGGGAACAGTGAGGCTGGGAGCTGGAGAACCCCTGGGGTGAAATAAGGAGGTAAGGATTGGATTCAGATGGGAGAGTCCCTGTGAGGGTTGCTGTGTAGTGTGGCCAGGACTGCTATAAGGAAGCACCACAGATGGGGTGGCTTAAACCACAGATACTTATCTTCTCACCGTGCTGGAGAGACTGAAAGTCCCAGATGAAGGGGTCGGTGGCGTTGGTTTCTCCTAAGGCCTCTCTCCGTGACTTATAGGTGGCCATCTCCTCCCTGCGTCCTCATAAGGGCTTCCTGTGTGTCTGGGCGCTAATCTCCTCCTCTTGTAAGGACACCAGGGTATATTGGATTAAGGCCAACCCTAATGACCTCATTTTAACCTAATCACCACGTTAAAGACCCTGCCCCTAAATACAGGCATATTCTGAGGAACTAGGGTTTAGGTCTTCCACATACGCATTGCAGGGGAAATAATTTAGTCCATAACAGTTGTTTTACTGTGGTCTCCAGATAAATTTTGTCATGTGCTCCACTGAAAAAAAAAACATTTTGAGCATGAATGCCCATTAAGTCTATTTAATTATTACAAAGTGTATTCTAGTGGGCTAAAGTATTTTGCACAGTATAAGGCATACCTATATAGAGAATTGGCCAAAAATGTCTTAAAGTCATTTGGTAGATACTGGGAGCACCTGCTTACTAAGGTTCTAGATTGAACGATTAGGAATAGATTTTGACAATGTGCTTGACTTGGTCATAGACTTAGTCACACTGGACAAGTCACAGAGACATTTTAAGGGATAAGCAAGATATAAAGAGAAGTTCTGTTTTGTCCCGTGACCTGCAGGATCCTCTTGGTCATCCCTTGGATGCAGGTGCCCCACACTGCCTTCGTGGTCACCACTTCCGTCTCACTGATTCTTGTTTTTTCTAGGCTCTGGGAATCCAGCTGCTCTTCAGATTGACACATTCTTTCCTTAGATATAAATACCTTCAATCAGATTACGGTGATGTCTCCCAGCCTCGGAGCCGTTCTCTCTGTCTAAGCAGACTCTGCATCCTGACTGATTTATGGTTTGCCTCAGCAATCAGATTTCCTCCAGTTCTAAGCCCTCCAGGACACATGTCAATCTCCTGTTAGGCTCGCAGCCTGCACTTTCCATTTGCCACCCAATGCTTTCCTCTGTGGAACACCGTTCATTCTTCTCATGCATCATTTCCATTTCCCCACCAAGGCTGTAAACTCCACGAGGACATAGATTAATCTAAAATCTGTTTTCCTAGTGCCGAGTATGGTGCTTAGGAACAGTAGGGATTTCATAAAGTTTGCTGATATTAGAACTTTCCACATTGACACGTGGTCAAATAGAAAACTCACAACTCATTATTGCTTCAGATCTTATAAATTCAAGTCTTGCAATTAAGCATAAAGGTAAATATAATTATAATACAATTTTTAAAAAAGACTTTTGCATTAATAGCCTTCCTAGACGCCCTTCTGGAGATGCCTCAGGAAGGAAAACATGTAAACGTCCTGACGTGTGCCTGAGCTGGCGATGCCAGGGCATGGCACAGAGTCACTGGGGAGGTGGCCTCCAGCCTCAACCTTAGCCTGGAGTTGCTGGAATTGGCCCTTAGGCGTTGCCAGACCTGACATTGAAAGAAGAGCAAAGGCAAGGCTGGGAGGATCTGAGAGAAGTTTCCACATTGAAGAGGTTACAAGAAAGAGGAAGCTCCCATGGTTTCTGCCCACAGGGAGAGACACTCATAGTTAATGAGCATCTGTTATGTGCCAGGCACTGTTCTAGGACCTCCTCTGTATGATCTCCCTGAATCCTTGCAATACCAACAAGAGAAAATAGCTTCATTTTGCAGGTGTCTGTACTTAGAGAAGTTAAATATTTTTCTCTATATCACAGAGCTGGTAGGTGTGTGGTGGAGCCAGAATTGGAACCCGGGTCCGTCTGACTCGGAAAGACCAGGGCTTCATCTAGCATCTCCTGCTAGGCCTGGGGATTCCAGGAAATGGCCCATTTTTTTAGCATCTTTCCTTGACTCTTCTACTTCTGTCAGGGAGTGTCTTTGCCCTGTTTTCCTGGTAGAGTTCCTTTCTGATGAAGGTGGACTGGCAGTGTGGAGATTGTGATTAGTGATCGTGGGCCCGTGTCCCTCTCTGGCAACCTAGGTACGGTCAACATAGGTTTCTTGGGGCTGTGCCTAATACAACTGTGGCAGAAGATATTTGAGGGCAGGCTAGCCTGTGCGGCTGATACAGTTCGGATGTTTTCCCCTCCAAATCTCATGTGAAAATGTGATCCCCAGTGCTGGAGGTGGGGCCTGGTGGGAGGTGTTTGGGTCATGGGGTGGATTCCTCATGAAAGGCTTGGTGCTGTCCTCGGTAATGCGTGAGTTCTTGTTCTGTTAGTTCACATGACAGCTGCTTGTTGAAAGGAGCCTGGCACCTCCCCACCTCTCTCTCTTGTCCCCCTCTCACCATGTGACGTGCCTGTTCCCTCTTCACCTTCCATCATGATTGTAACCTTCCTGAGGCATCACCAGAAGCTGAGCAGATGCCAGTGCCAGGCATGTACACAGTCTGCAGAACCATGAGCCAAATAAACTTCTTTTCTTTCTAAATTACTCAGCCTCAATATTCCTTTATAGCAATGCAAAACAGACTCACACAGGGGCTTTCTCAGATCACACATAAGCAGCCGTCCCTTGCGGCACACTTCTAGGCGTGTTGGAATTTGTCAGGTTTAAGCCCTGGCAACAGTGGGAGACTAATTATGGATAATTACACTCTCAGCAGTCCTTACCTTGGGCTACAATGTAAAGACCACTAATGCACATAAGAACTGATTCTATTTGTTGCTTAGCTAGAATGGAGGAGCAGTGAGCTGTTTTAAGAGAAATGTGTCTCTCCTTGTGCCGGCCCTTCCTTCAAGTTTAATTAAGACGTTTAGAGTTGTGGGTGCTTTTGAACATGGTATCAGTGAACTTTGCTCATTGATGGCTGGCCACAGTGTTTTAGTTCTTCCAAAAACTCCTCCTTTTGGTTTATTTGCCAACAGACTTCAGCTTCTTCAGCAAAGTTACTGATGAGGGTTTTGCCCAAGAAGCCGAAGTCTGTTGGCAAAAACAAACCGGAAGGAGGAGGGTTTTTTTGGTTGTTTATTTGTTTTTGTTTTTGTTTTTTTGATAGCGTCTTGCTCTGTCGCCCAGGCTGGAGTGCAGTGGTGCAATCTCAGTTCACTGTAATCTCCACCTCCCGGATTCAAGTGATTCTCCTGCCTTAGCCTCTCAAGTAGCTGGGATTATAAACACACACCACCAAGCCTGGCTAATTTGTTTGCATTTTTAGTAGAGATGGGGTTTCGCCATGTTGGCCAGGCTGGTCTCGAACTCCTGACCTCAGCAGGTCTGCCCCACCTCAGCCTCCCAAAGTGCTGGGATTATAGGTGTGAGCCCCCGCACCCAGATGGAGCTTTAATACAGTACAAAATTGCACTCCTCTTCACTGAAGGGGGTTCAGGCACTGTGACATTCTCTGTGTATCCTGTCCTCTGGTCTTTCTAAGCCATGGAAAAGTAGTCTCTCTGCTCTTTGAGCCCCATCCAACTTCAAAATGCAATAGAAATTTCAACGAGGTCGTGCCTTCGTGTGTGCAGAGCCCTATCGTAGGTTCAGTGATGGGACAGGTGGAAGGTGCTGTCTCTAATGGTGACAAATGACAGGCTGTCCACATTCTGAGCACTTGATGCTTTTGAAATGTCCTTGTTTCATTTACTGTTTTTTTTTTTTGTTTTTTGAGACGGAGTCTTGCTGTGTCGCCCAGGCTGGAGTGCAGTG
>NW_012115766.1:3719820-3723761 GCF_000951035.1 Colobus angolensis palliatus
GGAGAGGGCTGGGCAAGCACTCCAGACTTTCAGGTGGGGCAGCGGAGGGGATACCCCCAGGCAAAATGCTGAACCGGAAATGGACCCATCTTCACAAAGACTGAAACCAGCTTTGAATCAGCTCATCCAGTCTGGCCTAAGGCAATCTGCCCCTGGCCTAAGTGCCTGCCAAAAGCAAAAGTAAATCCTCTGCAGGCAGGCGGATAACATCATCTAGAACCTCAGATTATATCAATGATGTTATATTTAGAATATCTGGTATTCAAAACAGACAGATAGGTGTGAGACCCACTTTGGGAGCTGGCCCTGGGGTCTGGTTCAGTGTACGATTTCTCATGAGGAGGGCAGCTGTTCGCAGAGGGAGCCATGTGCTGGTGCTAACAGCGTTAGCTGCGGTGCAGAGGGTGGTGTGAGCTGTGCAGACACTCTCTCATCTTCTCCGAGCAATAGCTCGGGTGTCGCTATTGTGATTTTTCCCATTTCACAGGTGAGAACACAGGCTGGGGGGTTTGACTTACGTCTGACTGAATAGCCTGCTTCTCCGCAGGGGCTCTTATTTGGGAATGTTATAGGGCGACCGGCTCAAGGAAGATACTCACACTGCGACTTAGCTTCAGGGCCTGGCTTAAGGCTTGTTAAAGGAAACACTCATTTATCAGACCTCACATGCAGACAGCTCCTGGGTTTAAGCGGCATAGAGCACCACACCTGCAGGGCGGCATGCCACACCACTCGACTGGAGCTCCGGTGTCAACTTGCAGACGGCTGCTAATGCTGAGCAACGGTTGCCCGAACGTGGGACTGAATTCCTCGGCTCCTGGGAGGCCGGCATGGAAGGTGAAGCAGATGCCTTCACACCTCTGGGACCATGGACTGGGGCCCTTGCGGTGGGTTTCTCAGGCACATCCCCGAGGGAGTCCAGAGAGAAACCTGGAGCCCCGAGAAAGCTCTCTTGGGAAGTCACTGGGAGCTGCAAGCTCAGTGACTATTCTTAGCAAGCACCTCATTCAGAGGGTTTTGAAATGGGCTCCTCAGGCCCCGGAAGTTCTTTGGAGCAAGGCGGGGTGGGGCAGGGGAAAGGGGACAGGAGGGCTCGGCCCTGCCCAGCCCCGGATCAGCAGTATGTTTCACCCTGATCTGCTTTTTACACGGATGTTGGAGAGATGAATATCTCAGGCCCAGTGAGGGTAACTCATGTCTCCACACATGGAAACAGTGGCAGAGCCGTGAGCGTGGTTTTCCCGACGACTTCTGCTCCGAGTCAGGCCTGTAAAGACGGTACTGAAATATGCACTGGGCGGTGTGTATTGACGCCGAGCCTAGAAGGCACACCCGATTGTCCTCTACCCCAAACAGAAAGTGGTGACAGCCAGGCTCCAGGGGCAGCTGCGGGCCAGCTAGTTATGACTGCGTTTTAACAGCAGCGCAGGGTTAAGGTCAGGAAGTTCTCTTCCTCCGAAACGGCCGGCCCCACAGCACAATGCCTGCAGGTCTGATCCCGAATGCCTAGGTCCAAAGTAAGGGGCGCCTGCCTTCTGGCCAGGGCCCGCCTGGTCCTCAGCCTCCTTCTTCACTCTTCCCTTCCCTGAACCCCTTCCCAGAGTGGGGTGGGGGCAGGGGTCACCGACGGAGCCTCTTCTAGTTCTTTTTTATTTTTTGAGATGGAGTTTCGCTTTTGTCACCCAGGCTTGAGTGCAATGGTGCGATCTCAGCTCTCTGCAACCTCCGCCTCCTGGGTTCAAGCGATTCTCCTGCCTCAGCCTCCCAAGTAGCTGGGATTACAGGCATGAGCCACCACGCCCGGCAATATAAATGATTCCTAAAGAGGGAATCGGGGATCTTCAGGCAGGGATTTGCTGATGTAGTGTTTCTTCTCCCTTGATGCAAAGACATGACTCCTCCCTTGCAAGGAGCCCATATTCTGGGCTCGTTGATCTCATTGGCTCCCCAAGAGAAGGATGAATCATTATGTGGTGGTGTTAGGGTGACTCTAACCACATCGGGGATTCCCCTGAAGTGCTTCCCACAGGATGTGAAGATCTTAGGCTTTCTGGTTTTCTCATGTTACAAAAGAAGAAACAGAGACCCTCGAGGTGGCAGGATGAGTCAGCGTCACAGGGTGAGCAGGAGAGCCAGGACATGCCCCTGGCAGGGCACTGAGCTCCTCTGGTGGACCGGCTGCCTTTGACCTCCCTGCAGGAAAACATCAACAGCCCTGTTTGCTCCATGTCCTCTGGGGAAGTTTGTGAGAAAAGTCCGTGCAGCTCTACACAAAAACACAGAGCAGTGCTCTTTAAAAGAAGTGTTGTTCTAAAATAAAGATCTTCTAGGAAACCACATCTCCCAAAGACAGAGCGTAGGGTGGTAGGAAGAGCGCTGGATGGAGGTCAGACCGTTTTGTCCTGTTTTCACCATGACTCATTTACAAGACCTTGGGAAAGTCATTTGACCTCTGGGGACTTTGGTTTATAAAATGAAGCAGTTGAACCTGATAGGTGGTTTTCCAATTTATCTGATGGTGGAGCAACTTCTGAAATTCCACGATGGTGGAAAACCTTTCTTAGGAACCCAGTATATAAAACAGATAAAACAGGAGCTGCACTTGTTGAAGATCAGGTGAACACAGGGCCAGGAGTCCACTCACTCTGGGCACCTTCCCAAACCCCAGACTTCCCAGGGACCCACAGGGCTCCACACAGTGCCGGAGTCGCTGCGGGCCTCCCTCACACACTGCCATATTTCTTACCAGGAGATGGCTCTCTTACTTCATTTCCAAACTGTACTGCTTGGAGGAGAAGTTATTGATCAAACTAGTTTGTGGACTTGCTGAGGAAGAATGCCTTCTGAACTCAGCTGGAGGAAACCACCAGCCAATATGCCCTCGTTGACCTTGCCCTGTGGTTTATAACAATGGGCCACCAGCATCCATGACTGGAGACCCTCCTCCCATTCTGCCATTCTGCCTCCTGAAGAATGCACTCCTAGACTAGCATGGAAGACATGGATCTTTGCTACCCCCAACATCCCGATGAGACCTTCCTTAAATCAGTGCAGCATAGCACTAAGGTCTGAATATTCATGCCCCTACCCCAATTCATATGCAAAATTCTAACCCCCCAGGTGATGGTATCAGCAGATGGGGCCTTTTGAGAGGTGATCAGGTCATGAGGACACAGCCCTCATGATGAATGGACTAGTACCCTTAGAAAAGACATTGCAGAGAGCTAACCAGTGCCTACCACCATGTGAGGACGCATGGAAAGTGCCATCTATGAGGAAGAGGCCCTCACCAGGCACTGCTAGTGGCTAGATCTTGGACTTCCCAGCCTCCAGAACTGTGAGAAAAAAATGTTTGTTGTTTATAAGCCACCTCGTTTATGGTATTTTTGTTATGGCAGCCCAAATGAAGAAGACATACAGGAAAACAGAATAATTTTTAAAATACCTAAATAAGCATTAAAGTAAAATAGGAATGGTCACTTCCAAGATGGTTGGCTACAGTGTTCTTCTCCAACTAACCCTCCCCTTGAGAACAACTAGAAAAACTGCATAAAATATTTTGAAAACTCTGCTGAGGGTATCAGAGAGCTACCAGGGCAGTGAGGACTTGAGGAACCAAAATCAAGAGGAGAAGGGGATCGCAGAGAGGTGTGCCGGACATTCAGGTCCGCTTTCCCCGCTGAGGCATTTGCCAATTCAGAGTGTCTGCGGAGGGGCTGAGAAGCTGAGGAGAGCTTTGGGCAGTCTCACAGGGCTGGGGAAACCCACCTCAGTGTTCAGGCCCTGCTGTGCAGGAGAGGGCTGGGCAAGCACTCCAGACTTTCAGGTGGGGCAGCGGAGGGGATGCCCCCAGGCAAAATGCTGAACCGGAAATGGACCCATCTTCACAAAGACTGAAACCAGCTTTGAATCAGCTCATCCAGTCTGGCCTAAGGCAATCT
>NW_012115766.1:3727626-3764807 GCF_000951035.1 Colobus angolensis palliatus
ATTTTTAGTAGAGACGAGGTTTCTCCATGTTGGTCAGGCTGGTCTCAAACTCCCGACCTCAGGTGACCCGCCTGCCTCAGCCTTCCAAAGTGCTGGGATTACAGGTGTGAGTCACCGCACCCAGCAAGCCTCTTTTAGTTCTTATTTCCCCTTCCAGACCCCTCCTCAGAACTCACTGGTGACTCTCAACAAAATACCCGTAATTTAATTTTGGGAGTAATGAAATCAAACTGGGTAAAATACCTATGCATTTCAGGGAGAAGAGAGAACATTTCAGTGTCCCCTCCATCTTCTGCAAATCAGGGCCTGCTTAGGCGGCCAGAGCAGGCATCTCAAGAAGAAATGTCTCAGCTTATAAATCCCAAAAACATTCTTCTCCCCCTGACTTTTGTCCCTTTAAACACACTTGCTAGAAATTGCCAGATACTTTAAGTACTTAGGGCTGACTGCTTTTCCTTTTCCCAGCCGCCACCCCTTCTGAGGGCAACCCCATGTCTTCTCTTCATTTCCATCCCAGCACAGCAGCCTGCCACCCAGGCACCATCTTGGATGCTCCAGTCTCCTCATTCCCCACTTCCAACGTATCGCCTGCTCGTAAGTCCTTCTTGAGTCCCTTCCCTCTCCTCCACCCTCCTACCAGGACTTTAGCTCAGGGACACCCTCTTTCGCCAGTACACGCCCCTCCCCAGATTGACTGGCAGGTGCCCCCTCCATGGGGTAGAGGCAGATCGCCAAGCTCTCATTTAGGCCACGGGCTGGCCTCCCAGCACCTGTGCATTGATGCCCATCCGTTCTGCCCATCACAAGGATACTGACTTCCCCTGCTGTGTGCTGGCATCGTGCTTTGCCAGCATACACGATGACAGAGGACACAGACCTGGACATGACTTCCCAGGTCATATAGACCCACTGGGGAGACCAGCAGCAGCCAGGGAGAAACACA
Source organism: Colobus angolensis palliatus (assembly GCF_000951035.1). Lineage (NCBI taxonomy): Eukaryota > Metazoa > Chordata > Mammalia > Primates > Cercopithecidae > Colobus > Colobus angolensis. The sequence continues at coordinate 3,728,570 of NW_012115766.1, forward strand.
CCTATCTACCTGTGGCTGTGCTCCATCCTCTAGATCAGGAGACCGGGGTATCCTTGAGGAGGAGGGAGGCTCACAGGGGTGAAGGGGAGAAATCAGCTAGGTGTCAGCCAGGGAAGGGGAGATGCCAAAGGGCTGGAGGTGCACATGTGCCCTGCCTGCAGAGGGAGGCTGGGTGAGTGGAGCACAGTGGGTGGGGGTGAGGTGGGGAGCGTCGTGAGGGCTGGCACTGGCGAGGACCTGCGGGAGCTGGTGTCCGATCTGGAACAATTCAGCATGAGGCCCAAGGTATGGACTTGGGGTCAGACTACCTGGGTCCAAATCCGGGCTCTGCCCCTCACTAGTCTGTGATTGGGTCAGAGCCTTCGCCTCTCTGGACCTCCGTTTCCTCACTGTAAAGTGGGATGGTGTGATAATAGACATCTTCCCTTCAGGGTTGTGGGGAGACGGAGTGAACCGTGGAAAGGCTCCAGCGGACGGCCCACTGAACCGTGAGCGCCGTCCTGCTGACTGAGGGGCTCTGCGCAGCCTCGCGGTCTCGCTGTGCTCTCAGGGCCGCTCGTGGTTGTATGGAGATCACAGCAATGGGGGCGAGAGTGGAGGCCAGGGTGCAGGTGGAGCTGGTGCAGACCTCCAGGTGCTGGTAACGGGGACTGGCCCCAGGTGGTGACGGGGGAGATGCAGGAGAGATACTTGGGGCAAGAACAAACAGGACTTGCTGATGGAGTCGGTATGGGGTGGGGGTGCAATAAGGGACATTAACCCTCAGGTGTGTGGGTTTGGAAATTAGGAGCTTGACGAGATTGTGCGTCCGAGAAGTTTCTGTGATTTGCCCAAAGTCACACAAGGTGTAGGTGGCAGAGCTGGGGTTGTTCTGACAACCAGATGCGGTTCTTTCCTCTGCACAAGCCGGCTTCCTGGGATCTGGCTCTTCCGGGGAGAGGGACCTTGGAGAGCGCCTGCCTTCGGGTGGGAGAGTCTCCGCCGGACAAGAGAGCATCTGAGGGTCAGGTGGTTTTCTGGAACGCACATAGCCAGGGAGGGGGCAGCAGGCAGGGGCTGCATCCGGCTGCCTGGGGTGGGCAGGCACTCTCTGTTCCATGCCACACAGAAAGAGTCCCCATGGCCTTTCTGAAAAGCTCTTCCCGGCCCTTCCGTGATGAACAACCTGCTGTTCCCCGGCTCCGGGCGGGAAGAATCTAAGGGGAGACGCTCCTGTGTTCCTCAAGCTTGGCTGGGTGGTTAGCACAATGAAGCCGTGAAGCCACTGGGCAGGAAGGGCGGGAGCTGGCGTTTCAAGCACCGCTGCCCACCCGAGGGATGTGTGCGTGGTAGCAACAGCCCACGCCGGCGGGGGGAGCAGCCTGGTCCCCCACAGGAGCTTGCGAGGCGCAAGGAGCGTCCGTGTGGCAAGACCCCTGCCCCAGCTTTTCATTTGTAAAACAGAGGATGACCTCCAGAACTCACTGGGGTTCTATATGACAGAGCTCCCTGCTTGGGCAAGCAGGGTGACCCCGTCCTCCATCATGGCTCTCTCCCTGTGACGCCGACCATCGGTCCCCACGCTCGGCTTGCTGTAGAACGTGTCCTCTCTCCAGGTTGTCATGACAATTTTCACTGAGAAGCTGTTTCTGGAGAGGTAGCAAAAAAAGAAACAGGGGAAAATGCTTATTAAAGCCAGGCCTACTGAGTCTGAGGATTTCAGTGGTGTCAATACATCCTCAGCGGCTTCTGAAGAAAAAGTGGAATTTCTGTCCCCTACACCAGCTGGCTGCCAGGAACTTTGCTGTTATATAGAGGCAATGCATGAAGTCCAGAATCCATTACATTATACTAATTATAGTAATAATGATAATAACAATTAAATGTGAGCCTTCAAAGGCAGGTCCCCTCTGGCAGAATCCATTAAGGAGAATGGGTGTAATTATTCGGGCAGTGGAGGCACAGTGCAATTTTGGGGGTGGTCAGTGTTATCCCGATAACAATCCCATTCTCTCCTCCTTCGTCACTGGCCATCTGGCCTTCCAGTGTCTTCTCCCCAGATCTCAACCATCTGTCCATCAATGTCTCACTCATTATTGCAAACAATTCTGTGTAAAATGAGAAGAAAGTAAAGGTTAACATTCCCATTTTACAGATTAGTCATTGTGTTCCTGAACAAACAGTGAGGAAACCCAGGGGAGGTGACCCCTAGGTGAATGTATGCTACAGAAGGGCCGGATCCGGAGCTCTGCTTGGGCAAGCCGACGTGAAAATTACAACAGCTTACTGAGGTTTTTATTTTTCCTGATTTTTCTCTCTGCACTAAACAAACGCACATTCATTGTGGTAAATCTGAAATACCTAGAAAAGCTTAAAAGAAAAATCACCCAGAATCCTAATGTCTGGGATTAAACCTAATACTGAGGAATACCTTGTCCACCCAAGCTTGGTGGCTGATGTGAGTCAGGTCAGGAAGGGTTGGGAGGTACAGTTCTGTCTTCACGCCCCCCTCCTGGCAGGCTGCAGACCCCTGGAGCTGCATCCATGCCCATACAGCTCTAGAACCTCCGGCTGTGTGGGGCTGTACGTCAAATACTGGAGCTTCTGGAGCTGCCTGGGCTTTGGCTCATTAGAACTCAGGGATGAAGTAGAAACTGTAGGTCCCTGCCAAAGAGCATCCAATCTTTCCATTCATCCGTTGAACATGCACGGAGGCATTGAGAGGATAGAGATGATGTTGCGAGGTTAGAGATAGAGATATAAAGAAGCTGTAGTCCTTATCCTTAAGCAGCTTGCAGACTAACTTGGGAAACAGATGCTTGAATGAACTAGTAAAACTGTGCTCAGCAATGCACTTCATTTTACAGATGAGCAGATGGAGGCAGAAATGCAACATGGTTGTTAGGATCTGAGTGTAGCAAGTCCCCATTTCAAGATCAAATTTCAGGTGATAGACAACCTCCAAGATAGCCCCCAATGACCCTTGATTTTTGCACCTCATATGATCTCTTCCCACACTGCATCAGGGTTGGTCTGTGGGGCCAGCTGATGTGGCAGAGCTGACGATATGTGACTTCCAAGGCTGGGCAGCAAAGGCATTGAGGCTTCCACCTTGTTTTGTGGATGACTTGTTCAGAGGGAAGTCAGCCAAAATATTCTGTGAATTCTCAAATAGCCCTGTGCAGAAGCTGATATTGAGAGCATGGAGTCTTCCTGCTAAAGGCCAGCATCAGCTTGTCAGCCACACAGATGAGGCTGGGAGAGGATCCTCGGTCCTGATCAAGCCTTCAGATGAGATCACAGCCCTGGCTGACATCTGACTGCAACTTTGTGAGAGACCCTGAGCCAGAGCCCCCAGCCCAGCCACTCCTGAATTTCTGGTCTACAGAAACTGTAAGAGATGTAAACAAATTATTAGTGCTGTTTTTAAGCCACTAAGTTTTAGGATGATTTGTTATGTAGTATTCGACAATAAATACAGTATCTCTAGTTTCTCTTCTGGGAAGAAATCTATTAGCTCCCACATACACAGTGTTCATTATGTGCCATACGCCAGGCTAAGGGATTTGCATTCGTAATCCGATTTAATCCTCACAACAGTAAGGCGGTAATGCCTACGAGGCGAGTATCAGTCTTATTTCCATCTGACAGATGAGGGTGTTAGGACATAGAGAGGGGAAGGAGTTTGCTCAAGGTCAGGCAGCTATAAACTGACAGTGCCTGCATTTGAACTCAATGCTGCCTGACCCCAAAAGCCCAAGCTTTTAAGCACAACAGGTCTTATGTTTTCTTGTAAATGCTCAACCTAGGGAATATTTGTTGATGTTATGTGCCACACACACTGCCAGAGCCTGGGATATGCACCTGCTCCACGGTGCTGAGGATGGGCTCTGACAACATCATCGTAGCTGGTGGCTTCTCATTGAAGGCTTCAGGCCCCCTTCCTCATATCAGACCCTGCCTCCTTTCTCCAGATTCCAGGCTGCTGACTCCTTGGGTCTCCTTCCCCCACCACTCCCTGACTGGCAGCAAAGAGACACAGGGTCTCAGATGTCCCCAAAGACACACCCACAGGCCCTGTCTGTGGGAAGAGTTTTCTTGATCACTGCCAGAGAACATGCTGGGAAAATGAAAATAAACAACAGTGGAGAAGTCGTAAAGGTCTCAGAAGCCCATAGTGTTTCCGGAGTCCTGGTCCTTCACACAACATTTGTTACAAATCTGCCTTGTGCCAGGCACTGTTCTGGGCAGGCGGGGCAGATCAGCCAAGAAAGCGGACAATGGTCCCACCTTGAGGGAGTGTAAATGGAGGGAGAGGGCAGACAGTCAACTAAAACAGTCTGCTCGGGGGAGAGTGCTGCAGAGGACAGGAAGGCAAGCAGAATGAAAGCGGCTGCGTGTGCTGGTGAGGCGGGACAGGCTGGGTATTGATCAAGGGGTTCATACAGAGGGCGAAGGGGTTGGCAGAGTGACTGACCGTCCCTGCTTGCCCAGGACTGAGGGGCTATGGGGCTATGGGAGTTTTGGTGCTAAAACCTAGAAAATCCTGGGCCGAGACAAAGCAACCACCCTAGAAGCTGGTCAAGCAGATACCGGGGAAGATTGCTCAAGGAAACAGCTAGATCAGCCAGGGGTGATTTTGACCCTGGGGAACATTTGGCAATTATCTGGAGACATTTTTGGTTGCAAACCTGGGTGAGGATTGGGGGTGCTACTGGCATCTGGCGGGCAGAGGCCAGAGATGCTCCTCAACTTCCTACAGTACACAGGACAGCCTTCTCCAACAAAGAATTCATTATTTGACCCAAATATCCAAGTTGACATATCTTGAGCTAGATTCTTGGTCTTTCATTCCTGGTGCACTTCTGAAATTTCATTTGCCTTTTGCTTTCCCTTTCTTCTCGTGGGGGAGGAATATTTCTCTGGTCACACCTGAAGATAAAGGCCTTACTCCTCTCCCAATACCTCAGCACTGGGATGTGAAATGCAAACCCAGACAGCAGGGCCCTACCTGCTGGGTGTTGTCCCCATCTCCCTGTTCCTCCAGCCCAGTCATTGCCAGTTCATCCTTCCAGAGAAAATCCTGCAGGTTCCTTTAGTGTCTGACCACTCAGCAGCCCCTCCAATCTTTCCAGGAGGCTGCAGGCACAAGCTGGATTCTCCCATGCAATAGGCCTATGTGGTCTGTACTGGATGGCAGCTCTTCAGCAGAAAGTTCTGGGATGGTCTATAGACTCCAGCTAGGTGACCAGGCTCTGTGAAAGAGAGGGTATATATCAATATATATATATATATTGACCCTTCGTGCCACACTGTGAATTGGAAGTCAAGATACTGTCCTAGTCCCTCAGAAAATAATTGAGGCCAAGACTTCCTGGCATCAGGCATTTGGAAATACTCAAGGATCCCATGATTGACACTTGACACCATTCCTTCTACTTCTGACCAACCCCCGTGCTGCTGGCAGAGAAGGGAAGCTGACAGTTAAGATGTCCTAAGCCACTGGCAGCCTGAGTCCTTTGCCTCATGACCAATCTCTGAGGCAGAAGCTGGGTTTCGTAGAGCCCCAGTTTCCCTGGAATATTCTCAGATCAAGAGGGATTAGAATGTGTTCAGTTTGCAGATTTTGTATTCTCTGAGGTCTTTATATAAGTTCAGTGAGATATTTTAAACATTTGTCAATGAAACCCAAGTTTTTACCAAGCCTCTACTACGGGCTGGGCATGAGTATCATTAATAGACTGGAGCGGCCCCGTCCCATGCCCTGCTGCAGGATGCTCTGTCAGACGCTTCTCCTCAGGCATACGAGGCTCACGGATGCTCATCTCCGCTTGACCTCCTCGGTGGCTGACTCGTCATCCCAGATCCTGATCTTGCTGTCCCTGCCTGAGCATGCAGTGCTTCCTGAGGTCCCCCTATTCTTCCCCATTTCTGTGTCACCAGGGCTGAGCACAGCCCCTGGCACATAGTAGATGCTCAATAAATATAGGTCGGTTGATTGAGGTATAGAGCCTCTCCTTGGCTCTACACCAAGAGCCAACCTGGATGGGCACAGGACGTAGCTCTTCACTCAGACCTGAGGGATGGAGGACTGTTGGATTCGATCTATTTTGTACAAATCTGGCTTCCCAGAATGTGAAACATGAGACTGGCTCCCTGGCTCACCACCCACCTGCCTCTTCCCATTGCCAGGCCGAGAATCACCACTGGTGACAAATGCTGGACAGCCCGGCTGACAAGTGGTCCTGCGTGAGCAAGGCACTGGCAGCTCTGAGTGCCAGGCTTTTGCTTCCTGTGCATTTGGGGCTGCGCATTTGGAGAGGATCCACCACTTAACAGAGGGGAGCTGCTGGAGTGACAAGCAGCATCCTCACGCCAGGAGAGCTTCCTGCCCAGAACGTATGGTGCGTGTCCAAGGGCTCTCAAGGTACCCGAACCCGTGCCAGTTTGCAATAATTAAGCAGTAAGACCCAAGTGAATGGGTTTGCTGTGGCTGCGTGACAGCCAGATGCCTGGGGTGTGAACTGAGGCCCAGCACGCGGCTCTCCGCCTCACACTGAAAACTGTCTTGTTGAGACTATAAAATCGTCAGTGACGAATGGAAGGAGTGATCATGCTGGTGATTTGGTGCTAACGTGGCAGCTCACTCCAAGGACTTCGACACATCATCTCCTTCACCCTGACAGCATCTCAGGAAGGCAGGAACTTGGCCTGACTTCTGCCTTCCACTATCCATATGGACACCCGCCACCTGGGGCCTGGGCCTAAGTCAAGTGCTTCTGCACGGGTGGACTTGATGTTCCTGATCCCCAGCCCAAAGCCCCATCTTTGCCCCATGCTTTTCAGGGCTATGAGTACCAGGCCCTGGGTGAGTCCTTCTCAGACGTCATCTATGTCAAGTCTCATAGCGGCTCTACTATGTAGGATTCTATTATCCCCATTCCACAGGTGAAAAAACTGAGGCTCAGAAGTGTCAAATTATTTCCCCAGGCCACAGAGCCAGTCAGTGTCGAGGAGGGAGTGCAGCCCAGCTCTGCTGGTCTCCAAAGCTTGTGCTCTCAACTACCACAATTTCCTGCCTTTTTTAAACAAACAAAAGTGGGCGTTATAACTGGGTGTTGTATTTCCTGTAACAAAGTACCCAAACTATAACTGGGTGGCTTAAAACAACAGAAATTTATTATCTCACAGTTCTGGGGCTGAAAGTTCCAAATCAAGGGGTTTGCAGGGCTGTGCTCTTTGAGGGCTCCGGGGAAGAATCTGTTTGCTGCCCCTCTCTTGGCTGCTGGAGTTTCTGGCAATCCCTGGGGTTTCTTGGCTCACATCTGGGCAACTCCAACTGTCCATCTTCACAAGGCATTTTTGTGTGTGTGTCTTCACAAGGCCATCTTCTTATCAGGACACAAGTTATCCTGGAGTAAAAGCCCACCCTACTCCAGTATGACGGTATTTTTTTTTTTTTGAGATGGAGGCTTGCTCTGTCGCCCAAGCTGGAGTGCAGTGGCCGGATCTCAGCTCACTGCAAGCTCCGCCTCCCGGGTTCACGCCATTCTCCTGCCTCAGCCTCCCGAGTAGCTGGGACTACAGGCGCCCGCCACCTGGCCTGGCTAGTTTTTTGTATTTTTTTTAGTAGAGACGGGGTTTCACCATGTTAGCCAGGATGGTCTCGATCTCCTGACCTCGTGATCCGCCCATCTCAGCCTCCCAAAGTGCTGGGATTACAGGCTTGAGCCACCGCGCCCGGCCAGTATGATGATATTTTAATTTAACTTGTTATATCTGCAACGACCCTATTTCCAAAGAAGGTCACATTCAGAGGTAGCGCGGATTAGGACTTCAACATACCCATTTTGGGAGGCACAGTGTACTCTCCAACAGATGTAGTAATAGTTTAAAATCAAGATGAAACATAAAACAAAGAGGAAATAACTTTGACTTACAGCTGGATGGATGTCACACAACCCCTAAGGGAAAGGCATGAGAAGTGGTTTCTTCCCTGGACTTTGCAAACATAAGCGCCACTCCAAGGCTCCCCAGGGCCCTCTAGGGGAGTCCTATCCAGAGCCAGGCCCTGGAAAGACTTCCTTAAGTGCCTCAAACCTCCCAGTTCTGCAACATCTGCTTGGGTTAAATTTGATGTATTGGCCATTAGCCGCCTCTCCAATGATCCCCTCCCCATGCCACCCCCTAAAAATAACCCAAAACAAAACAACAACCTTATGATGGCCAGGATGGCTGTATAAGCGAGTGTGACGAGAAGAAAGGGGTGACACACAGAGATTTCTCAGGAGCAGAAGAGAGGCAGAGACAGGGTGACTTGTTGGTGATACAAATTCATCTTATTAAGGAGTAATGAACGGTTTTGCTTGGCAATTAATCACCAAAGCCTTCTCCCTGGAGTAAGAAGAAATGGAAAATGCCAGAATAAAGGTGTGCTGGAGAGGCTGTGATGGCAGCTGTAGCAGAGGCTCTTGATGGGGGCTGCACACTGAAATCATGTCGGGGGGATTTTTAGAAGACCCATGTTCAGCTACACCCCAGTCCGATGACAGCAGAATTTCTGGGTGGGACTCAGGTATCAGCACTTTTCTAAAGCTCTCTAGGTGATGCCAGCGTGAGGCCCGGATTGAGAACCACTGAGCTAGAGGATCTCACCCAGCCCCTTGACCTTCTCCACCTCAAGGCAGGGACAGGCGGTAAGAGCAGCCCATCTGCCCATCACCCTGCCGAGCCTTCCATGTATTTCCTGCTCAGCTGGCATCAGCCAAGTGGGCACTTCTTTCTGGGGCCTTTCATTTCTTAGCCCTGTTTCCTCTGGTGTTGGTGTGAAATGAGAGATTCTGGAAACTTTGGTGAGGTCATTTTGAGTGTCTCCTATATAGAAAGACCCATACCAACTGTAAAAACAAATTGTTTTTTTGAGACAGGGTCTTGCTCTGTTGCCCAGGCTGGAGTGCAGTGGCACGATCGTAGCTCACTGCAACCTCAGCCTTCTGGGCTCAAGTGATCCCCCCATGTCAGCCTCCTGAGTAGGTGGGACTACAGGCTTGTGCCACCATGCCCAGCTCATTATTTTTTTTTTTTGTAGACATGGAGTCTTGCTGTGTTGTAAGGCATCTCTTGAACTCCTACACTCACGTGATCGTCATGCCTTGGCCTCCCAAAGTGTTGGGGTTGCAGGCATGAGTCACCATGTCCAGCCTAAAAACAGATTTTTATTGCGAATTGGTGCAGCAGCCTTTCCTGAGCCTTAAAGCCTTCCACTTCCCAGAGGGTAGGGAATCGGCACGATGTGAGACACAGCGAAGCCGGGGTGTGGGTGAGTGTCTGTTTCATTCGTTACTTGGTAATATACACAGTTGAAAATTTGATGGTTTCTGTTCATATCAAAATGTCCTTGGGTCAAAACAAGAGTAAAGCGAGTGTGTTAGAATGTCTCTGGTAACAAAATGACTGTGTCAAATTGACGAGAATCCTCTTGAGAGAGGCCTAGGGGACAACTGGAGGCCTGAGTCGGAAACAGGCTCTCTGAGGCAGCTGCTGAAATCCATGCCCTTCTGCTGCTGCATAGACCAAGCTCGTTCCCTGCGATCTACCTGTTCACGCTTGAGTCTCTACCCACAATGAGATAAACTGCACAGTGGATGCTGATCGGGAGGATGTTTTCAGAGCTGGGTCCGTGTCAACAACCTCCAGAGTAAACTGAAGGCAGCCAGCTGGGTGGGCACAAGCCTTCGTAAACCAGATCAGCTGTGGCTGCAACAGAGCCTCTAGGGGTGGTGAGCAGCCTCATTCATACCAAGGAAAACCTCGGGCCACATGTGGGCAGAGGTTCTCCCCAGACGCCCGGCAACCCATGTACTGACACATACTTTTTTTCATTTGTAATTTTCCTTTATTTTCCTGAAATAGATTTAAGAAAAAATTCTTATATTACTCTAACATTAATATAAAGAAAAACTAAAGGGAAAGTAATTGATAATAATACATTCCACTTTAAAAAATATAAATGCTCAGGCGTGTGTAACCAGGCAACCTAACAAGGGGCTCAGAAGCTTGGACATACCTGTAAAGTTGCTCTGAGCGGGACCACAAATGCAGACTGAACTTCTCCAATCGCAAGTCGGATGCCGTGAGTGGAGCCGCTGTTGACATGTATTTCTGAAAATGTGAACAGCTCTTGGGAGGGTTCTGAAATAAACTTGGTAGTTGCACTTCTGAAAATTTCAGTTTATATTTAAACAGTTCAAAAATGCTTCATGTTTTTATGTAAAATGCAGTTTGTTTCTAAGCTTAGATGATTGTAAACATCAATATCCAAGGACTCGAGAAAACTCTTCATCGTGTGGATGATCCCTCATGTTTCAGGATGCCTAGTGTCCCTGGTGACACTCCTGCAAGCGTTATGGCTTCTAGAAATGTTCCCTTCCCCAAATGGTAGTTCTGTCCCCGCCGAGAATCAACTTACATGGATAGTGAATCTTTGCTTCCTAAACCTCAGTCTGGCGAAGGGCTTGGTGCTCGACCTTCATTTCACTGTCTTTTCTTCTTCCTCTTCTTCATTTTCTCAGAGGGCACCAGCAGCTCTCTGGCTTTCTTGGGGGTGGTCAGCTCTTCACTAATGGTGGTCTCCTCACTTCCCTTCCCTGCTGCAGTGGAGAAGGCTACTTTCCCTTCCAATGACCACTGATTTTTATTTGATTACCAGAAGATAGCAGAGCTTTTCTTGAAAATCTTGAAGCAGTTCCCCAATGCTGGGCTAGACAACTTGTGAGTGGCACTCCCAGATGCCACAACCAACAATCTCCTGAACACCTTCTCCTTCCAACTCAGCAATTACTATTAGTTCTACTAATCCTTAGGTCTAGCAGTGTAGGACTGTTCTTCCCTTAATTTCTCTGAGATAGACATAATAATGGACATGAAATTTCTGCGTGTGTAAGAATGACCTGGAAAGTGTGCATGAATTTCAGATTCTCAGGGCTTGCCCCCAGAGATGTGAATCCAGTGAGTGTGGGAGCCTACATTTTTAACAAGCAGCTCCAGCCTGCACTTTGTGAGACACTCTCTGGTTCTGGGGATGGGTATGGAGGTGATAAGGGTCTTCATCAAAATAGACTGGGAGGGGCCCACCCTGGTAATTAGGGACTCCAAAGTGGGTATCCACTTAGGGTCTTGCACCTTGTGTGGGACACTAATGCACATGTACATGGCGTGGGGGGTGATGGAGGTCTGTGGCACAGACTTCTATGCATTGTCCCCTCCTTTTAGAACTTACCTAAGTTTTTTGCTGGGCACAACACAGTCCACCTGGATTAAAGACTACATTGTCCAGACTCCCCTTCAGCTAGGCATGGCCATGTGACAGAATTGTGGCCAATAGAATGTAAGCAGAAGTGGTGGCTACAACTTCTAGGAAGTGGAAATTCAGGAAGAGGGGCTGTGCCCTTTTGTTTTCTTTCTCTTTCCGGCTTGCAGGAATAGGGCATAGACACCCTAGGAGACCTGGGGAACAGAAGACACAGTAGGGCTGCTGAAGGGGAGCAGCCTGGGTCCCTGGCTCCGCAGTCTCCGTAACTGCCTGGGACGGACTGACCAACTCCAGCCTGTGAGGGAATATTAGAGAGACACAGACTTCCGTCTTGTTTAAGCCACTGCTATTTTGTTTTGATTTTTTCAGTGACTCATAGTTGAAGCCAAAGTTTCCTAATACAGAGTCTCCGTTGAAAATGAACTAGCGCTAGTCCGAGGATTTAGCTGTCAGGAGAGCTGCCCAAAGGATCTGAAGTTCCTTCTGGGCAACTGCTTCCCTTAAAGGAAGAACACAGTCTCTCCCCCACCTGCACCCCATAGGAAGAGTGTCTGTGGCCATCAGTTCCCTGGCCACATTTCTCCTCTGTCCCTGCCTCTCCCACAGTTCACACACCCTAGGGCTGAATCTGGGGTCAGGTGGCTGGGGGTGATGGTGGAGATCTAGGTAAGCAAACCAGGCAGAAGAAAGGGGAGGAGTGTCAGGTGCTTCTGGCATCAGCTCAGGATCTGGAGACTTTGATGCGTCAGTGGGGCCCGAGCTTCCTGTGCTAATGGGGTGCCCTTCCCAGATCCAAGGAGGGCCCCAGTGCCCCTGACACTCCCTTGGAGTAGCCTCAGGACAGCAGCCACTGCTTGCCGGGAGCGCACAGCCTCAGGAGCATCAGCAACAGCAGGAGCGCAGGAGCGGGAGGAGTGCTGGCGGGCAGCTTGGGGTGCTCCTGAGGGCACCTCACACATCCTTAGAGACCCTGAGAAGTAAGCCAGGGAGGCCGTTCCAGGCCCTGCAAAACATCAGATGGAGCCGGGGCAGGAGGGACACCCAACCTCAGGGACGTGGCCTGGGGAATGCAGGCCCCTTGAGAAGCCTTGCCGGCTCCGTGTACAAGCCAGTCTGCCAGGCCACATGTGGACGCCCCCTGTGGAGCATGCGCCCCACCCCCACCCAAGCTCTGCTCCAGCCGCCTTCCCGCGCCCACCGCACACTTCCTGGGCCGCTGTCTGGTCTGAAGGATGTGTCTGTTTATAAGAGGCTCTGCTTGCCCTGGAGGTTCAGAGCATCCTTTTCCTTTTCCCTCTGCGTGTGTGCACACCTCCGGCAGAAGCAGAGAAAAGGGCTTAATGACTCATGGAGACACATGCTTGGCAGCTTCCTCTGTTTCCTTTCATGTGCCGAACAAGACACCCATGGAAATGGCCCCATGGTTTTTGAATGGAGGCCCTATAAAATCCCAACATCTGATATTCCTGATCTAGGGACTTGCAGGAATCCTGAAGCTGAATTCCAGAGCACGGTTTCAAAGGAAGCCTGCAGGAAGAGGCAACTGTCACGGGGCTTGGCAAGCAGGCTGGACTGGTAGCACTTTTGTGGCTCCCTGTCAAGGGTGGCGGGGTTGGATGATGCCCTCTGGGACAGAGTTGAGGGTTGGAGCATTCTCTGAATATTTCAGGAAATCACCGACTGGGACCTCATGGCTCTTCGGCTGTGTGTTTTCATTCAGCTTAACCTGTGTCTGGGCTGATGGAAAAACTCGTGGATTCCCCAGCAGAACACTCAGCTGGGGTTTCAGACCACACGCAGCTATTTTCATGGTTAGAAAAAAGGGATCTGGGGCTGGGTATTGGTAGCTCATGCTTGTCATCTCAGCGCTTTGGGAGGCTGAGGCAGGAGGATCACTTGAGGCTGGAAGTTCAAGATCAGCCTGGGCAACATAGTGAGACCCTGTCTCTACAAAAACATATTAAAGATTAGCTGGGCATGGTAGTGTGCACCTGTAGTCCTAGCTACTTGGGAGACTGAGCAGGAGGATTGCTTGAGCCCAGGAGGTTGAGGGGGCTGTGAGCCATGATGGAGCCACTGCACTCCAGCCTGGGTGACAGAGCAACACCCTGTCTCTAAAAAAGAAAAAAAAAAATGCATAGCAGGTACCATCATCCTGAACCTTTCCCATCATATGTAGAGATCTCCTGGCAGCCCCTCGTGAGAGCTGCTCTTTCTTCTCTCAGAACTGTCTTTTCTGGACTAAACTGTCCAGGAGCTGCTTCCAGGTTGCCTGGGATACCAAATGGCTTAATAACCCTGATGAGGCTGAGAAAGTATAAAACGATGATCAAAAGGAGCATCTGCCCTCGAGATGTCCTCTGAGCTTGGCAGAAGATTTCATGTTTGAGCAAATGAATCATCCGACCTGCGAGCCACCCCCTATGAGCTAGGGTGTGGAAGAAATCAGGCCAGGTCAGAGAAATCAGACTGTGGGCAAATGGGGATGCTAATAAAAAGAGGAAACTTGACATTCTACTGTACCTGTGCTCTTATTCATAAATCCAAGTGTCTCCAGAACCGTCAGGTATTTGGGACACACTGACCCCCCCCTTTCCCTTTGCCCCACACATGTTTGGTAATTTATCTACACACCTGACTATGCAGACCAAAGGAAAAGACCATCTCGGTGTAGCAATGACAAGGTGCAGAGCATCTTCCTCAGGCAAAACACCTTCCGTCTCTGGTTCTCAGTCTCTTCAGGTGAAAATGAGGGGGTCGGACTGGCTATTCTGTGGATTTCCTTTCAGTTCTCAATGCTTTATGACACCAAGATTTTTTTCAGATCAATTTCTTGAGACAATCAAATATTGACTAAGGCAGGCGCAGTGATAAGCCCTGGAGATAACACGGTGAATACGGCGGTATCCCGGCTTCAGAGCCCAGCGGGAAACACAGGTGCAGAAGTCAATTCTTAGAACCCAGTGAGGCGAAGGAGACCAGAGTGACATGCAAGTTGCTTATGGGCACACAAAAGAGGGCGTTCTGCTGAGTGTTCAGGGCAGGACGTGGGTGCTGCATCTGCAGGGTGGGTAGCAGGCTAGGAAGCCTGCAGGTGGTCATGAGCTCCGACAGGAGATGGAAAGTGGGGGTCTGCACATTGTTCATTACGAAGGAGGAACGAGGACATTTCAGGACCTGAGGCTGAGTGGTGAGGGACCTTGTGGCATGATCAGATTTGTATTCTCAGGTCATCATGTGGGCAGCATGGAGGCTGTTTTGGAGGAAGCAAGACTGAGAGCTTGGAGACCAGATAGCAAATCGTTACTGTAATCTGTGTGGAAGCAAGTAATAGCCTGTGCTAAGGAGGTGGTGTGGAAGGAGGTGCGGGAGGAGGATGCAGCTGTGGGAGGAGGTGGGGTCCACAGGGCTTCTGTGGTTGATGGGATCTGGTGAGCAGGTGAAGTGCAGGAGTCAGGGTGAGGCCTGGAGTTTAGGTGACCAGCTGGACAGCGTAGCCATTGACCTGGAGAAGGAAGAGAGAGGAAGAGCAGGTTCCAGTATTGGGGTGGGTGGCTTGCCTGTGCATTTGGGGTCTGCTGTGATGAGGGTGACCGGAAGGTGCCCAGGTAAATGGATGTGTCCAATAGAGAGCTCAGGACATAGGCCTGTGCATTGGGAGACCCAGGGGACCAAGACACAGACTTGGGTGTCGGCAGCACACAGTAGGCTGCCTAGAGATGAAACTGCCTGAGGAGAGTGTGTGGAGGAAGACGAAGGCACCCCCAGGCTGGGGTCCTCAGAGATGTCAAGGTTTGGAGATAAACACTGGAGGTGACAGATATCCTAAACACCCCAACATGATCATCACACAGTCTAGGCATGCGTCAGAACACACACGTACCCCATAAATACGTGCACTTATTGTGTGCCAATGAAAAAGATTCGGGGAGCACATTGAGTAAGAATAGTTAACAAAGGAGACCAAGAAGGTTCAGCCTACAGGAGGATGGGGACCCAGGCATGACATGAAACCCGAGGGCCAGAGTTGAGAGGGACAGTGGCCGGACATCAAGTAGCACTGAGAAGATTCGGCAGAAGGAGTGGAATTGAGCGATGGACCAAGACCGTTCACCACCTCAGAGGGTGGAAGAGGTTCTCTGAGAGGAAGAAAGAGAAGAGAGAGTGCCCGTGTGCCCCCACTTTTTTTAATAGTTAGCAACAGTGTATTGTACATTGTATTTATTTATTTTTTCTTTTCTTATCTTTTAAATTCTGGGATACATGTGCAGAATGTGCAGGTTTGTTACATAGGTATACATGTGCCATGGTGGTTTGCTGCACCTGTCAACTCATCATTTAGGTTTTAAGTCCCGCATGCATTAGGTATTTGTCCTAATGCTCTCCCTCCCCTTGCCCCCCAACCCCTGACAGGCCCCAGTGTGTGATGTTCACCTCCCTGTGTCCATGTGTTCTCATTGTTCAACTCCCACTTATGAGTGAGAACATGCCGTGTTTGGTTTTCTCTTCCAGTGCTAGTTTGCTGAGAATGATGACTTCCAGCTTCATCCATGTCCCTGCAAAGGACATTAGCTCATTCTTTTTTATGGCTGCATACTATTCCATATGTGCCACATTTTCTTTATCCAGTCTATCATTGATGGGCATTTGGGTGAGTTCCAAGTCTTTGCTATTGTAAATAGTGCTGCAATAAACATACATGTGTGTGTGTCTTTATAGTAGTGATTTATAATCCTTTGGGTATATACCCAGTAATGGGCTTGCCATCAGAGTGAACAGGTAACCTACAGAATGGGAGAAAATTTTTGCAATCTACCCATCTGACAAAGGTCTGGTATCTAGAATCTACAAGGAACTTAAACACATTTACAAGAAAAAAACAAACAACCCCATCAAAGAGTGGGCAAAGGCTATGAACAGGCACTTCTCAAAAGAAGACATTTATGCAGCCAATAAGCCTATGGAAAAAAAGCTCATCATTACTGGTTATTAGAGAAATGCAAATCAAAACCACAATGAGATACCATCTCGCTCCAGTCTGAATGGCAATTATTAAAAAGTCAGGAAACAGTGGATGCTGGCAAGGCTCTGGAGAAATAGGAACGCTTTTACACTGTTGGTGGGAGTGTAAATTAGTTCAACCATTGTGGAAGACAGTGTGGCGATTCCTCAAGGATCTAGAGCCCATGCTCTTTTGAATAACATGAGCAGACTTGCGGGAGTGTGGGCCATAAGCCGCGGGCTCATCTGCTCAACCCATGCACTTCCACCCTCGCCTGCCACTGTCCTGCAGTCCTGTGAGCTCCCCTGCTTCTAGGAAACTGTGTTGGGGAATGTCACAGAGTTCCTCCAGTAGGAAGATGCCACACTTGGCCTCTCCTGACCCTGAAGTTCTCAAGTCGCTCCTAGAGCACCAAGATTCAAGCTGGTTGTGCTTGGGACAGAGGTCAGGGTGAGTCCAGGCCAACGCACCCCAAGTCTCACCTCCCTCCTGTGCTCCCCCCCACATTCACACAGACTTCATTTTGAAAAACTCTAAGCCTACAGCAAAGTTGAAAGAATGGCACAATGAATATATCCATTGTCTGGATTCATGAACTAACATTTTGCCACATTTGTTCTCCCTCTCCCTCTCCCCTCTTTCTACCCTCCCTCCTCTCTCCACAGAAATATCCCAGGAGGTTCACAGTGACACCTCACCCCATTATCGGTAATGCTAACTTTGATAGCAAGTAATGGCAGCTCAGTCTTCCATGGGAATGACATCTTTTGCATTTGTAATGGATGAGAAATGTGTGGAGTGTTGCTTTAAGGTGACATGTATCTCCTGCTCCCCAGCACCCTTCAGCAATGCTTTTTGCATCTGATGATCCTGTCTGAGTCATTTGTGATGTTGGTGGCTGCAAAATTCAATCACTTTGCTTTGTTTTGGGCACCACTGTAGATTTGTGGATTATTTTATTTTATTTTATTTTATTTTATTTGTGAGATGAAGTCTTGCTGTGTTGCCCAGGCTGGAGTGCAGTGGTGCGATCTTGGCTCACTGCAACCTCTGCCTCCCAGGTTCAAGCAATTCTCCTGCCTCAGCCTCCTGATTAGCTGGGATTACGGGCACCTGCCACCACGCCCAGCTAATTTTTGTATTTTTAGTAGAGACGGGGTTTCACCACGTTGGCCAGGCTGATTTGTGGATGTTTTTAAGTTCAATGTGGTATCATCTGTTAACCATCATTACTGGCTTTAGTGGTCGTATTGTCTCGAGTTTGGTCAGCAGCAGCCCCTCTAGCTGGTTCTGATGAACTTCTGACGAGTCTCCCTCCATCTGAGCACCTCTCTACTCCCTGGAACAGCAAAATGCTCTATGCCCATCCATTAGTTTTCTTGTCGCTAGCCTGGAATTGGCCATTTCTCTAAAGAGCCCTGACGTTATTTAGTGGGGAATGGTATTTAGAAAACAAAACATGTGTATTAGTGTGTTTATTGCTATTGGGATGTCACTGCTTCTAGGACCTTCAGTACTTTTTAAAAAATAATTATTATAACAGCTGAAGCTTATTGCCCAGCTCCATGCTAAGCTGTCACCATGCAGCATTTTATTTCAGCCTCATACCAACCCTGTGAGGTAGGTGCTGGTGTTATCCTCATTCCACATTTGAGTAAACCAAGTTTAAAGAGTGCAGGAGACTCCTGGAATCAGGATCCAAGTCCAAATCCAGAATCCACTCTTCCAGCCACAGCCTCCATCTTGAGGGCCTGCGATCTGCCTGTCATGGTGCAAACATTCTTTATCACTAATCTTACAATAATGCTGTCAAGACAGATGCTCCCATTATACAAATGGGGAAGCCTGAGACTCACAGAGAACACGTGCTCTGCCTGAGGTCATCAGCTGGCAGAGCCAGAGCCAGATCGTGGATTCCTGCCAGGGCCTCTGCTTCCCCTCCCCACCCACAGTCCTCACGTTGTGTCCCACTTGGGCTCTGGGACCGGAATGTGTGGAGGAAATGTGTCGGAGACAGCACCCAAAGCACTCTTGGGCTCTGTCCCTGCCTTGCCAGCTTCTCCCCATCTCCCGGAACCATGGATGAGCTGAGATGAGAGAAAAGGCCAGGAGCAGCCGGCGAGGACACACGGCCGTGCTTGTGGATGGGGCTCTGGCTTCTCTGTGTGCTGGTGGCAGTGGTGGAGTTTCCTCAGCTGAGAAGGGCAGACTTGGGAGCAGACATCAGCCACTGCCCTGTGTGTGGCTGCTCTGTAGGCCTGGGGTGCCCGGATCGGAGTGGAGAGGACAGGCTTGCTGTGGATTGTGAGGTTGGAGCACAGGGCGCCAGAGTCAACAGACATGGATTTTCGTCTCGTCTCTATCACCTGTTACCTGTGAGCTCTCGGGTTAGTTTTTTGCGAAAACCTCCAAGCCTCAGTTATCTCATTTGAAAAATGGGGATAACAGTATTTACTTACCCCCAGGGTTGCTGGGAGGACAAGATAACATGCATGGAGTGGAGGACCTGATCCACTGTAAGTGTATGAATTAACGTCATCTGGTATCACTGCCACGTCGTTAAGGCTGGAGGCACCAGATAGGAGCGCCAGGGAGAAGATGCCCTGCCACACAGCTGGCTGGCGCCAGGCTCACCCTCTCCTGAATCCAGTGGGTCTCTCTATAACTGAGCCAGTGGCTTTTAAAAAAATTAATTACTTTTAAATTAAGTTCATGAAACAGTTTCAAAGCTGCCTCCAGTCCTCGTGTAACTCATGTCACAGTGGGAGAGACGGTGAGTTGAGGGTGGGGACGGGGCTCAGGGTGGGAATGGAGAAGGGGACAGGGAAGGAAGGAGGGTCGCTGGCCTCTGGGGTGGACAGCAGGAGGCCTGGGTACCTGCCTGGAGTGCTTCCTCCAGCTGCCCACTAACATCTGCACTTGGAGGTCAGCTCTGGATGGAAAGAACTCTTGGACTTCCCGCAAACCAGTATCTGCCCATCTTCCTTGTTTCAGTAAATAGCCATCCAGGCATCTGCTTATTTAGGCCCCAAATCTCACAGGCATCCATCACCCCTTCATCCTTCATCCCCTACAACCAGAATCAGTTGGCAGGTATGCGCTGGCTTGTCTTCCAAGATCATTCTTACTTATGTCGTCTTCTTGTTCCAGCTCACGCAGATGTTAGGCAGAAGAAGGCCATGCACCAGCAGGATGGCTGAGGCCAGGTGGAGAGCAGGCTAGGGCCAGCTCAGGCAGATGACACCCTCAGTCACCCCAGCCACCCTGGGGCTCCAGCACAGTCCCCCACTGCCCCGTCCCCCAAGGTTAGAGCCACCATGGGAGGGAGGAGAGCGAGGACCTGAGAACCCAGGTGAGAGTGCAGCAGTGCGGGGCATCTGTCTCCCGCTTGGTCTGGAAGCGGCCCTTTCCCAAGGTTGTCCCGGGAGTGGAGTTGAAATCTCTGTCTATGGGGGCTTGAGCTGTGGAGGGCATTCTCTCTCACACTGCCCCTGGGGGCAGGCCACATTCCCTCTTGCCTGAATCACTGATGTCCAGTGGCCCATAGATTTGGTTTCCTTGCTGCCCCTCTGTGGCCCATTCTACAGCCAGCAGCCAGTGTGACCTCCTGAAAACACACATTGGGTCACATTCCTCACCAGCTTCCAGCCTGTTCCCACCTGAGACTGAAGCTGGGCCCTTGGCTGGAAGGAGCTGCCCCGATGGTTGGAGAGCTCTCCTTGCTGAGGGGCATTCAACATCAATGCAGATTTAGCTCCACACGACTTCCCCAGGCTGGTCGCCTGCCGGGCACCACCCACACCAGCGCTGCCTCCCCAGGTCAGCTTTCTTTTCCATGTTGCCCTGTTTTGACTGCATTTCTCACCCACTGGATTTATCTTCCTCCTTTAGTCACTCACCTGCGTGTAGTTGACTTGTTGCTTCTCTCCTCCTAGGGTTCAAATTCATTAGAGTGAGGGCTTGGTCTTATTCTCTGCTGTTCCTGGCATATAGTAGGTGCTCAACTAAACATCTGTTAGGGAGTGGAGTTGCTGGCAGGGAACACGCTGCCCAGGACCTTTCTTTTTGCAGAGGACCGAATAAGCTCATAAGGTGGCTTTATGCCTTTCTCAGGAGCTGCTCTAAGGTTTCGTAACCCTCTACATTAGGACATTCTTTCTGCTCTGTCGGGCTCATATTTGTTTTCACCGCATCATGGTTTTACAGCCAAAGCAGCACAGCATAGCAGTTAAGCGAGGGCAGGGGTTTGGCTAGAGTGGGGGTTTGGATAACAGTTAAATCTGGGTTTAGGGCCAGGTTCTGCAACTTGCTAGCTTTGCAAAGGTCCGAAAGTTACTTCACTTTTGTCTTCTTGGCTGTAAAGTGGGGTGTCTTACAGAGTTGTGACAATTCAATAAAGTGATAAAAACAAAGCCATTAGCACAGTGCATGGTAGCTAGAAGGGCCACAGACTATTTCCCACTATTATGACATCTGAAGATGGTGGCAGAGGGCGCAGTGCCTGGCTTCCTGGGGGTCAGTGGACGTCTTTTTGGCCACTGTTTAAATCCTCTGTGGGTGACCTTTCCCCTGTTGTTCATCTCTGCTCACATGGATGAAGCTGAGGCCCCCAGATAAACCCTGGAAGCCACAGAGCTGGCAGGTCCTAGGGCCCCTGCCCCTTGCCCCTGCTGACGGAAGGAGTCACTCACTGAACGAGCTGCCCTGTCGGGCAGCAGTGCTGTCCTTCAGGAGGCTGTGTGTCCCTGGTTACGGTGCAGTCACTGTCCAGTGGCCTGTCACCAGCCAGGACAAAGCTAGCCTGTTTTTGTCATTAGCTGTTCCTCTTTCAAAATAAAGAGAAGCCACAATTGAGTCTTTACCGAAGCTATTTTTAGATTTCTGGCTTCATAACAACCCTGGAATTTCCTATTTTCTCCTACTCTTCCTTTTATTTTATTTTTTTAAAAGAGGACAAGTCAGCCTAGAACATTGACTAAATAACCCACCAGAGACAGCACAGAACGATCTGAGGCCACAAAACACATCACTTGTCCCTGGCTGATCTAAGGAGGTCAATGAACCAACCTCTTTGGTTACAAGAACCCCAGCTGTCCAGAGACACCTGCGGGACACAGACTGTACTATGGGGCTCCCAGCCCTGGCCCGGTGGCTGGAGGGGGCATCAGGACAGTGCCAGCACCTCCTGGGTTGGCACCGGAGGCATGTTTCCAGCAGGTGTGTTTCCAGCGCTTGCTTGCTTTTTGTCCTGGGTCTTATCAACAGGGTGGAGTGAAAGGGAGCTTCTAGGCGAGGGCTCTCGAAGGAACATGCCTGTGGGGCCCTGCGGCAGGGGCGTCCCAGGCCGGCAGCACAGGCGGTCCCCACTGAGCTCTGTCTTCTGCTTCAGAAGGAGGAGCAGCCGCAGAACCACAGGGAGATGCACCTCTACCAGGACCCATGGGCTCCCTCCTGGCAAGGGCCAAAAAAGTGATACAATGAAAAGAAGCAAAACCCTCGGCTCAGGCAGCCAGCAGAGGCTGGGCCCTCGGGGTCACTAAGGACACGTGCATGGGAAGGCCCAACAGCAAAACCGCCTGCCCACAGCGCTGTGGCCTGCCCCGGTGGACTGTCACGCGTAAGCCGTCCTGCCTTAGGTGGCCAAGGAAGGGAAGAAGTG
Organism: Colobus angolensis palliatus; assembly: GCF_000951035.1. Classification (NCBI taxonomy): domain Eukaryota; kingdom Metazoa; phylum Chordata; class Mammalia; order Primates; family Cercopithecidae; genus Colobus; species Colobus angolensis. The sequence continues at coordinate 3,750,521 of NW_012115766.1, forward strand.
GAATCATGGAAAACATCCTCCCAGTGGACAAGGGCGCCAAATGGCTGGTCCTCCAGGACGGGAGAGGACAGAGCTCAACCGAGAACCCCAGCCCGCTGGCTCTGGGGAAAGACGGTGGGTGGAGAGACTGCCCAGGGGACCTAGGAGGAGGGCACCCCTGGAACCTTCCCCCAGCACGGCCCACCCAGTGCGGGAACGGCAGTGCCACCAACTCTCCAGGCTCTCGGTCCCGCCTCCGGGCCCCCGTCGCTATGGCCTGGACCTCTGCCCCCACCCCCCACCCAACACTGAGCCCCTTGAGAGCAGGGATGGGTCTCACTCATTTCTGCCGTCCCCACCCCGGTCCTACGTCCAAACCTCAGTGAGTGCCCCCCAAGTACTGAATAATGAATAAACGCATGTGCACCGAGGACGTGGGAGGCGGTCGTTTCTCCACCAGCCCTTCCTGGCCCTTTCTGCAGAGGCAAAGGCTGAGAGGAGCTTCCTTGCCAGTTCTGGGGGCGGGTCCCTGTTGAGGCGCGCTTCATCTCAGCACACAGCGGCCCATGCGAGGCTCTCTCTTAAACGAGGAGAAGCCGCCCCCTGGTGGCCGCAGCCGATAGTGCCACATAGGCAAGCGGGAGCCCTCGCAAAGGTGCCGGCAGCCAGCTTTTCACAGACGCAGAGTGGATTGGTGCTTACAAGGAGCTGGCTGTGTGGGAAGAATACGTTCAAGAGAGCTATTGTACAACAAGGTAACTAGAGTTAATAACAAGATATTATATCCTTAAAAGTTGCTAAGAGAGTAGGTTTTAAGTCTTCTCACTGCAAAAATGGTATGTGAGGTAATGCATAATTAGCTCGATGTAGCCATTCCACAGTGTACACATATTTCAAAACATTACATGGTACACGATAAATATACACAATTTTTATTTGTCAATTAAAAATACATTTAAAAATACAGTTTTAAAAAGCTGAGATTTTCCTCCCCTTCTATTTTACTTATTTCTTTCCTATACCCACACTCCTGCCATTTCCAGTTATTAACCCTGTGAATACTAGGTGAAAGTTAGCAATGTGTGTTGGATATAATATCATCTCAGAAGACAAGGAAAAGGTGAACAACTATAGGAAAGGAAATAAAAAATAATCATTAAACTCTCAAAACTTAAACTCACCACCAGGGTTATAAATTTTTAGAACTGATCATCTACTTTCATGTAACAGAGAAACTCATATTCTTAGAGAAACTCATATTCTCTAACACAAAAGGGAAAATGTTTATTAATAACCAACATTTGACAAGAGGTCAGGGCGTGTGCATTCCTGTTTGCGGGTGAGTTTGGTAAACAACTAGACTTTTTAATTTAATTTAATTTAATTTTTGAGACAGGGTCTCGCTCTGTCTCGCCAAGCTGGAGTGCAGTGGCATGATCTTGGCTCACTGAAGCCTCTGCAGCCTCCGTCTCCTGGATTCAAGCGGTTCTCCTGCCTCAGCCTCCCGAGTAGCTGGGATTACAGGCGCCTGCTACCATGCTGGCTGGCTAATTTTTGTATTTCTTGGTACAGACAAGGTTTCACCATGTTGGTCAGGTTGGTCTCAAACTCCTGACCTCAGGTGATCCACCCACCTCAGCCTCCCAGAGTGCTGGGATTACAGGCGTGAGCCACCGGGCCTGGCCAACATCTCGTCTTTTGACAACAGCCTCTTTCAAGGTTTGGGTCTATGTGCCTAGCATGGCCACAAGGGCTGCAAGGTCTTGGAGAACATGGGATAATTTCTTGATTTCAGAATTCACATCCAGGTTTTCAATATCTTCATTTTGTTGTGATCATGTTAAATAACTTCCATTACAAAAGGTGCTCAGAACTTGTGCCGAGCTAGTGTGAGTAAAGACACAGCTTGTCCCTGCAAAGTTGCATCTGCAAACAGAGCAACCTGACCTTTGAAGGTATCCTGGAAGTTCATGGAGAGAGCTCCTTTCCCATCACCCAGCTCAGTATTAGCTGTGCATCACAGTGAAAAGAGCGTGGGGTTTGGAGTCACACAGGCTTCTGTCCAAATCGTGGCTTTGCTGTTTGCTAGCTGGGACCCAGGCCACTTCTTTAGCTTCTCTCAGCCTAATTTCTCTTCTGTAAAATTGAGGTACAATGCAGAACATCAGGTGGTGGTGACCATCAGGTGTGATATTTATTTGTTTTATTTATTTATTTATTTATTTGAGACAGAGTCTCACTGTCACCCAGACTGGAGTGCAGTGGCGCCATCTTGGCTCACTGCAACCTCCACCTCCCGGATTCAAGCGATTCTCCTGCTTCAGCCTCTTGAGCAGCTGGGAATACAGCCGTGCACCACCATGCCCGGCTAACTTTTTGTATTTTTTAGTAGAGACGGGTTTCACTGTGTTGCCCGGGCTAGTCTCAAACTTCTGAGCTCAGGCAATCCACCTGCCTTGGCCTCCCAAAGTGCTGGGATGATAGGTGTGAGCCACCACATCGAGCCCAGGTGTGGCATTTCTAAAGGTGGAGGTCACCTCCGTAAATGGTGTCCAATGATTATTAATGGTGTTTGGCCACTATCAGTTCTGGGAGTCAGAGATGCCAACAGCACATGGAGATTACATTTCTGTTGGCTAAAAATCTACACTAGTTTCACAATCGGATTATGAAGTTTGGGTCCTCAGAGACACACTTTTCCTCCTTTCTTTCCTGGAGTGACACTTTCATCCCACCCTGCTGCAGGGCCATCCGTGAGCACTGAGGCTTCCTCAGGCCTGTGCCTTCCCACCTCCCTGACGTGTAAAATGCTATGACCACCCTCAGCAATGAATGTTCAATCACTCACTGATCACATCGTTTATGATTAAGATTTGGACACTGATCTATAACAACTATTAGTGATTCTTTGGAGGAATGGTATGCATTTCTAGATTCTATTCACTTAAAGGTTTAAAAGTTTCAAGCAATTGGCTGGGCGCAGTGGCTCACGCCTGTAATCCCAGCACTTTGGGAAGCTGAGGCGGGTGGATCACCTGAGGTCAGGAGTTGGAAACCAGCCTGGCCAACATGGCGAAACCCCGTCTCTACTAAAAATACAAAAATTAGCTGGGTGTGGTGGCAGGCGCCTGTAATCCCAGCTACTTGGGAGGCTGAGGCAGGAGAATTGCTCGAGCCCAGGAGGTGGAGGTTGCAGTGAGCCAAGATTGCGCCACTGCACTCCGGCCTGGGCGACAGAGCAAGACTGTCTCAAGAAAAAAAAAAAAAAAAAAAAAAAGCTTTAAGCAATTAAAAATGGTGGAATTATGTATAAAAAGCCCAAGAGGTATAGACGTGGTAATCAAACATTGGAAGAGAGATCAATGAGACCATAAGAGCAAGATGAAACTGGCTGGGTGTGATGACTCATGCCTGTAATCCCAGCATTTTGGGAGACTGAGGCCAGCAGATCACCTGAGGTCAGGAGTTTGAGACCAGCCTGGCCAACATGGGGAAACCCCATCTCTACTAAAAATACAAAAAGTAGCTGGGCATGGTGGCACATGCCTGTAATCCCAGCTACTCGGGAGACTGAGACAGGAGAACTGCTTGAACCTGGGAGGCGGAGGTTGCGGTGAACTAAGATCACACCACTGCATTCCAGCCTGGACCACAGAGTGAGACTCCATCTCAAAAAAAAAAAAAAAAAAAAGCTAGATGAAGCTTCATGAAGACAGACCAACAGCATGGAAAAAGGATGACTACAAAGGAGAAAAGTGAAAACTGCAGGAATAGTCAAACTGTAGAACCGGATGGGGCTTATCAACCAGCGATATGGACATACAGGTTCTGAGATAGGAAATGTGGGCTGCAAGCGTGAGCAGAGCAAGATGGGAGAATCTTACACCTGTTGAATCAACACAGTGGTGATTTACTAATAATTATGCAGATGTTCTGCCAAGCCATACACCCTACCTGCTACAGAAGCCATGCGCCCTACCTGCTACAGCTAGTTATTGTTGCCATTATCATCACTGCTGCAACCGCAACCTTGAGAAGTTCAGGGTCTAGTTGGGAAGACATACCTAACAAACTGTAAGAGTTCCTATAAAGTTAGTTAGTATGACAGATGTCTGAATAATTGACTATGTGATGCATAAGAAGAAGTAACTTCTGGGGGTCAGGGAAGATTCTGAAGGAGCAGGGACATTTGAACTGGGCCTTGAAGATCATGTAAGAGTGCATGAGGTAGAGAACAGGAGAATTGTATTCTGGGTAGGCGAATAGGCAGCAGCACGTGCCAAGACCCAGATCATGGAAGAACTTGGCAGGTGTTGAGGAGTGAAAAATTAGTGTAGAAGGAGATAAGGGAGAGTGTGTGAGTTGGATAGAATATAAAGCTAATGAAGTAGGTTACATAAAGTGCATGTGAGCTGGGCTAACACATTCTAACTCTGCTATGTTGACAATAAAGGTCTTTAAGCAGGCAGTAAAAGGACTGCCATGCTCACTGGCTAACTTCTGAATTCAGAGTCTCACTCCCAGTCAAGTGAGCTATTGAGGCTGTCCTGAATAGGTTGGCATCATTTTGGGCCTGCTCTTCAGTCATCCATGTTCGGGGACTGACTCTAACATACAGTGTGATTTCCACTGGGGCAGCCCTGCCATAATCCTTAGTGCTTCGTGGTTTGCTTGGAGGCCCTAAAAGTGCCTAGAGGTTCCATGGGTGACCGAGTCCTCAATCAGATCTCTTGCTCCACTGAAGGAAATGGTCCTTTCTGACCAGTGACTGACCACCTGGCCTCTGGGGAGGATTCAGTGTTGAGAGAAGGAATGAACTGGATCTTCCATTGGGCTTGGTGTTTTGCTGCCATAGATGGAATCCCAGCCTGCAGCAGCATCTGACGTTCGGTGGTGGCTGATTGCTGAAGGCACTTTGGAGCTCCCAAACCATGTTGGTGCCAGGGAGTGGGAGGAGGGAGAGGCCCCCTTCCTCAGCTTCGGGGGGATCTACGTAGGAAGTAGCCCAATGGAGTAGTGGTTGGAAAGAGTCTTCATTTGGAGTAAATCTGGGTTTGACTTCTATCTCAGCCACTTACTAATGATGTGACCTCGCTAATGATTCATCCTGCTTGTGCCTCAGGTTCTCCTCTGTAAAGCAGAATGGCAATAGCCTTCTTATTAGGTTCTAGTGCAGACTTATTGCAATTTAATGAAATAACTTACATAAAATGCTTAGCATAGAGACTGGCATCCAGTAGCTAATAAATGGTAGCTGTTACTGACTTCTTTAAGATAAGGTCTGTTTAATGACAACCTCTTTCCTCCTCATGATTCCCAGCCCTTCCGCCTGGCTTTGCTTCTCTGTGTGCCTGGCAGCTGGCTGCCACCCCTTTGTCAACTCTGGCTAGTCAGCTTTGCTGTCTGGAAAAGATCTGCAAGGCTCAAGCCTCTAACAAGGCTCTGATCTAGCCTCGAAAGCATAAAGTGTCAAGACCTGGCGAGCAGCTCTGGAGCTTTGGTGCAGCACAGAAGCTCTTGGGTGCATTGTCAGCCTTTGGCTGGTTGTGGTTTATGGGTTGGGTAGCTTTGTAGCTTGTGGCCATGCAGGAAGAGATCTTCGCAGAGCTCTGTTTTGGGAACACCATTAGGAGCTGTGGGACTGACAATGCTGCCTGGAAAAGCAGGGCCAGGGAGGCCAGGGAGAATCCTCCTCCTGCGCCCTCGGCCTGGGCTTAGGGAAGGTCACCCAGAGTGAAAACTTAGGGATAAGCTCAGGTGACATTGTTTCTGGAGGTCACGATCAACAGGGCAGCGTGCAGGCACCTATCTTTGAGCTTGGAGTTAAATCGGTGCGCTCTCCACTGCCTCTTGTAGGCTAGGCCTTTAGTCCGGACGCAGGGTAGGACTCATGGAAGCACTAGAGTCCAGTTCTCTAAGTTCCAGCAGCAGACAAATAAAGTGGCATTGATACGGGTAGAAGCCACACAAGATCAATCACATTCTGATCAATAGAAAGAGGACTTCCATGAACACTCAACACTCCTCAGAGATGGACAGGCCCTGTGAGGGCTTCCAAGAATCCTAGGCTGGGTGAATTCAAGCACTGAGGGTGGGCAGCTTGCAAAACAGACATGCATTTTCGGGGTTTACGCTAATTTGGTCTTTAAAATGCTGCAAACCATGAGAGGCTCTGGTGCAATACATTTAGAGACTGGATTCCTTTGCTCTCACTGTGTGCCTTTGGCCAAACCTTAACATTGCCAGGCCTCAGGTCTCTCACTGCAATAGGAAGGGATTCAACTGGGTGATTTCCACAGTTGTCCGAGCTCCCAAATCTATCAATTACATGTGAAGATCTGGGAAAAGAAATAATGAAAAAAAAATACACTTCTTTTTTCTTTTGGGAAAAGGTTTTAACTTTCTTTAAAATTGAAAAAGGAAAAATTTTGGATAATGCATTTTTGAAATAACCAATATAATCTTTCAGCTAAGTTATTTGCTTATATTCCTATCCTTGATTCTCCCAACATTACTTTTTAAAATGGACAATTAGAATTGTTTTATGTTACCAGATCCTTCCAATTCCTGAACTCCGGGAACATTCTGTACAATGCAACCCACAGACTCCCAAGCAAGATGCACTTCTGCGAGCTTCAGAAGATGTTTTTATTGTTTTGCCCAGGGCCTCCCTTCGCTCCGAAGTATCCTTGCCAAGCCTATGAGAATGACTCACATCAGTCAGCACCTTTTATCCATCTACAGTGCTTTTCCAAGCTGCATTCACAAAGCAAACACTTCTCTCTCCTTGTGCAATACCTAGGGGTGGGAGAAGTGACTGGCAGCAGAGAACCCTAGAAGTTCAACACACACACACACATACACACATACACACACACACACACATACACACACACACACACACACACACAGAGACAGAGAGAAAGAGAGAGAGAGAGAAAGCGCTCAGGGCGAAGTGACTCTCCAAAGAAGTTAGGTACCAGCGTTAATTTACAGAAGGCACAAAAACATTCTCCAGAGGACCAAGCTAATGCAATGTTGAAAAGTGGACATGAGGATGGAAATGCGTGATTTATAGAGTGTCTATTCTGTGCCAGGTGCTGCTGGACTTGCTAAGCATGTGAATGGAGAAGCAGGTGCATTTACTGCTTAGGTGGGGTGAGTGACAGAAGTCATGCAGATTACGGGTCACTGAATGAGGGGCCTTGGACAAGTTGCCTACGCACGCCATGCCTCCATTTCCTCATCTAAAAGTACAGATAACAGTAGTGCCAATGTTATGGGATTGTCATAAGAATTAAATAAGACATGTAAATAACAGCGCAGTGCCTGGCTCAGACTAAGCACTCAATACATGTTAGCTCTTCTTGTTACGTTATCTTATTTAATCTCTGCAAAATCCCTGTAAATTGGCAGTGTTAGATCTATTTTATAGATAAAAATATTGATGCTCAGAAGAGTGCCCTACTTATCCTCCCAGCTCAGGAAGTGAGTGAGCTTAGCCCCAGGTCCTCTCGCTTCCCGAGTAGTGTCCACCTGCAGCAGCAACGAGGGTCCCTGGTACCCCCGGAGTAAACAGACCGTCTCCGGCCTCTCGGTGCTTTCCACACCTCTTCAGGGGCTTGCACTTTTGTTCTCTCTGCTGAAAGAGTGAACCGACCGTGAATGACTTTCAGGCACTTCCTCATCAGACCCTGACTTGGGTCTGTCTCTGAAGATGGTTGCCCTGCGTGCAAAATACTCAAGCACCACAAAACCAGATAGAGCTTTAGAGATCCTTTCAAAAACACCCCACGGTTTCATGAGAGGACAACTGGGGCCCGGAGGAGTGGGCACCCAGGTCACATCTCAGAGCTGGACCAGAATCTTGTCTCCTGACAGCTCCTCCGAGGATCTTCCTGCGATGCCTCCACACCTCGCACAGGCTGCTGTTCCTTGTTCTTCCCATCTGGTCTTCAGACTTCCATCTTACTGGTCTTTCCTTCAAAGGCCATCTCTGTATCTCACCCAGGGAAAGCATTAGTGCTTTCAACACCCTGGCTGCACACTGTCCATGTGTATATCATCTACTCAGCGCTGGGTGCATGCCAGGCTCTACTCTGTGCCCAGGGAGACCTGTGAGTGCCCAGACAGATGGTTCTCTGCACTCCCAACGTGAGAGGAGGAGACGATAAACAAATAAAATACACAGAGACGTGAAATCACCAGCGGTTTGAACAAGTGCACTGCACATGATCCAGAGGCTGGTGCGGTACCTGGGTGGTGCCCCAGTGCGGGCAGGTGGTCAAGTCACCTCTCTGGAGCAGCATAGTTCCATCTGGGGTCTAAATCATGAGGCGAGCCGTCTTGTGGGGCGGGAGCAGCTCAACCCAAGCAAAAGGAAGAGCCAGTGCCGGGACGGCAGACCAGAATGAGACCTGGGAGTGCCAGGGGAAAGTAAAGGGTGGGAGGAGAAGGTAGGGCTGGAGGCAGAGGGCCAGGGTTTCCTGAGCTGCCATCAGGCCTGGCCTTTTACTCAGAGAGTCGCAGCAGCCACAGTGGGTGCAAAACAAGGGAACGACATGGCAGAATTTATTTTTTGAACAATAACTAGTGGCTACTGTGGGGAATAGATTTTAGGGGACTTATTAATGAGCTTTGCCGTGGGAAGATACGACCCCAGGTTTGCCAAAGCCTACCATGGTGCACATGTGTGTTGTTGCTCACATTTCTGCAGAGCCAAAGGCCCTGCTGTACTCCAGCTGCCTTCTCTCCCCAGGACCAGGCTGAAGGGGGAGCTCCTGACACAGCTGGAACCAGGAACAGAGGCCCACGAGCCCTGCCCGCCCTCAGCCAAAGCAAGTCCCAAGGCCCAGGCCAAAGTGGATGAGGCTGAGAGGGACAGTCCTTTCAGCAAGAAGGAAGGGGTGCATGGCTGGGAACCATGACACAGTCACCCAGGGAGGCAGGTGGGACCTAGGACTTCTGGGTCTTTTGCCCCATGAGGAGCCTGGAGATGGACAGAGGAGAAGGCTTGGAGGATGTTTGGGAGCTTGAGTCAATATATACCATGTGGAAAGGACTACCGGGAGAGAGGAGAATCAAGAATAACTTCGGATTTTCGGAATGAGTCATCCAGTGGATGGTGGTGCCACTCACAGAGACAAGGATGGCCAAGTTCAGCTTGGCCACGTCGGTCACGGCGCTCATGAACCGTCTACATGGAGACCTCCAGGAGGCTGCTGGGCCCCGGAGCTGCAGTTCTGAGGCCACAGGGGAGAGATGACTGACTGCCCGCCTTCGTTCAGGTTTCCTGCCCGTCCTCATGTGTCCTTTCAGAGGACGAGAATTTCTAAACATCTGATGCCACGGAGGTGGAAGGAGCTGGGATTTTTAAAGCAGGAAGTATTAGGAGGTAAAGTTAAAATGTATTTAAGTTTTCAAGCTATTTATAGTTGTAGGTTCCTTTGTGAGCTTAGGAGCACACAAATCAACGAAGGAGGGCTTCCAGGCAGAGGGCGGCCCACATCGGGTGGGCTATTGGAGCCTAAGCACTGTGAAGGGTGCCCTCGGTGGGGTGGAAATTGGAGTAGGGAGAGGAGGACGAAGCTCCCCAGGGAAGCGGGCCTGATGCTGGTGTCCCCACAGGCAGGGTGCGTGCAGGGTGCGTGGTGGTGAGGACGGGGGTTGGCCACCTACAAGGAGATTGGTCAAATGAGGGGATATATTAAGGTTAATGGGAATCCAGCTTCTCACTGTCAGGGAAAGGCGGAAAACTAGAATTTCCAGTTGCATTAGAATTGGAGGCATTTGTGGGATCTCACATTTTTCAATCAATAAATAATGCATTCATCTCCTTGGGTTGCTATCACAACATACTGCTGACTTGGTGGCTTACACATCAGATACTGATTTTCTCACAATTATGTTAGACATTAATTGGTAGTTAAGCTATTTTTAAACTATAACTTGGTATAGTTTAAAAATACTTCCTTGTAAAATAATGATTATAACAAAGAGGAAATGAGTGATCTTGCAGAGGAGATGACTGACGCCAATCTAATGAGGTGATTAAAGTGAACATTATTAGTAATAGGACAAATCAAAATTGCTTGCCGCCTGATAGGATTCAATGAGAACACAGCATCGCATTTATGATATTTCTTCTGAAGATGTCTAACCTGTATGCAATCACAAGGAAATGTCACACAAACCCAAAATGAGTGACATTATACCAAATAACTGGCCTGTCATCCTCAAAGTGTGGAGGTCTTGAAAGACAAGACTGAGGAACGGTTCCAGTCTGAAAGAGACCAAGGAGACAGGGCCTGCCAAGTGATTCAGAGCTGGGTCCTTTATCTAGAGTGGACCAATTGATGAGTCTTGAACGGGGTCTGGGGTTCTAATGCATCAACATTAATTTCCTGATGTTGGTGGTGGCATGTGGCTACGTAGATGCAAGTCTTCGTTTGTAGGAAATATGCATGAAAATATTCAGGGGGCTGGTGCAGCAGGTTGGGTATGCTGCTTATTCTCAAATGGTCCAGGAGCAAGAAAATCTCTTTGAACTGAGCTTATAGTTCATGACTTATAAAAAGCTTAAGAATATTGTATTCATATTTCATAAATTGCAAAGCTGAGAGACCATTAGTCTAAATCACCTAAAATTTAGAGGTGAGGAAACTCAGACCCAAAGAACAGAAGTGAATTTCCCACGGTCCCACGCCTAGTTAGTGAGGAAGCCAGCTCTGCTGCCCTTGTTTCCTGTGGGCTGGACCACAGAACGTTCCACTACCTGCCCCTGAGGCTAGGGGACACCCAAGAGAAGAGGAATCATGAAAGCAGTTTATCCAGAGCTGAAGCTCAAATTCATGGACAAAGATATTCAAGCACAGAGAAGCTAGGTAGCCTGCCCAAAGTCACAGAGCTAGTCAATGATGGACCCAGGACTCAAACTTGGGCTACCTGTCTTTAAGTCATCATCCCTTGAGGGGCTGGGGCATGGATTCCCCCAGGAGTCTCTTGTCAAGTGGCTCTCACCAGCCAAGGCAGGCTTCTTGAAATCACAGGTATGAGCCCCGAGACAGCTAGGGGGACAGGCACCCGGGTTGGCCAAAGGATCTGAGTGGGGCACTGGTGGGATTAGACTGTGTCTCCATTTACTTATGGCTAGGAACATCCCAAGGAAGGGCTCAGCTTAGTCCCTACTCCTGCATCAACTTAAGGAAAATATGGCAGAATCCTTTGGTGATGAGGCCTGGAAATTGTCTTTTCATGAAAGATCCTTAGCTGATTCTGGATCAGCACATTTTGACCCATTACTTTGCCTACAAATGCATATCAGGATAGTCTGAAGACATTTTAGAAACACAAATGTTACTCCTAGAAATTCTTATTCAAGTCTTAATGTTGGATATGCTGGATTACAAACTTGGTCCTTGAACTCAGTTTTTGGTTTGACAGCTGTGGTTCTAAGGGCTCATACTCCCTACTCCACCACACCAGATATTGTGCATGTAATTTTTCATATACCAATGTCTATGTTTCTGGGAAGAGGGATCAAAACTTGTATAAGGTTCTCAAAGACTACAAACTTGAACATTCTTAGGAGTCACAGCTCTAGACGAATTAAAATCATGAACAAAGCTTTACTGGATTTAGTTGCTTCACTCTGTATCTGATACTACTTACTCTGCCCACATGTAGTCCTCCTTTTCACAGAGATCATGCCAACGCTTTGCTAAAAATGCAGTCCTATGTCTAACGAACTTCCTTGACCTTCTAGTTTGGTAGCTGTATACAATTGATTCAAAATGTTGTGTCATATTTATGTTTATAACCCATAATAGACTCTTCATGGTACCACTTTCTTTACTACTGCTCATAAGTCATCTACTTAACACTCAGGTCTAGAATTGCCTTGGTAATGGATGTAGCACTTGAGTTCTGCTTAGTTTGCTCTTAGAAGCAAAGGGTTGGGTTCACCACACTCTTCAGTTCATGATGCACTGGATCATTGGCTCCTCAGAGCCCCATCTCATTCATTCATGCAGGCAGGCATTTATTTTATTGGCCTCCATTCCCCATTTCTTTTCTCCTGTCCCTCATAGGCAACCATTCTAATGTGTTCCATGTTTGTAGTTCTCAGCATGTGTTCTAGCAAAAACAAAGTGTTTAAAGGCACATATCATTGAAGGCACACAAACACACAAACATCCTCTAGCTCATCACTTCTCACTTTCTTGACTCAACACTATCCTTTCAAAGCTCCGTTCATGTTGCCGCGTGTATATGTAGTCTGTTCCTCCCAACTCTGATAAAGTATTTCAGAGTGTACCTTTTTCACTTGTGCTCCTCCACCTCCATGGACGACACCTACTGCCACAGAAAGAACTGCAGCGAGTCTCTTCATGCATGGTCCCTTAGGGTGCGTGGAAGGATTTTTCTACGATTCATGTCCAGGGGTGGTATTGTTGGGAAATAGAAGATAGGTACATTTAATTTGATGAAGTATTGCTCTCCAAATTGGCTGTACCAGTCTACAAACCCCCAGCAAGGCCCAAGAATTCCAACATTCCTACATCCCTGCCACCACTTGACATTATCCAGCTTCCAGTTTTGGCCAGTTGAGTGAATAGAAGTGATATCTCATTGCTATTTAATTTGTATTTCTCTACTAATGAGTTTGAACATCTCTTCACATGCCTGTTACTCAGGGGGGTTTCCTCTCCTGCAAATTGCCTCTTCTGGGCCTTTGTTTTTTGAGCAGAGGGGGTTTCCATCATTTTTGTTGATCTGTACTGTTCTTGCATATTTTAGATACTGTTTCCTAGTTATTTTTGACATTGCAAGTGTCTCCTCCCGATCTGTCATCTCTCATAACCTTGTTCTTCTTTGAATAGAACCCTTTGAGTGGGATGTGTTCAGATTCATTAAGCTTTTCCCTTATGCTTTGCACTTCTAAAGTTTTGTTTAAGAAGCATGTCCCCACCTGTAGGCCCCCAAGATCCTCTCCGGGATATTGCAGCTGCATTCAAATTGAGTGTGACAACAACCACATGTTGCGTGCTTTGCACCTGCACAACCTCTCATGGTTGGACCTGCAGCTTTAGCTTCAAACCTGGTCTCTGAGTCTGGGCCTCTTATCCATGAGGATACAAACCCTTCCCTACTGTTGTCCACACAATCCTCACCAACATGTGTTATGCTTCCACCCCAAATATTCATGCCCCTCCTACACCCCTCCGCTAATGTCACACTTTCTCCTCTTTCCAAAGTGCTTTTTGCTCTTCTCTTCACTAGATTTGGCCACCTTTCAAAGCCTGCTTCCTCAAAAACAAAACCAAAAACTGATGAATCTAGCCTTCTTTGATCCCTTTGTTTCTACCCTTTTATCTATATTTTAAAAATCATGATTGGAACCTTATTTCCTAACAATTACAAGTGTGCTCTGCTTTCTCCCTGGGGATCATTGTCCATTTTATTTATTTTGCCCATGGCTCCTGGGTCAGTGCTCTTAGGAGGCACCTTATAAATGCTCTCTCTCCAAATTCAAGCTGCTGCCAAAGACTGATTACTTAAGCCTCCAAAACCTTTTAAAAAATGCATTCCTTCCTCTCCATCTCCAAAGCCACATCCGTGCCTGGGTTTAATCATTGCACGCTCAGACTTTTACAACCTTGTGTGCCTTCTTTCTTCCTGTCTGCCTCGGCTCCAGTGAGAGCTGAGAACAGCCGCAAAATCACCCAGCCTCAGAATCTGGGTTCAAAGAATCTTACACAGCATTGAATCCACCCTGCCCCAGGGCCTGAATTCTCTTGACAATATTCACATTCTTAACAAATGGCTGCACAGTCTCTGCTTGAATACCTTCAGCCGTGGTGGAGTCACTGTCTTCTGAAGCTGTCTATTCCCTCTTCGTCCAGACAGTGCTTCCTTATTTTAAGCTGAAACTTGTCACCTTGCATCTTACAACTAGGAATCCTAAGTTTTCCTGTTGGGACCATTCAGAAAACTCTTAATGCCTCTTTTGGTAAATGTATCTCCCAAATTGTGTTGCTCAGAACCAAACGCAGTATGATCAAGTGAAGAATGAAACAGAACTCTCTTTTCTTTCCCCGTGTTAGTTTCCTGGTGCTGCTATAATAAATTTCCTGCAAACATAGTGGCTTAAAACAACAGATATTGTCCGGGCGCGGTGGCTCACGCCTGTAATCCCAGCAGTTTGGGAGGCCGAGAGGGGCGGATCACGAGGTCAGGAGATTGAGACCATCCTGGCTAACACGGTGAAACCCCGTCTCTACTAAAAATACAAAACATTAGCTGGGCA
>NW_012115766.1:3766058-3769199 GCF_000951035.1 Colobus angolensis palliatus
ATTGGTGCTTACTAAGTATATTATCTTTACAGACCCTAATTCATTTGCATTAGTGCTTACTAACTATATTGTCTTTACAGACCCTAATTCATTTGTATTGGCACTGTTGATTACTTGGTCCTGACAACAACATGTTATCTCAAACAAATGATACGTTGTTGGCCTTAAATTGCAGTTCCAATTCTGTTGGTATCCTCTGGTATGGTTAGGCTCTGTGTCCCCACCCAAATCTCTTCTGGAATTGTAATCCCCACATGTCAAGGGACACACCTGGTTGGAGGTGACTGGATCATGGGGGCAGTTTTCCCCCTGCTGTTCTTGTGAGAGTGAGGGGGTTCTCACGAGATCTGATGGTTTCATAGTGACAGTCTCCCCTGCGTGTGTCATCTCTCTCACCTGCCACCATGTAACATGTGCCCTGCTTCCCCTTTAGCTTCCGCCATGATTGTTAAGTTTCCTGAGGCCTCTCCAGCCCTGTAGAACTGTGTGTCAATGAAACCTCTTTTGTTTACACATTACCCAGTCTCAGGTATTCTTTATAGCAGTGTGAAAATGGACTAATACATTTTCTCAGACCTATCAAACAGTTGGGATTTCTGTCAACTTAATTACATTCACAGTTTTAAAATTTGGTATTTGTTTAGTCTTAGCAATCATGGAGAGGTTTAGTGAGCCTGACTCAGCGAGCAGAGCCCTGTGGCACATCACTGGAAGCCTCTCTCTGGGTTCCATTGAACCTATTCCCTTCCCCTTTTGTCCTGTCTGACTCTTCTCATAGCCTCCATGCTGATTTATGCAGGGTGTCTTGCACTGGAGAGAAGTTGGGAGTGGTGATTTTGTATTTTTCAAGCTTTATGTCTTATATTCCAAGCCCTATTTTAAATTGATTCTTTTAGATCTACTCTGACTTTTAAACCTAGTTAAATTTGACACCACAGGTAAGATAAGATAAGGGTAGTGATTCTCAGACTTCAGAGTGCATGGGAATCACCTGGAGGGTTTGCTAAAACACTGGCGCCAGGCCCCATCTTCAGAGTTTCAGGTTCAGTAGTTCTGGGGCAAAACCTGAGAATTTGTATACCTAAGTCCCCAGATGCTGCTGCTGCTGTTGGTCTGAGAACCACACTTTGAGAACCACTACTATAAAATATCCTTCCATATGTCTTTTTATATAAACAAGATTCTGGGACTTCCACTGCTTCCACTAAGAATGTTTGGCCACAAGAGCTCTTCAATATTTGCTAAATAATAATGCAGATGCTGCTTGCCGTCTTTGGTGTTAGGTGTTTAGTTTGGTTTGGCCCAATTAGATAAGAAAAGTTATTCTTTCACCAACATATGGGTAGCAAACTATCTTCTTTTCTTCATTCTTTGTCTTCAAATTATTCCCTGTCCTTTCTAATTAGAAAGCACTTGAAAACACTTGATGACTTGAATTAAAAGGCTTAACACGAAGCCTAAAGCATTTGCCTATGCTGTCTCTCATCCAAATTATGTAGATTTAAGATCACTCCCTATCTGCACTTGTGAGCCATCTCTGCTCCCTGGATCCATTTCAACCTGTTTCTGTTCCTCCTAACTGCCCCTTGACCCCAGCTGCCACTAGGATGAGGTAAGCATAATGGCAGGGCCATGGGCTGGCCCCCTCCAGAAGCTGTTGCTCTGACAACTGAGTGATGGGAAGAAAGCCTGGGCCATCCAAGCCGGTGGCTGTCAGGAAGGGTGAAGGACACTCTCCACGCTGCTGCCGCCGAGTGCTGATGAAGAGACTTCCTCTGAGGCCGGCTGGGCCCTGAACCTCCCAGGAGACCCACCATCTGTCTTAGCTTCTCTGCCTCTCCTGGTTTTACGAGAGTTGGAAAACCCAGGCCCAGAGGGACACAACCTAACCTTGCTGATTTGGTCTACAAAGGATCTGTCAATCTACTTTGCAAAGTAAGCCATTGGTATTCACTTTCTCCTCCTCCTCCTTCTTTTGCCTTCCATTCAGAAATATCTGAATGATCACTGCTGCTGCGTCAGTCTCTGTGAAATTCTACTCTGTGCTCAATCAAGAGAACAGATGTCCACACACACAGTAAGCTACAAGAGGGAGTCCATGTCACAAGACTAACTGACTTAGATGGCCAAAATCCCCAGGCATTTCCACATTTTTATATTATGTTCAGGGAGTAAAACACAAGGCTGATGCTAAGGTCTGAATGTTTGTGTCCTCTCAAACTTCATGTTAAAACTGAACCCCGGTGATGTCATTAGCAGGCAGGGCCTTTGGGAAGTGATTAGGTCACCCTGATGAACGGGATTAGTGTCCTTATAGAATAGATCCCAGGGAACGCTCTTCCTCCTTCTCCCAGGTAAGGACACAGCTAGGAGGCACCATCTATGAACCAGACCACAGGCTTTCCCCAGACACTGAATCAGCTGGCACCTTGATCCGGGACTTCCCAGCCCCAAGAACTGTGAGAAATAAATTTCTATGGTTTATAAGCTACCAGTCAGGATATTTTGCTATAGCAGCCTGAATATTGCAGCTGGATTAGGGTTGCCATTTAGAGTTATAAGCTTTTTCAGATGTTCATATAAAGACATTTTACTTATCATTTGTTTTCATTAAATTAAGTAAAAAGTTTTTTAAAGTTACTCAAACTGTGTTCCATGGTGCTTTAACTTTCTTATTCATTACCCTACTTATCCATTCCTTGTTCCAGATAAAAGCCTTTGCGAAGGTCAGTGTTATGTATTTAATATATTTAAGAAAACATTGCATGTATAACTGATTCATTCCTTGCCAAAGTATCCGTGGTTGCAGGAGAAAGAGCCAACGCGGCCACATTTGCCCCGCAGACAAGTTAAGTGTTTCATTGCCATTGGGTTCACAACATGCAGGTGCATAACATTCTCTGCCTGCACTTTCCAGGCCTTCACATTCTTCCTATCACGTCTCCTTTCTTTCATTCTTTAAACCTGTGTGAATCCTGCCACTAAGCCCTCTGTTGGGAAAATCCGTCCGCTATCTTCTTCAGCTGAAAACTACCCCTCAACTACGGAAGGGGAAAGCCCAGCGCTGGGGAACGGGTGTCCGCCAGGGGGAGCCGTGGTTTCTGTCTGGGGACGCGGCGCTCCGGGCCAGCGCCTGGCTGC
>NW_012115766.1:3769589-3789998 GCF_000951035.1 Colobus angolensis palliatus
AGGAAATGGAGCTGCCGGAGGATTGATCTCCCTGGGAAATGGCTGCGTCGGCGCTGCGGTTCCAAGGAGTCTGGCAGCCTCGCTGCAGTGTCCTTCCAGAGCCATCCCCTGCAGCCCTCATGCCTCTCTGCCCTTTTTTTCCTCTCACAAAAACAAAATGTTTCTAAATTTCCAGCCAGGGGGCCCTATCCTCAATAGATCTATTATTCACTGGGGCCCTTGAAATCACGGGTCATTGCAAGCAATTTTCTAAACTTCGTTTTCAGCTGGGGAAACTCCCCAGGGTCTGTGGTTAAGGGAGAGCAGGGGTATTTAAAAGCTGACCCCTGCAACCCACTGCTCTCCCTTCTCCTTTGAAGATAAAGGGTGGGCGGGGTTCTAAACACTGACTAGGGGAAGTCTGGGAATTCTCGTGTCCACGTGCCTGCTAAGGAGTGGCTAGTTGAGCGTGAGAGCAGTTACTATGAGCCAGACCCGCGCTAAGCCCCGCACTGAGCGCATTTCTTGCCCCAAGCAATCTGATCACTCATTTTACAGAGGATAAAATCAGCGCTCAGCGAGGCCTGGTCATTTGCCAAAGCTTACATACCTAGGCTGGGCCAACAGCAACCCTGTCACTTAACTCCCCGACTGAGGACGGTTCTGAGTCCCCTTAACCTCCACCCAGAGAGGAGAGGTTCCCGGAGAGGTTTAAGAGGTAACAACTCCCCTATTGACGGGGGCGAGGAGTGGGCAAAGTGGGATCCCAAAAAATTGCCAGACACTTCCGGGTTCAAGAGCGGTTCAAGACTCCTTGTGTATAAAACGAGGAGATAAAGAGTTTGCTTCAGGCACTCTTAGCATCAAAGTCACCTAACATTTGCCCGGCTTAGGGGGTGGGGAAACTTTATACTAGTTTGCTAGGCATAATATAATATCATAGACTGGGTGGCTTAGACCACAGACGTAGATTTTGTCACTGTTCTGGAGGCTGGACGTCCGAGATCAAGAGGTAGTCCAGGCGTGTTTCTCCTGGGCCTTCCTGGCTGCCTTTTGCTGTGTGCTCACATGGGTTTTCCTCTGTGCATGCACGTGTCTATGTCCAGATTTCCTCTTTGTATGAGGACGCCAGTCAGATGGGATTAGGGCCCGCTCTAAGACCTCATCTTAACTTAATTAACTCTGTAAAGATCTTGTCTCCAAATGCAGTTACATTCTGAGGCACTAGGGTTTGTGACGGCAACACGATTATTTTTGGGGGGGAAGGGGTAAAATTCAGCTCCTAAGAGGGGTCCAAGTAAAGGTTACTTGTAAGATGCCACACCTTGAAAAATGTGTGTTCCTATTCCATATGTAAATCAGTCAGGTTTTTATTTTTGCACAGAAACATCTTCCCTAAAAACAGCCCTGAGAAAAATGTCCAAACACTCTGTACTCTGTCTATTCATTGTTTTTTAGGAGTCATGAGTCTTTGGTTTGGCTCAAGCAAAATCATGTGTGAAATCCAATAAATGGGAAGTCTTTATTGCTCAACCACTTTTGAAAAATATCTATGATTGGGGCCAGTTTTTTTTTTTTTTGTCCTATCAGGTCTCATGATTTTCTACTGAAACCAACTCTGGAGGAAAAGGCTTACGTTGGCAGGAGAGTGTAATACCGGCCGGTGGACGCTAGAGGACGCCCTGGGTAGAGGCAGGGAGGAAATAAAATGTCTGCAGGCTCAGCTCAGGCTTTGATTTGGCTGGTATGCGTTCTGTCATTCTTGAAGTTGGATTTCTTCAGTCAAAATGAAACCTACTGCTCTGACTCTAATGGAAAAGTCAGAGTTTTTGTTTGTTTGTTTGTTTTTTAATGGTAATGAGCAGTATGTAATCTAATCGAGGAATCATAATTGATTGATGCTGAAATGATTACTACCAGGCGCTCTCGTTTTTCTGTTAAATATCTTCAGTGGCTGTTCGCTTTGGGAGAGCACGTGCTTCCTAATCTCTTCCTCCCCTCGTTCCTGCAGGGCTCCCTGCCTCCCAGGTGCAGGCTCTCCCTCCGCAGTGACGGAGCAAAGTGTCACGTCTCTGCTGAGTACACTAGCATGTCTGTAGGCGGGGCACCGTGTCAATTGAGTTGTATGGCATAATGTTGGGAAAAGAGGGGCTTCCGCAGAGGAGATGAAAAGGTGTTTGTGACCTGTAATGCTTTTTATGCCAAATTCCCCAGGCCAAGAACTGTGGCGCTGCACCTTAATTTAAGTTCTGGCTTTGGAGCCGTGGGGCATCAGGATATTGCTACAGAAATGACTCCCACAGCTTCTCATTCATTTGTTCCCCTGGGGTATTGCCAGGTTGGGAGAGGGGGGCTGTAGGTTACAGCGGTGTCTCCTCCATCTTAATGTACAAAGGAAAGGACAGGACAACAGATGGTTTACGCATTACTTGAAAATGTTCTCCTAACCATCCATACTGTTTTTAGTCGGTGGGGTATAGAGTCACATCAGGCTTACCTTTTAACACTGAGTGCTCTGCACTCTTATACTCACTGGGAAAAGCTGGATTGTGCAGTGGTTCCCAATCCTGGCTCCATGTGTCACCATTCGTGCTGGATGGTCTCCAACTATTTCCCCTCCCCATTGGTTCTTTGTCCTTCTCTGCCCTGTGCAGACCCCTAGAGGCTGTTCTTTGTGACATGCTCGAGTCCCTGTTCCCCTCTCTTGCCCTCTTGCTTCTTAGCTGGGTTTGGCCATTGGATGAAAGGGAGAGAAGTGAGGGTGTCTCTTCTGTTCTCTCCCTGCTGCAGTGGTGGGTCGTTCTGGGGCCCCAGCTCCACTTAGGCAGCCCCGCGCCCTGCTGCTAGCTCTCCCTGGTTTGCTAGAACACCACTTTCTGCCTTTGCCCCTTCAGGCTTCAGGGTGAAACAGCTTCCAACTCTGCCAGCCCTAGTTGGTTTATTTATGCGTCCCCGGGCCTCTGTAAATCATCTCTTCATTAAATAAACTGTCTTCTGTCAGCTCTTTGAGGGGCTGGCTCTTTCCAGCAAGCCTTTGTTTGAATCACTGTCCAAGCAAAGTGGGGTTCATAGGTGAACTCTTCGAGCCTCCATTTCCTTCTTTCTTTCTTTTTTTTTTTTTTTTTTGAGACGGAGTCTTGCTCTGTCGCCCGGGCTGGCTGGAGTGCAGTGGCTGGATCTCAGCTCACTGCAAGCTCCGCCTCCCGGGTTTACGCCATTCTCCTGCCTCAGCCTCCCAAGTAGCTGGGACTACAGGCGCCTGCCACCTCGCCCGGCTAGTTTTTTTTTTTGTATTTTTTAGTAGAGACGGGGTTTCACCGTGTTAGCCAGGATGGTCTTGATCTCCTGACCTCGTGATCCACCCGTCTCGGCCTCCCAAAGTGCTGGGATTACAGGCTTGAGCCACCGCGCCCGGCCCATTTCCTTTCTAAAGTGAGAAAATTTATGGCCGGGTGCCATGGCTCAAGCCTGTAATCAAAAGCACTTTGGGATGCCAAGGCAGGAGGATTGATTGAGGCCAGGAGTTCGAGACCAGCCTGGATAACACAGTGAGACCCTGTCTCTACAAAAAACAAGAAACAACAACAACAACAACAACAACAACAACAAAACCTAGCTAGATGTTGCGGAATGCACCTGTGGTCCCAGCTACTCTAGAAGCTGAGGCAGGAGGATCCCTTGAACACAGGAGGTTGAGGCTGCAATGTGTTGTGATCCTGTCACTGCACTCCAACCTAGATGACAGAGGGAGACTCTGTCTCAAATAATAATAATAATAATGGGAAAATTACTAATACTACCTACCTTATTGGTTGTGAGGATTCAGAAGGTATTCATTTCACATAAAAGATTCCACTACCAGCAAAATGAATGGCATAAGTCAGGTACTTGATAAATGTTTTTATTCATTTATTTGGACTTTTTTATGAATGGAGAGATTAATGAATTCACACTGAAGCACCTTAGGTTTGAACAGTAAGTCAATGAGTGCCGTGCTCACCTGACGCCAGCGTGCAGCATGGTTCAGGGCACAGACTGGTGCCAGCCTCCTGCGGGACATCCTGGGTCTTCCCAGCTCCTGTGAGCAGTCTGTGCCTCAGTTGCCTCATCTGTTCAGTGTGGCTGGTGTTAGGAGCCCTCCTCCTGTGGGTGGAGAGAGGCCGGATGGAGTCACGTGCATCAGGCGCCTGTTTCTGATGGTTTCCGGAACTAGGAACCAATGCTGCCCCCTCCTTCCCTCTTCGTGGCTCCTCCCTTCTTAATGGAAGCGGCCCAAGTCCAGCTGCTGTTTGCGCATGTGCAGACCCAGGATCCTCTGAAACAAAGCAGCAAGGTTCAGCGGGAACCCTGCAGGTGGCTGGGCCCACCGGAAGGGAGCAAGGGTCTCATCTGTCTTAGTAGTAGCTTGAGACTGGCCCCTGCCACTCCATGGCAAGAATTTAGAAGCTGTGTGAGGACAATGGAGAGAAGAGACTAGACCCAAACTCTTCGCTCAACAGGGGGCAGGCTGGGAGGTTCTGGACCACATGCTCAGAGTCAGCAGTCAGGCCAGATGGAACAAGAGGTCGGTGGCTGGACTACATGGCCGTCTCTCGGGCTATTTGGCCTTCATTCCGCCAGGGAGGATGATGGGGCAGGTCCCTGGACAGAACAGCTTCTGGACTTCTGGACAATCTCAGGCCGCTATGTGGCTGCTGGAGATGAAAGGGTCTTGCCAGTCATGTTTTGCCTTCCTGCTAAAGTGGAGAGTTGTCCTGTCCATCCTCAAGGCCCCCGATGTTGGCTGGAATTTTATGTATACTCTTGTAGCTTCCTTTATTACCACTCACTCCTGCCAGGCTGGAGCGGGCCTCATCTTGTTTGTCATGTGAGTGCTCAGGGTTTCCACCACGCTGCAGTCCAGGGGGTGCCATGAATATCTGCTGAGTGTTGCTGTCACAGAGAGAGGGGAGTTGGTTGTGACTGCCCAGCCACCAGTGTTTTTGTGGGTTTCTGGCAGGGCCGGTGGGACCACACTGCAAGTGAAACTTCTGTTAATATTATCTCAGTGCTTTATTAACTGAATTCCTAAGATAAGGTCCAGAAAGACCCGTGTTAGACAGAAATTAGCACCGCGTTGCCTAGAATTCTCAAGAACAGCGAGTGTGCTGTCAGGACCGAACCACCTTGCACCCGCCTTTGTGTAGCATGAACACTTGAATGCGTTGAATGCTTTTGAATGAGTACCGTTTCTTCACTCTTGGAACTTTGCATCTCTTTGCCATTTTTGTTTCCTGTTCACAGACCCTGTCTGATTCTCCCATGCCTTTCCAAAGTTTGGATTGTTAGCGCTAGAATGATTAGTTCTTGGTAAATTCTTTTATTCTTAATTTCTTAAATTCTTTTAGCATAAATGCACATACATAAATTATGTTAGAGTTTACGCTTTTTTGTTTTACAATAGTGTTTTATTACAAAGGCACGTCTGAGCTGAGATATAATCTGACCTCCTGGGGTTTTGTGTGTTTATCCCATTATTCACATTCTGTGTCCTTAGCTTTTTGCAGATTTTCAAGTGGGCCACCTCTCCTTGTCCTTATTGCGTGTCAGCTTGTTTTTGACAAGTCATTTTTCTGATCTTAGAAAGACTCTTTGACATCTCAGCCACTGTGCAGAGAAGGCAATGTCCCTTCTCCCCTCCTCCTTATGTTCCCTGCAAATTGAATGAGATGGTCTTCGATTTCCTCGCTTCAGCTGTGGGTGGACGTATGAAGTGGTCCATGCTCCAGGCCTGATCCCTTTGGAGGGACCCCCATGGAGCACCTGCCTGGAATGAACTGTGACTTTGACTTCCCCTTCTGGCCTCTTGGGCCACTAGGATTTCTGCTGGGCTCCTTTTCCTTGTAGGCTAACCCCAGGGGCCTGTGACATCAGAACTCCATCCCCAGTGCCATGCCAAGGTGAGTCTGCTTCTGCTGGGGTTATTACCAGATGAAACCTGAGGGAGGAAGGCCAGGTATTTCCTGAACATCATGGAACATGAGGCCCAGGTGACTCAGCGAGGTCAGAGTCTGCGGTGGTGGCGGCAGTAGGCAGGTGGGAGCCTGGAGGGAGGTGGGGCGTTAATGACTGCCTGCCTCCTCCCCAACCCGCCTGCCTCCTCCCCGACCCGCCTGCCTCCTCCCCGACCCGCCTGCCTCTCTGTTCTACCATGCCTGTGATTTCATCATGCACACCTTTGTAAACAATCCATTTAGCAACCAAATTATACGCCGGGTAATTACAGCTTCCAGCCTCATGTCAGGAGTCCCCTGCTCAACAGCGTGCTCCTGGTGATACTGCAGCCCGGAACGGGGACTGGCTTTGCTAACGTCCTGACGAAACGTCGGGAAGAGACGGGACGTGGCAGGTGGGTTGCCTTGACTTATGTTAATTGTCTATGTCAGGCCTGCGGGTCTTGTTTTGACAGTCCCAAAATTGTGTTTGGACTGCTGATTAGATCAATATGGGAAACCGGGCCAGAGGAGTTTCTCTGTGAGGGAAAAGCGATCTGGGTAAGATCAAATCCTCAGGTGCGAAGGAGGGAGCCTCTTTTCACCCCTTCACCTTCCCATCTCACTTGGAGCTGCCTCTCTCTGTGCCAGCTGCAGAAATGGACCCGAGAAACACGGCAGAGGGTAGGAGCTACAGGGTGGACAGCGGCCCAGCAGGGGACAGGGCTGCCTTGGAGGCCAGCCCATGCGTTTACAAGGAAGTGTTCAAGGTTTAGTCTGAGCCCTCACTTTGTGGCTTTACAGATGATTGTTTTAATAGGGCACAGTGAGGAGGGAGGGGCACAACCCCGGAGATGGCAGCAATGGGGGTGGCTGGGAGACACGGCCACAGCTAAAGACAACCTGGGCATGGCTCTGAGCCAGCGAAGGAGGGTATTTTTCTCAGATTTATTAAAAGTGGTAGCTGCTAGTGATGCTTGGGTTTATAACCGTAACATTTATTTATATCTGATGATTTCCCCTGCTTCCTTTTTTTTTTCTTAAAGATAAAGTCTTGTTCTGTCGCCCAGGCTGGAGTACAATGGTGCCATCATGGCTCACTGCAGCCTTGAACTCCTAGGCTCAAGTGATCCTCCTGCCTCAGCCTCCTGAGTAACCAGGACTACAGGTATACACCACCATGTCGTGCTAATTTTTAAATGTTTTGTAGAGATGGGATCTCACTGTGTTGCCCACGCTGGTTTCAAACTCCTAGCCTCAAGCAATCCTCCTGCCTCAGCCTCCTGAAGCCCTGGGATTACAAGCATAAGCCACCGCCCCCGGCCATATCAGATGATTCTTTACATCTCTGCTGGCAGATTTCATCACTGGTGCTGAATGCAGGGAGTCCTGCAGCCACTTACACATGTTGCATTGCAAGGCGATACAGGACTGTGTGACTTGCTATTCTATGGCTGGGCTTCTGTCTGCAGACGCCTAGTTTCTCCACTGCCAAGGCTCATGGTCTGACACATCCATGAAAGTCAACAGTGAGGATGCAATGACAATGAGTCGTGCATGAGTGTTCCCGGACCTCGCTCCCCTGCCCATCAGAGAGGGCTTGGCATCTCAGCTGACTTGCCCTCTGCTGCCCTGGGAATGGGGCCGCCATGGTCAGAATGCCTCTCTGCTTACTTAGGCTATGGCTGGGGAGGAGTTCTTCAGAAAATCTTGAGGAGAGAGGTGCTGGAGTGTGAGGAAAATAGATGGAAAGGGAAAGAAATTTAAGGAAGTGTTTCTGTGGGCCGTGTCTCTGTTATAGCATTTCAGAATGCATGTAAAGAACTTCAGTTATTTTGCAATGACTCTTGTTGCTGGGTGGTGATTCTTAACTCCACCATTGGTTGAGTCTTGACTGCAGGCATCGCAGCTTCGGTGGGATTACAGAACACCAGTACACAGAAGCAGTACACGGTAACTGACAGTTAGACAACAGTCACATTACCCCTTGTGTTTCTGGAAAGCCTGGGAACAAAGATGGTCTGGCTCAGCTCATATCCTTGGGAGCTTTACCACACAAGCAGACCCAGAGATACAGGCGTGGATCTGAATCCAGGAGGCCCAGCAGGAACGGACGGGAAAACATTCATTTCTCTCGGAACGTCTCAGCACATGTTCATGAAAGCTCTATCTCCAGGGCCGTGTTCACTGTGCATTCAGGGAACTCTGCCCATTGTTTTTATGTCCATTTCTGTAACTGTCAGAACTGTGATCCCATTTTAAAATTTGCCTGAGTGCTTCCTCAAATGCAATGGATAATTTGTTTAACTATACTATTAGCATAAATTTGCATGTTTATTTCATAATTAAAATGAGTAAGAATAAAAGGCTAATTACACCAAAATTGCATGAGTCACCGTAATTAAAGCTGTAGAAAATAATTTTACTTATAAATTTCAAAATCCTGAGTGATCTGTTATTCATCATCACATGCTCATTCTCATCTTACCTCTAGTGCATCCTGAATGCTAGGGTGGGAGGACTCCAGGTACGATGGAGCTGGGATTGGAAGGTGTTCTTGGACCTCAGGAAGACTAGAATCAGATGGAGGGAAGAAAGTCAATCCAATGGATTTGTGTAGAAATCACACCCAAACCAAATGGCATCAGGCACAGGTATCTTTGGTAGTATTGGCAAGGCTCTAGGTCTCATGTGGGGTGGTGGGTTTATTCTTACGTTTCATAATCAAATATTATTGGATTCATAATGGAATCAATATTACTGGATTATTTTAATGTACTGAATATGACTACATTTTTTGAAGAAGACGATAATGAGCAAATGTGTTTTTGAGTTACCTTTCAACTTCTAATCCATCCTGCTTTTTGCCACCAAACAAGTCTTCCTAAAACACTGATTTTAACCATGTCATGGCCTGAACACAGTCATCAGTGACTCTACCTGTAGACAGAGTTCTACCTTCCTTACCTGGCATTTGAGGCTCCTAACTTGTTTTTCTATGTGTACTTTCTTCACAGAATCCTTTGTTAAATAAGCTACCCTCACTGTCCTGTGAATGTGATTTTCGTGTTCTTAATGCTGCACCTTTGCTCACACCATCATCCTCACCTCCCCTGATAATTCATATCAACACTATTAGGCACTGACTGTGTGTCAGACACTCTTTTTCACTAGGAAAAGAAAGAAATGGTCCTCATCCTTAGTCCCTCCAGGCCCAGCTCAGATACATTCCCATTGATTGAGTCATTCATTCGAGATGCAGTATATCTAATCTAGGACCCTGTTCTAGAAGCTGTGAGGGAAACGGGAGGTTGAGTGAGAGCCAGTTCTTTCCCTCCAGAGGCCCCAGGCTGGAACTCGCTTTGGTTCCCTCCATGAAACTTTATGCTCTCCTTTCCCCACTGAAACCCATGGAAATCCAGCCTTTCTCAGAATTTCTAATGGAACAAAGCAAAAACTGACTCAAGTGTTCCTTTTATTACTTGATTGTCTAAGGTTGGGCAAGATAGAGGAGGAAAGGACTCTATCTCACGGCATGTCCAGAAGAGGGCAGGGCCATCCCTGCAGTCAGGCCTCCTGGGCCCTGGAGGTAGGAGGGGGACGACGGCCTCTAAGAGCGCTCTGAGACCAGGAGCCTGTGCTCCCAGGCCTGAAGGCTTTGCTTTCACTGTTCTGCGCTGCCGCCCTGGCCACCTCCCCTCCACTGTGTGGCTGACTTTTCTCTGCCTTCTGCTGCCTGATGGGATCTCCCACTCCCCTCCACAAGGATCTGAGAGGGAAGGGTGCTGAGGAGAGGAGCGTGGAGTGGGCAGGCTCTTGATGCCAAGCCAAGAATCTGCATGGTTCATTTGAAACTTTTCAGTGCCCTTTATCCCTTGTTCTCTTTTATGTATAAGCTCGTCTTTCTCCCATACAGTTGTAAACCCCAAAGGGTAGGGACTGTATTCTGTTCCTTATTTATATCCTGTAAGACAGCGACTCTCAAACTCATCAGAATCACCCGGGGAGTTTTAAAAACTTGATTCCTCCAGAAACCATAAAGACCAAAGATTTTAAAATATCACCGTACTAAAACAGAACGTAGTAAAAACCTTCTGTAAAGCTAAACAAACAAACTCATGAATCAGTCAGAAGAAATTATAAACAAGGGGAAAACAGTATTTGGAACACAGATGGAAGACGCACTAATTTCTTTAATTTGCAACGAATGTCTATAAATAAGAAATATACAAACAACTCAGTCAATGCTGGGCCAGGAATCTGAACTAGCAGAACATGGAAAAGAAATACCAATGACCAAGTAACATGAAGAGCTGCTCATCCTTCCTCAGAAGTAAAGGGATGCAAATCAGAACAATGCCAGCCCACTTTTCATGAATCTGATTAGCAAAAATTATAAAGTTTCATGATGCCCATTGTTATGAGAGTATGGAAGCAGGTGCCAGTGAATGCAACCTTGGTGGATTTTGGCACCTGTGCGACAAGGTGGGGCGGTGGCTCTCATACCTGCTTGAGCTTCCGAATCACATGATGAACTTTTGAAAACATTGATTACCAGCGCCCCCACCCCATAGTGCCATAAGACACCCATATGTAACTAAGGGCACCATTTGTGAAGTTCCAAATGATAATAGAGACCAGACTAGTAAATTTCAACTAAAGGAATTTTGTTAACATACGTCAATATTTTTAAAGCATAAGTAACCTTTGACCCAGCAATTCTACTGATAGGAGCTGACTCTGAAATTTCCCACAAAAGAGTGTCAATGTCAACAAGGATGGATGCCCATGGCAGCGTTATTTGTAT
This sequence comes from Colobus angolensis palliatus, assembly GCF_000951035.1. Taxonomy (NCBI): domain Eukaryota; kingdom Metazoa; phylum Chordata; class Mammalia; order Primates; family Cercopithecidae; genus Colobus; species Colobus angolensis. Next base: position 3,780,348 of record NW_012115766.1, read on the forward strand.
AGCAGATAACCTCAGTGTCCATCAATAGGAACCTGGATAAATAAACTGTGGCACACTCTTAAATCTTTTAAAGAGATTTAGTAGGAACTCCATTTGCTGATATAGAGCAGTCTCTGAGTTATGTTGTGCAATGAAAAAATCAAGCAGCAGAACAGTATAAATGGTGTAATCCATTTTCCACACAACTTTTAAAATGATACGCCATATACTTTGGTAAATACACAAATTCTTTTTCAATGGGTATCTACAAGAAGCTGATAACAGTGGCACCTTTGAGGGAAGGATGGGAAGATAGGTTCTTACCTTTCATTCAGGACTGCTTGATTTTCCTACTTTGTGCATTGATTACTTTTAGTGGAGAACTTCAGTAAGTGTCATCTGAATGGTGGAGTGATGGGACAATTTCGGTTTCTCCTTTAGAGTTTTCTGTAAAGGATATTCAAGAATTGAAGATTCTCAGGCCATAGACCAGATACACCAAGTTTGGGTGGAGATGCTGGCATGGGACTCTAGAAATCAGCTTGTCGTGTGATTCTGCTCATCGATCAGGTTTGAGACTCACTGCAGAAGATTCGGGAAGAAAGATGCTCTCTTCTCTAGCGCAGGGGGTGTGAGGATGAGAGGGTGGGGGTGGGTGGCTGCAGCCCTTTTGTTTCCATGAAAGGAGAACCTGAATGATCTTGTGTAACCTAAGGTCAAAGAAATGCATGGCTGGCAGGTAAATCATAAAGAGGAACTTGTCCCCTGGTACATCAGTAGGCCACAGAAAGGAGGACAGTCCTGTGTCTAGACTTTTCAGTTATGAAGCCAATACATCCTCTTTGTTGTTTAATGCAGCTTGAATTAGGTCTTTTGTCACATGCAATATTAAGAATCCTAACTGATAGACCTCCACTGAGACAAGCTGAGTATGTCTTTATCCCTTGCAGCCTGAAATTGCCTAATTTATAAAGTGTTTCATGATGTTTGCAAGATAAACCCTTGTCTAGTGCCTTGGGCCACATCTGATTGCCTGCAATATTTCTGCCTCTGGAAATGAATTGTCAAACCAAGAAGTATGTCCTTGGAATGCATCCTCCACGTTAGCAAAAGAATTATGTGTTTTGTTTGCTCTTCATCATGTAACTCTTGAATAAATTTGGATGCAACAGATTAAGGGCATAACCAGGAAATATTTCTTGTGATATAACTGATATCTGGGTTTGTTCACTTAATAATTTATTTGACAAATATGTGAGGAGGGCTCACCATGAGCCGGGTCCCTTGCTAGGCACTGGGTGGGTATACAATGGAGAACAAAGCAGACATGCTCTCTGCCCTCATAGAGGTTGTAGGCTAATGGCAGAGACAGACATTAAACCAATAATCACACAAACAAGAAATTTATGCGGTTAGATAACTGCATGAAATAAAAGTCCTGAGTCCTATTCGAAAGTGTGACAGGGATTTCTAACCTCTGTGAAGAGGCACAGGAGAGCTTGACTCAACTTGAGAGACTGAAAAGGCCAGTGTAGCCAGCGAAGTGCATGAGGGGCAGTTCTGCAGGAAGAAGGGCTGGAGAGTCAGATGGGGGTAGAACACGGGTGCCTTTCATCCATGTTAAGGATTTTGTATTTTATCCCAAGTGAAATGGACACCACTGAAGGCCGTGACATGGAGCAGGAGAGTGGTGTAATCTGCATTGTGTTTTTAAAACTATATCTTTGTCTATTGTGTAGCAAATGGATCAGAGAGGCCAATAATAGAAACAGTGAGACCAGTTAGTGGGTGTTGCAGAAATCCAGGTGAGATTTTCTGGGGCTATTTGGATTCAGGTGATGGTGTAGAGTGAAGAGAGTGGAAGAATTTGAGACATATTCTTTTAGGCAGAATCTGGAAGGCTCGGGGAAGGATTGGTTATGTGTATGTTGGCAGGCAGGAGGGAGGGAGGAAGCTGTCCAGGAGAACCACCAGCTTTCTGACTTGAGTCATTTGACTGGGGAGGGACAATGGGACTTTGAGAGTTCATTTTGGTTTTTATTTGTGCAGGCATACCATTTTGCCAGGAGAATTAGCAATGCCATCTTCCTGTCACAGCTAATTGACCATACCAGCTCCTTATTCAAGATAGGCTTTCCTAAACTTGTCTGAAAGTCACTCCATCGTGGGATAACAAGTCTCACTCTTCTTTTAGAAGAGTAAGAAAAAATCAGGGTGGGGCAGAAGCCAGTGCAACATTAGGATAATTGGAGCAGAGAAATTGGGCATGCAAGATGAGAAAGTCTGGAGAATCAGCCCTTCCTTGAGACCCCGACACTTTCTTAGCTTGGGCTTATTACTTCCCACGTTAATCTCTGCCCCCTGCAATGGCGTCCTCCTGGAGGCAGTGGGGGGTTGAGGGGGCAATCCTAGAGCCATAGTGCTTTTATTTTCAATTTTTTCAGGATTTGCATTCCCTTGATATATGAATACTAGACACATCTAGGATTTATTTTTAATTATTACCTTATTTTCAATAAACTGTAGTAACAGCTGCATAAAAGTTTTTTTTGGAAAAAAGGAAGAAAACATACTCGTGATTCTATCATCCAAGTACAACAATGGCTCCTTTTTATTATTTTTATTTTGCATATAACTTCCCAGTCCTCAGTACATTGATTCAGTTCACCAAATTCTTTTTTTTTTTAGACAGAGTCTCGCTCTGTTGCCCAGGCTGGAATGCAGTGGCACAAAATCTTGGCTCACTGCAACCTCCGCCTTCTGGGTTCAAGTGAAACTCCTGCCTCAGCCTCCTGAGTAGCTGGGATTACAGGCGCCCGCCACCGCACCCGGCTAATTTTTGTATTTTTAGTAGAAACGGGGTTTCACCATGTTGGTCAGTACCAAATTTTTATTAAGCTCTTACTACATGCCAGGCATTGTTCTCAGCATCAGGGATACAGAAGTGAACAAAACAGACAAAAGTCAACAAGCATGCATATTTCAAATAGTTATAGTGTAATATGCCATTTTCAATGAAATCTTTATTTTAAATGTATGTACGTTTTTCTTAGTTACCATTTAATGCTTGCATGTTACGCTAACGTGTTAAGAATATAATGTATTAGAACATTCATCAATGGGAACCCACAAGCTGTTTGCAAATAGGGACTAGGAATGCCATTTTACCACTGCATCCCCAGGCCCTAGCACAATGCCTGACAGACAGAAGGTGCTTGGCAAATAATAGCTGGAATGGGTCCTTGTTTCTAGTTTGGGAATAGCAATAATGCTGCAGTAATCGTCTTTGTATCTGGAGGTTTTGGCTTATGTTGAATTATTTCCTGAAGACAGATCTTTTCAAACGTTCCCAGCAAAGTTCTAGTAGCAATAGAAAATGCACATTTGAGGGCTACAAATGGTGACTATAAAATAGACATATACTGAAATATGATTAAAATGATGGGTGTAGGAAAAGGTTTGTAACCCACAGCGCTGAGTCCTTTCCACTCGCTGCTGTGTATCCCTGGGGAGACTAACATCCTGATTTTACCTGCACGGCAGGTGTGAGATACATCCCTGGGAGTGGGGCCTGTCGGCCAAAGGCTATTCATCTTGATAGTTACTGCTGCACATTACCATATTGCTTCCCTAACATTTTACAGCTATTTTTACGGCTACAAACATCATTGTGTGAGCAGACAAGTTTCAACTCAGTATCGCCAGAGCCGGTATTGTTAGGATTTGATTGTGTCTTCTAAAGATGTTGAAGCTTCAACCACCAGAGCTTTTCAATGTGACCTTATTTGGAAATAAGGTTTTTGCAGATGACCGAATTAAGATGAGATCATTAAGGTGGGTCCTAATCCAATACGATTGTTGTCCTTATAAAAAAGGGGGAAATTTGGATGCAGAGACAAATGCGCAGACAGGGAGGGCACCACGTGCAGATGAAGGCAGAGTTGGGGTGAAGCCTCCATAAACTGAGGAGCACAGAGACTGCCTGTGAAGCCCCAGAAGCTGGAGACAGAGGCCTGGGGCTGAGGCTGCCTCCGTCCTCAGAAGAAACCAGACCTGCCCTCACCTTGATCTTGGGCTTCTGGCCTCCAGAATTGTGAGACAATACATTCCTCTCGTTTGAGCCACTCATTTGGTGGTATTTTGTTATGGAAGCCCTAGCAAACTAATACAGATGTTTTATACAAACACTTTTCTTTTTTACAACCTAGTAGGTATCAAATGACCCCTCAAGCCTGCTTTGTTTTTTATTTCATAACTTGAGAGAACACACATTTTCCTGGAGTTTTTTTGCTTATTGGACTTCTACTTGACTGTGTCTTTCCTGGGACAGGGTCTGTCTCCACTAGGAATGTGCCTGGGTCAGTATGTGCTCATTAAATGAAGAATTAAGAATCCATTAATAGCCTAATTGAATGTGATTCAATAAAATATGCCTGACCAAATAAAGTACACTCTTTAATACTAACATTTCCTGTTAGCACCCGTGATTACTCTGGATTTGCTGAAACGAGAGCCGGGAGACAGTTTATCTGTTATGCTTTTGGGATGAAACTGTTCCACCTCAGATCATCAAGCATTAGATTCTCATAAGGAACACGCAACCTAGATCCCTCGCATGTACAATTCACAATACGGTTTGTGCTCCTATGAGCATCTAATGCCACTGCTAATCTGACAGGAGGTGGAGCTCAGGCTGTAATGCTCACTTGCCCACTGCTTGCCTCCTGCTGTGCGGCCCAGTTCCTAACAGGCAACAGACCAGTACCAGTATGTGGCCTGGGGGTTGGGAACCCCTGATGTAGACAATATACAGACATGTATACATATCTGTACATAAAAATGGAGAGAGACACAAATAAAGACCTTATAGCTTTAATTTTAAAATTTTAGCTATGAGTCCGGTAAAACCCACTAGTTTAAAAGGACAGTTGGACTCAAACAGTATCTCTGTAAAGGGAACAAGCTGAAGTTTATCTGTTCCACATGGCTGAAGCCCTTACAGAATTTTAGAGAAAACAGAGTAGCAAGCAGAGAGAGGATTCAAGCGTCTCAAGAAGTCTGGGGGTATGAGAGAAGGACCAAAATGGATGCTAAATCTACACAAAATCACAGGAATCATCAGAGGATTCCACAAGGAAATACACAGACAAGTCCAGAGAAAATGTAGAAACTTTTTCAAAATAACAGTTGAGAGAGTGAAAGAGGATGGAGGGATTGAAGGATAAAGCAGAGGTGGCAAAAAAAGGTGCAGAGGATGGCAGAGTGGCAGGAACGGGGTTAGTGGGAGATTTTTATTTTTATTTTTTGAGATAGAGTCTCACTCTGTCACCCAGGCTGGAGTGCAGTGGCACAATCTTGGCTCACTGCAATCTCCACCTTCTGGATTCAACCAATTCTCCTGCCTCAGCCTCCTGAGTAGCTGGGATTACAGGTATGTGCCACCATGCCCAGCTAATTTTTGTATTATTAGTAGATGGGGGGGGGTTCACCATGTTGGTCAGGCTGATCTTGAACTCCTGACCTCAGGTGATCCACCTGCCTCGGCTTCCCAAAGTGCTGGGATCACAGGCATGAGCCATTGTGCCCAGCCAAAGAGAGATCTTTCAAAGACGTTTAACAACTTTGGCTTCAGTCTCCTCAGGGCTAATCTGTCTTTCTGCTTCATTAAGATACTCAGTTTGGAATTATTTTATCTAAGAAAGGCAATGGTAACCTCTTCACTCCACTTAGAACTTTCAACATGTCAACTGGGCTTCTCATAGCATCTGGTAAATTCAGTGTCTTCTTTGTTTTAATTGTGTATGCATATAGGCAAGTCTAGGAATTCAAAAAAGCCCCCCCGTTTTTTTTTTTTTTTTACCAACAAAGTTTAAGATTATCCTGGGTAACTTTTGTCCAGAGACCTAGCCAATTACAACTCCCTGGAACATAATTTTTGCTCATAATGCCATTAAGTGCATTCACATTGTTGTGCAATCTTCACCACCGCCTACTTTCAGAGCTTTATCTTTCCAAACTGAAACTCTGCACCCATTAAACAATAACTCCCCATTTCCCCCTCTCCCCAGCTCCCTCTTCAACAATTTGCAAATAGCTGGTTGACATGGTGCTTGCTGGGCTTAAGATGAAAGGCATTACAAGCAGCAGTGTGAAAGCAAGATCATGAGGCGGGTAGAGAAGGGCATCAGGGCTCCCTCCTCATACACTGCTTTCCTCACCAACCCGAAGCATGGCCCTGCTAGTACACCTGCGCCCCATCCCCTGCCAGCCCACACCCCTGTTAGAATTCAGTCATGCCTGTGCTCCTCGGACAGGAATTGTAAAATAGAAGGAAGAAAAGGCGGCCTGTCCTGCCATGGTATCTGTCATTGCCTAAGAGAAGAGAAGCATTTTAAAAGTGGAATAACATAGCAACATATCCCAGCAATCTTTTTTTTTTTATCACAGCGGGTCTCACTGTCTGAAATAGCCCATCCATGCAGTTAATGCTTTGGGGAGGAGCTGACAATGTGCTCTTTTTCCACAAAAGCCATTGTCATTTCCATGTCCTCAAATTCAACCCTCACATTCTACCAAGAAGGAAACTGCTGTGGGTTGGTGTTCCTCAAGTTTCTGATCCATTTAAGTTTCTGCTGTTATCAGAGTCGTTCTGCAGCATCAGAGGATTTAAAAATCTGGACTAGGGTATACAGATGCGGTCCACTTGGGGACCTTCATGGGAATAAATTAAATACAAGTTCTACTGGAAACACGGCTTCTGTGTTCACAAGATGCCTTCAGGTGTGCTGAAGAGTCTGACTTGGTTCTTTTTACCTTATGGGCTTCCCAGGCTGACAATCTTCATGCTCTCTTAATAAAACAAACAAAATGGGAGTGGGTGGATGCTGATTAAAGGAGAGCCATGTTTCCAACAGTGAGAGGGCTCAAACTTTGGTCACAAGTTTCCATCATTGTGTGGAAAGCACTGGGAAGGTAAGAGTCGTGCCTCTCCCTTCGCAGTAAGCCCAAGGGCCTGGCACTTTGCTACCATGTAGAGTGAAGATGTTTGCCAGTGGCTGAATAAGTGAAGAAGCAGATCACGCTGCCACTTCACGAGTGTAGTGTTCAGTGCATTCTGAAATGAATGAAGGCCAGTGTTCATGGCACACCATTCATTCCACAGAATTTTAAATTTCACGAGCAGAATCAGAGAACAAGGGAGTATGGGCTGCTACTCACCCCAAGGCTGCCTCATCTGCCATCATCTGTGACTCGGGATTTCCCAGGTGCATGTTGTGGATCCCAATGTCTGTGTGTGGCATGGGGTTGGGGGGAGGTGGGGACATGGATCCTAACAGGAGGGACCTCTTGGCCACACCAACTTTGAACATTAAAATGGTTTTTAAAAGATGCCTAGGCTGGGTGTGGTGGCTCATGCCTGTAATTCCAGCACTTTGGGAGGCTGGGGTGGGTGATCACCTGAGGTCAGGAGTTTAAGACCAGCCTGGCCAACCATGGCCAACATGGTAAAACCCCGTCTCTACTAAAAACACAAAAATTAGCCAGGTGCAGTGGTGGGAACCTGTAATCCCAGCTATCTGGGAGGCTGAGGCAGGAGAATCACTTGAACCCAGGAGGAGGAAGTTGTAGTCAGCCAAGATCATGCCACTGCACTCCAGCCTGGGTGACAGAGAGAGACTCCGTCTCAAAAAAAAAAAAAAAAAAACCAAAAAAAGCCTAAAACAGTGAACCTGCATCATGAAGTGGCCCCAAAATCAAAGGAGAATGCAAACTCTATGGAGGGGTTTGGGGTTTTTTTTTTTACTGCTGTATTCCTAATGCCTAGAATGTCTGGCATACAGTAGGTGCTTAAAAATATGATTTTGAATGAATGAATGAGAAGCTCCTGCTATAAGTGCTGGGGTTAGCATTACACAGGAAACTTACATCTTACTACCTTTGAAAAATCTTTAGACAGAGTCACCTCTGTTGAAGTTGTAGACGAGAAAACACAGCGTTCAGCCTCTGCAAGGGAAGAAAACACAGTCTGCCTCAGGAAGCCTTCCCTGCCCTACTAGCCCCAATCAAGTCTTCAGATGAGACTGTAGCCCAGCCAATATCTTGTTTGCAACCAAAGAGGGATCCCCTCTCTTTCAGGAGAGACCTTGAGTGTCTCTTGTAATGCTTGTATTGGACGTTTTTCATCTTTTTTGATGCTGAGGATTTGAAACCCCTTGATAAGCCTGAAGAATTCCTTGCCATATGGAACTGTGTGGGAGGGAGAGTCTGTTTTCTGCCATAGTAACTGAAATAACCAAATGCTTGTTTTCCATAGCAGAGACTGTTAGCTGACCAATAACCCCACTTTCTTTTTTTCCTCCCTGAGGCACACAGCCAGGTTACAGCCTCCCTTGCAGTTGGGCCATGTGACCGAATTCTAACCAATGGCATAGAGCCACCTTTGGGCCTGGCCAATAAAACCTCCCATGCATGGCCATCTTTCTCCCATTTTCTGGATGTCTCTACCCTGGGCAGCCTTAGGAGCCATACGTTAAAGATGATCCCTTACATCTCTGTAAGATGGCATAGATTTGAGGGATTCCCCCACCCCATGGCTGGGCATTCTGTGAGATTCTCAGCCAGGATCAATTTCTGTTGCTTGCAACAAAGAACCCAGACTTGTACACTGTCAATACAAAGCATCTGTCTATAAAGAAGTTATTTTACAGGTAAATTCAATTGTTAGCCCAGAATATGGTGATCACTGTAGCTGGTCATAGTTTACCCAGCACTTATGGAAATTGTTAATACAACACCATTGGCTGTTAGCTGTGACGTGTGGCCTGGAATTAATTCTGACTTTGAAAAGCCTGTTTACAAGGATAACAGGCCATATGTCAACTACTTTAGACTGGCTCCCTGGAGAAGAGAAGGGAAGTAGAGATGAGGGAAGAAGGAGAAAAGTAAAATAATAATCAAAAGGGGAAAAATCTAATTTTAACAACATACAAATGCATAGTTCCTACTATTCATCAGTCATATATCCAAGTATTTTTTTTGCAATAACCATTTTACCCTTACAACAGGCTTGCGGTGGTAGGCAACATTGCTAACCCTAGTTAACAGAGAGATGCCGCTAAGGCCACATGGCCGCTAAGTGGTAGAGCCAGGGTTTGAGCGAAGCAGTTCTTAGTCACGGCCGCACTGACAAGTAAGAACTGAGGAATCTGACTAACTCAACTTTCTCTGCCCTTGAAGCACAATCAAGACAACTAAAAACAACTAAGAAAATAAAATAAAAGCAGTCATGCTTGGCAGGGCACTTGACATAATTTGAGTAAGGCACTTAATTTTCCCTCCAATAGCACCGAGAATCTTGATTTCATAGGTCACGTCAGGTCAAGAACTTGATTGTGGGAGCTTCTTAAAATGGCCTGAGGCGTTCCAGCTGCCTGACCAATCTGGCTGCAGCCTGAGGCTCTGCCTCAGTTATCTGCAGTACCCAGGTTGTCAGAGCTAAGGATCTCTGCAAATCGCCTTTGTTTATGGGTTGAGCTGACCAAATATGTGGACAGGAAGCCTGGCCCGAAGGGTATTTGCGTGGCTCATCACTTTCCAATGAAAAGGCTGAAAGAGGGGGGTGAGTACCAGGGGCAAGGGGGATCAATTGTGTGTTGGGAGGAAGAGGAAAAT
>NW_012115766.1:3790593-3832290 GCF_000951035.1 Colobus angolensis palliatus
CTTTCCAATGAAAAGGCTGAAAGAGGGGGGTGAGTACCAGGGGCAAGGGGGATCAATTGTGTGTTGGGAGGAAGAGGAAAATAATTGTTGCCAAGGATCTCTGCAAATCGCCTTTGTTTATGGGTTGAGCTGACCAAATATGTGGACAGGAAGCCTGGCCCGAAGGGTATTCGCGTGGCTCATCACTTTCCAATGAAAAGGCTGAAAGAGGGGGGTGAGTACCAGGGGCAAGGGGGATCAATTGTGTGTTGGGAGGAAGAGGAAAATAATTGTTGCCAAGATGCATCAGACCCTGAAGAGTATGTTCTCCCTGGGGCTGGCAGAGTGATGATAGCTAGCGGTGGCTTTTAATGAAAATGGCAAAGGAAGAGCTTTGGAGGAAGGAGGGTCTCTATGAACTGTTTCATAAGCATCTAGGGTAATTGCTGGGATCCAGGCCATGGCATTGGTGTCTGTTCTCCCACCCTTCATTGGCCACTAGACCATTTCCTCTGGGACCATCTGGAGTGGATTTGTCACCAGGCCTCCTGAAGTGCTGGGCCACAGAGTAGGAAGCCGTCACTCCCCACCCATGGTGGAGGCGCCTGACATTCCACACAGGGGCAGCTTCTCGAAAGAGCAAGGCCCTTCCGGGTTAAAAGATCTGGGAGCTGGAGGGAGCGATGTTGTCTCTGCCGGGGGCGCAGTTTTCGAGTGTGCGTTGGAGCCGTTCGTTCACACCTGCAGCCGAGAGCAGCTGATGAGGGTCTCGTGGAAGGCCTGCAGGTTTCTTCCCCGCCCACCACATTCCAAAAAATCAAGGCTGAACCCCGTAACTTTTCCAAGGCACCCAGCTCTCTGTGGAAGAATCCAGAACTATTTGTCTGGTACTGTGCTGCTACTCATCCTATCCCATCTATAGCTGCCATGTTACCGGGTACCGGGGACTGGGGACTTCAGGGCAGAGAATTGTCTGAGAGTTGGGCTGTCGAATCAGGCTGTGAGGAGGGGCAGCCTAGCTTTGCCACTCTGAGTCACATCACCTCACCTCTGCCTTAAGCTCTCCGTGCCTCAGTTTCCTTCCAAGGTAACAATAGTCACCACTTCACAGGTGGTTGTGAGCTGCACATGAGTTAATGTAGGGGAAGCCCATGGGGCACAGCACATGGTACGGATGAGGTTAAGTGTTAGATGTCATGACTACAGTGCCCTTTCTGCATGGCATGCATGCAGGAGTACATGAATAATAATAACACAGATGCCAATAGCTAGCGTCTACCACGTGCTCACTGTGCCCCAGCTTCTCCTCCTGCAGGAAAGCCTCCTCGGCCCCTCACCTGATTAGCTTCAGCTCATTCTTTGGGCCCCAGCTCACGTGTTGTTGCTAGGCCAGATAGGGGCTCTTTCTTCTCCCCTGAACACCCTTTGCTTAATTTTACCATGATGCCTGCCGCCCTGCACTGTTGCTGTTTCCTTTTCATTGTAGCTAAGCTCCTGGAGCAGGGACCAGGCCTTTTGTGGTTGCATCCCAGCATTTAGCACGGACCTGATATGCAGGCTTTGATGAGGGAATCAGAACTTTTCTAGCTCCAGTGCTTCAGGGTAAGTTGAGCCCTGGCCAGGGTCTGGAGGGGCCTGGCATCCAAAGGCTTCCTGCTCCAGATCACAGCCCCACCAGCAGTGGAAGGCCTTGTTGACAGATTCCTATATTGCAGCTGGGACCTGAGGCCAGTCACCCACCCCATTACCTGCACCAAACCTAAAATCATTTAGAGTCAGCAAGAAAGCCAGTCCTTAATGGAAGCTTCATGAGATAAGCATATTTCAGGTGTAACTGGGGTTGGTGAGAGGGCAGCTGGGTCTGATAAATAACAATGCTCGCTTAGTCTCATTAAGCGCTCCCCGTGAGCCTTGGTGCCCCACAGAACGGAAAGCACTCCCCAGTGGGGCTCTGAATGGCTCCTATCTTAAAAATTTATTTAACACAAACAGTTACATTAATGCAAAAGGCAAGCCATTGACACTATAAATAACTTAAGCTAAGTCCTGCTGACAGTGGGAAGTCTGACACATGAAATACTGCAATGTTCTCAGCTCTGAATGAGGCAGTGACATTAACATTATTTTCCAGATTCAAAGACAGGCCACAGGAGCCCAGCATGCCCCCTGGCAAGGTGGCGTCCTTCCCCACAGACCCACGAGAGAAGCTTTAGAAAGGGTGTGGTAGGCAGAGCAATGAACCACCCCCCCAACCCCCAAAGGTCTCCATCCTAATCCCTGGACCTGTGAATATGTCATTCTTCCTGGCAAAGGGGACTTTGCAGGTATGATTAAATTAAAGACCATGAGATGGGGGGTTATCCTGGATTATCTAGGAAGTCCACCGTCATCTCAGGGGTCCTTAGAAAGGAAAGGGAGAGGCAGGAAATTCAGAGAGGAGGATGTGAGGATAGAAGCAGAAGTTGGAGGAGGGGAGGTCTGAAAATGCTATGCTACACTGCTGGCTTTGAAGATAGAGGAAGATGCCATGAGCCAAGGAATGTAGGTGGAAAAGGCCGATAAATATGTCCTTTTCTAAGGCCTGCAGATGGAACACAGCCCCACTGACTTTTTGATTTTAGAACTTCTTTTTATTTTTTGAAATGGAGTCTCAGTCTGTTGCTCAAGCTGGAGTGCAAAGGTACGATCTCGGCTCATTGCAACCTCCACCTCCAGGGTTCAAGCAATTCTCCTGCCTCAGCCTCCCAAGTAGCTGGGTAATTTTTGTATTTTTAGTAGAGACGGGGTTTCATCATGTTGGCCAGGCTGGTCTCAAACTTCTGACCTGAGGTGATCCACTCACCTCAGCCTCCCAAAGTGCTGGGATTACCGGTGTGAGCCAGGGTGCCTGGCTGATTTTAGAACTTCTGAGCTCCAGAACTGTGAGATGCTTTTCTGTTGTTCTAAGCCACTGAGTTTGTGGTGATTTCCTATAGCAGCATAGGAAATTCATGCAGTAGGCAATGTCTCCAAAATGCTTCCAACTGGAACCTCTCTTCATTGTGCAGTCCTTTCCTATGTCTTCCCTGGTGTCTGGAGCAGGGTTGTGGCTGGGAGGGAAGGTTTAGGAGGAGGTGATGATAACCTCAGTGCCTGCCGCCCACCCACCCATATGTGGTGAAGTTGTACTGCTTGGCAAAACTTTCAACAGCAGGCATTGTTTTGTCTTATTTTGGTTTTGTCAGGGGAGAAGCCTTATTTCTTAACACTTTTGCATTAAAAATACTCCTGCATGATTCCTGTCTCCCATCCTCCCCTACCCAGCCCCTGTTGTTGGTCGTTCTGTCCGGTGACACCCTGGCTCCCCTCCCCTTACCCCTGGACCACCAGCCTATTCCAAATGTGGGAGGTAACATCTGTCAGGTGCACTAGGGTGGAGTCTTGATGCTGCCTGGTGGAGGTGACTGGCTCAGAGATGCTAACTGTCCCTCTGCCTCCAGCAGCCTCCTTCCGTCAGGACTGCTCAAACTTTAATGTTGCCAAGTAAACCTGCAGAATTTCTTAAAATACAGATTACATGCAGTGGTCTGGGGTGGGGCTGAGAGTCTGCATTTCCGACAAGCTTCAGAGGGTGCCCACGATGCCGAGTCTGGGCCACACTCAGAGTAGGAAGGACACAGAGGGCTGAGGTTCAATGTCTGCAAGCCTGGCATCTGTTCATACGGGCACATGGCTTTACTTGAATCTTGCTACTCAAAGTGTGGCTCCCAAAGAGGCAGCACTGGCATATCCTGAAAACTTTTTAGAACTGCAGTCTCCCAGACCCCATCCCTCTGACCTGTTGAATCAGAACCTACAGTTTTACAAGATCCCCAGGCAATTCCCACCTACTGAACTCGTGGAGGCAATGCCCTAGAGCCTGTTTCTCAGCCTTTGGCATGCAGCAGAAACACACGCGGAGAGCTCGTTAAAAGATATTGTGGGGCCCCGCTCTCAGCATTTATGCTTCACTTTACCATGAACGGGTCCCAGTAACGTGTATTTCTAACAAATTCCCAGATGATGCTGATGCAGCTGGCCCAGGGGTCCCACAGTGAAAGCCACTGCCTCAGAGTAAGACCCTACCTGGAGACGGGTGGCCAGCACATCCCAACCAGAAGTTCCACAATGGACCCCAGGGACACATTGGCTCCAGCATTTGAATTCTGAGATCTGCCCATTTTCTTTTCTGCCAATTTTTGGGCAGTTTCATATAAATAGCAAATGCGCTTTCCTTTTATGGAATTTTTTTTGTGTGTGTGAGCAACAGGTGCTTGCTGCAGCTCTGCATGCAACTGTTTGACCTTGACAAGAAATTCTATGTCTCTAGGCCTTCATTTCTTCATCAAGGAAATGAGGAGGTTAAATGAGGATCATAAAATTCCGTGTTTTAGAGCCTACTTTTGATATCTCAGGTGAAGACAGAAGCTTGAAATTACTGAATCTTGGCTTTTTCATTATTTCTTGGTCATATCTATGATTTATTGAAGTCAGGAATGCAACCCCCAACTCTAAGTGATAGATGGGATAATAAAATCCTTTTTTGCCCCAGTTTTATTTATTGCAAAAACAGTATTATAAAAGAGCGAAGACAATCTGAGAGATTAAAAATTTGATTCCACTCTAACACAACAGCTGTTTTCATTTTGCTGGGTTCCCTTCACGTTGTGGGTAATCTTAGAGCAGGCGTACATTTGTATGCTGCATCTTAGTCTTTGGCCATAAACATGCCACCAGCAATATATAAATAAATTAGCTTCACTCTGAAGTCACTACCATTGGCATTTAGCGTTGTTTGGCTAATGTGACAAATGCAATTGGTACCTCATTGATGTTTTCAGTTGTAATGTTTTATTATTAGAGATGTTGACCATTTTTTTCATGCGTTTGTTTACTGTATGCATTTCACCGAGTTTCCTTATCTGAGGGTTGTCTGTTTATGAGGAGGCCATTGAAAAACACCCAGCACTAGGCCTGGCAGCCAATAACAACCTCAACAACAGTAGTTTGCCATCTTCCTGAGCCTCCTGTCTTCGTCTGGGAAATCGTAAGGCAGTGGGAAGGTTGGATGAGATCGTTTGTGACAAGGGTCTAGCACTGTGTCTGGCGTATAGAAAGGGCGGTTTCTAGTGTTCTTTGCCCATCTGCCAGGGCTTGATGTTCTAACTTCGATGGATATCCACTTTAATAGTGATGTTTCATGGACACATGGGGAAAAAGTGGTGTCTTGTTGAATTCAGTACCTCAGTCTTTCAAATTTGCAAAATGAGGATAATAATATACCTACTCACTGAATTGTGATGATTAAAGATGATGATCCTTGTAAAGCACTTAGCCTTGTGCCTGGCACACAGGAAATCTTCCATGAATGTTAGCTTTATTATATGCTTTGTCACATCTATAACCAGAGAGGTTATTGTTTTTAATTTTAATGATCTTTACCAGGTTGCATTTGAAAAATGTAAAGTGGATCTTATTTACATTTACAAGAATATTCTGAACTTTGAATGGAAAGACTTAGTTGCATTTTGAAAATCTTAAGCAACACAGTGTACTACTCTTGTTTCTGAAGCTCTCGTTTAAAGAAACAAGGAAAAAGCATTGTGAAATAAAGGCATTTGCATAGTGTCAAGCAGAAACAACTATGGTCAAGGGGAAAACATCTTTTTAAAATCCCTATTTGTTGGTGGCAAATACTGCTTTGCAGATATATGAACAGAACCTCTTGAGGGAATTTCACTCAACATTACAAAAAAGATTTACCAGGGATCTTGGATTAACCATGAAGGATTTAAAATTGAAGTCTTGTATACATACATATTTTTTATATATGCCTGAAAATAGGGGTCCCTAAGGAGAAGACTTCTCATTTCCTATGACACGGCAAATCAATAACAACATCTGTGTGTCTAAAGTGCTTTATGGTCTGCAAATTATTTTCTTATACATTTTCCAGTTTGATTCTCACAATGATCCATGAGGGACAAGAAGCAGGTTTAATAATTCTTATATTAGAGATGGGAACACCGACCCACACAGAATTTCTGGCTTGTTCAAGATCCTACAGCTAGTAGAAAAGCCAGGTCTCTCTGTAGATCCATGGGCTCCAGACTTGGGTCTCTGCTCATCACATTGCAACTAGCTCCACTAAAATTCATTGCCTATAACAACCAACGTGTCATATGTTCATAACACAAACATTAGTCAAACACACCCAGATCAATGTAGGTGTGGAAATATTTTTGAACCCCAAAACGTAATTCCCAATCCACTTTCAAAAGACAAACCACGCCAGCAAAGGCAAGAACACGCAAAGCGCCACTGAGAATGATAAGACTGCCACCCAGCCCACTTCCACTTGGAGCTACTCTGTGATTCATTTGGCCATGTCACAGTGCACATTCCTTTGTTTTCAGGAACTTAGAGATCTCTTAAATAAGCACAGGGTGTGTTTGTTAAAGATGCTGATATGGTAAAGGAACAGTACACAAATCCGTGTCCTGGAAGGACGTCCCACAAGTGAGGACTTGCAAGGTCTCCAACTGGATTCCCTTCTTATAGAGCCAGCAGAATGGGCCTTGGAAAGTCACCTTATAGATATGGAGAAAGGACATGCCAGGCACTATTCCCTCCTCCCTACCATAGTTGATGTTTATGAAGGTTCTTCTGGGCACGTGACCTAGAATAACCCCATGAAACTAGCACTGAAGCTTCCAGATGATGTGATAAGATTATAAATGCTGGCTGCTTCAGGCAAGGTTAGATAAATAGCCTTCTTAGATATACATGGTAAATACTGATAACTGTGTGTTCATGTATGTTTTATGTCATAGGCAGAGTTCATTCCTGCTGCAGAGTTGTCCTTGCCTAGAAAGATACCATTGGCCGTTCTCTGTTGTTGCTGCAGCTTTTCTCCTCCCACGTCCACTGGGGTATCTAAAAACCTCTGGACTGTGGGTCAAGAGACTGGGTGGGAGACACATTCCAATGCCCATAGTCGTGTGGTCATGGACAAGGCAGTTTCCATCTCCCAGCTCTGCTTCCTTAACAGTGAAGTGGAGATAGCCATGGTTGGTCTTCCTACACAAGTGGGGTGAAGGTGGTAATGAATGTGAAAGAGTGTTGACAATCCGAAGGAACTAATTTCTTTTCTGGAAATTGTTTTCATTTGATGTTTTTCAAATTATGAACATATAACATATTAGTTGTTACAGGCAAAACAGTTCAAAGACATATAGAGAAAATTCTCACCATCGTTAACTTCTAATCTTTCCTTCTCGAGATATCCAAAGTCTGCACACAACTGTTCACGATGCTCATACAAGCACAGGCAGGCAAATATACACATAAACTGGGGTTTGGGTTTATTTCTTTTTACTGAAACAGGATCATACTATTGTAGGAGTTATTAAGAAATTATTTTAGGCAGATAGGAAAAAGAGTCCTTGAAAAATTTTCATTTTTAAAGCAGCTCTTAGAGCCAGGCCCACAACCTTTGATATGCAAATGCGGGCCATTAGAAACTGGGTCTACCCAAACATGGCGATTCCCCTGGCCTTCTTGCCCTTGTCCCACATGTTCCTGGCATCATGGCTGCCCCCACACATCCCTGCGTGTGTAGAACATCATGGCGCCCTGTATTTGCATATTAAAAGGCTAGGGTGGGAGGGCCAGCTTTTCCGAGGGCTACATGAATGACATGCCTGGTCAAACCAATCCCCTGAGCCCTGTGCAAATCAGATACCGCCTCCTCCAGCCTCTATATATACCTGGCTGGTTTCCACCATACTTGGGGTTCCCTCTCTTGGCTTTGGAGCTCCCCTCCCTCTGTCTCTGTACAGGGGATCTTCTTCCTTCTTTCTTGCCTGTTAAATTCTCTGCTCCTTAAAACTACTCCACGTGTGTCCTTGTTGTTTCATCTAATTCAACATGAGACAAGAGCCCTGGTGTTCCTCCACTCATCGGAGCCATATCATTACCAAATGCATGGCTCTGCAACTTGCTTTTTTATTTTATGATAAAGCACAAACATCTCTACAAAGTTGTGGATTTTAAACTTAGTTTTTGTTTCCTTAATTTCTTTATACACACACACACATCTGTGTGTATGTCAGTTACATATGGAATCATTAACAAAAAAAAATTCCTCCCCTCCCCAACTACCCCAATCCCATAATCCCATTACCCTTTCCAATGTATTTTTCATACTTTCTCCATGTTCATATAATCATATAAAATATTTACGCACATAAACATTTCTGCAAGATTTTTAAAAAATATGTTTCAAAAATGCAGTGGAACACATACTATTCTTATATCAATCAATGAAACCAAATGAAAACACCTATAATTTAACTGGGATAGTGCATGATTTTTAATGCCTATTATTTTATGGGGTGAAGGCAGTTTTGTCTGGTAAAGATATAACACCCAGCTCTCTCAGCGAAAGCCCTGACTGCTAGTGTTTGCTGATATCCATGCCCTAAATGTTCCCACCATGGCTCATTTCAAACTACCAATGTGATGGCTGGGTGGAGCCCAGTTGAGAAGAGTTCCGTGCAGGATCTCTGGAGACAGCTCCAGCAAACTACTGGGAGGAAGTTCCATGATGAATTCACATTCTCTCTATTGATGGACATTCACTTTGTTTCTAGATTTTCTTCCTCCACTACGAAGAGTGATATATTACAGCAACCTTATAACTACATTCTTCAAATTGATTCTGTTATTTCTAACAGCTAGATTCCCAGGAGTGAGATTGTTGATTCATAAAGAATGCAGATTAAACAAATTAGTAAGTGCTGCCAGATTGTTTTTCAAACAGCTTTCTTAAAAGGCTATATATAGTTCAGAATTCTTTTTTTTTTTTTTTTTGAGACGGAGTTCCACTCTGTCACCCAGGCTGGAGTACAGTGACATGAGCTTGGCTCACTGCAACCTCCAACTCCTGGGTTCAAGCGATTCTCTTGCCTCAGACTCCACATGCAGAAAATGTAGTCTCATAGCTTCCCTATTGGGTGCCAGACTGTTGGCATTTCATTTTTTTTTTTTTTTTTTGAGACGGAGTTCCACTCTGTCACCCAGGCTGGAGTACAGTGACACGAGCTTGGCTCACTGCAACCTCCAACTCCTGGGTTCAAGCGATTCTCTTGCCTCAGATTCCCGAGTAGCTGGGATTACAGGTGCACGCGACCATGCCTGGCTAATTTTTTTGTACTTTTTGTAAAGATGGGGTTTTGCTATGTTGGCCAGACTGGTCTCGAACTCCTGACCTCAGCTGATTAGCCCGCCTCAGCCTCCCAAAGTGCTGGGATTACAGGTGTGACCCACTGCGCCTGGCCATCACATCTGCATCTTATTTTCCCACCACTCTGTAATTCAGATTTGTACCAGTAATGTAAGAAGACACTGTTTTCCCTGGCATTTCTGAGGGCAGTTGGTATTAGATTTCTTTCGTAATTTTTGTCAGTCTATGGATTTAAAGTGGGATCTCATTGTTTATTGTAACTTATTTTCTGTTTCCCTGATCTCAATCACATCTAAACTTCATGTTTTTGGTCATTTGGATCTGGCAGTTTAGATTTGTCGAAAGACAACATTACAATAAATGCAAAGATCTCATTTGGCTTCATTTGCAATTCTAGAATTGGGCAGTACCTCACTCCATAAAATAAAATAATGTTCCAATAAATTGAGCAGAGGAGGTTGGCTTTAGAGACAGAAAAAGGGTTGAATAGAGCACAAACAAAACAAAAAGCAGATTGGCCACTTCAAAGTTACTTTTCTTTTACAATGGTGACAGACAGACAAAACAATAGAAAGATAATTCATTGGTTAACACCAGATGACTTCCAGTTAAGAATTAAAGCCGAAAGAAGGCCACTATTATGCCAACTGAAGGTTGGAACTGACCTGTTTGGGGAACTGGCTATTACATCTCCCTCCTCATTTCTTGGAAGGTCAGAAAACAACTTACCGTTTTACTTGGGTCACGTGGGACGTTAGCATGAGTGACTCTATTTGGATTTTTAGTCTGGTCTGGTGGGGCCTAGTGCAGGAGCTTAGTCCTAAACAGTGCCCTCCTATACTTTTCACTTAACAATTCCTCTTTTGGTCAAGTGCTCACCAAGGCGAGAATCTGACCAAAACACAGGACATTGGCGCTGCTCTCAATTACCATCATTCTGAGTTTCCAGTCTCAACACACCCTTCATAGGCTACAGCGTCCTCATGATCATACATCTCTCGGCGTTTCCGTCATTTAGATGAAGAAAGTATATTTGATGTTCGACAGATGTTTGTATACAAACATTTAAAACTTTTTGAGAGGATACAGAGCACCAGGGAGACTACTTTTTAACTCTTAGGAGGATATTATGATTATCAGGTTGTACCAAGTGTTTGGAGTATGCTGCCTAGGCAGAGTCCCCATGAACTGAACCAACTAAAATTGAATAAATCAAGGAATGAGCCAGAGAAGGAATCTACCCATTTTAATCAAGTCACCTGTTAACTTTTTGCAACTGAGTCACTACAATATCCAATGTATTCATCTGTGTACAAGAAAAACTGTCAGCAACTACACAGATTCCTCCCCATTTAGTTAGCAGGTAGCAGTTTTATCATCTAGCACCCCAGGAAAGGCTTAAATTAGAGCAGAGAATGTTAACTCTATAAAAGACACCACTATAATTTGAACAAACAGTTGTGTCAGGGATGTTGCTAAAGTAACCGCTACATGAACTAAAGGATCTCTTAGGTCCTGTAAAGATTTGGGTTTGACATGACATATCTGCTACTCTTCCAAGCTACTCACTGATCCACCAAAAACCACTAATCTTGAAATGCTAACTACAGTGTCATCCTGCCAAATGAATGAGGTGGGCATAGGTAAGAAAACTTTAAGAGGGGTAAGAGCCTTATTACACTGGGAGTTTTGCTCCAGCAGTCATGGGAAAAGTTGTCCACAGAATGAAGTCAGCAGCTTCTCATTCTGGTTTGTAGTTTGAATGTCTTTGGTTGAATTGTCTTATGACATTCGATGCTTCTGTGAACGCTCTGTGTAGGCCCACACATGAGGCATGAAACTTAGCCCTTGAAATTTACATTGAATTGTCCAGCTGATAGGGCTTCAGAAATGCAGTGGTTCCCATTCCTCATGGAGAGTTGTAACCAGATATTGGAGGAAACTAGAATTCATAATCCAGTCTGGTCTCCAGGTAGATAATGAAAAATTGAAAACAATAAGCAGGGCTACTATCTAATAACAGGCGTACTAAAGTTTTGTTTCTAAAAATAAATTTTTTATCCACAATCATTTCATTTCTACCGAGGACAATCACGGTAACACAAATATGTTTGTAAAATAAATGTATTCTCCAACTTGGCCGAGTTATTTGCATAAGTGCACCAAGAATAACCACATTGGTTTCTTTTAAATTTGCTTTGCTGGAAATTTTGATAAGGAATCTCAGATTGGACTTTTAAAACCTCTCAATGCTAGGAGGCCAAACCAAGGCAAAAATCATCCTTTA
Organism: Colobus angolensis palliatus; assembly: GCF_000951035.1. Classification (NCBI taxonomy): domain Eukaryota; kingdom Metazoa; phylum Chordata; class Mammalia; order Primates; family Cercopithecidae; genus Colobus; species Colobus angolensis. The sequence goes on from NW_012115766.1 coordinate 3,802,125, forward strand.
CCTGTAATATCTAATAGCTTGAGGTTCCTGGGCCTGCCAGGAAGTAATAACTTTTTACTCCTTCACTGTAAGGCTAGGAATACTTGCAGCCGGGTATTCTATGCATCTTCTCAAATATGACATTCCAACCAAAGCCCTAGTAGTATAACCAGTGTTCCAATTGTATCCTTTTATAAAGAAAGCAATTCTTAATGAATTCATGCAAATAACCATATTGCCATAAAAACAAGAATACTCATGTATACTTTCCAAATTTTGGAGGGATCACGTAGGGAGGAAAAGCAAATATCTCAATTTTTGTTTACCTATGTATAGTTTACCAAATTCTTGTAAACTGTAGATAGCTTAAAAGAAAAAAAAAAATTTTTTTTTAAATCTGGAAGACAAAACATTAAAAGAATGAGCCAATAACATTTTAAATAAAGATGATAAAATATTTTTATCATTTATTATTTATCAAATATCTCAATTTTTGTTTACCTATGTATAGTTTACCAAATTCTTGTAAACTGTAGATAGCTTAAAAAGAAAAAAAAAATTTTTTTTTAAATCTGGAAGACAAAACATTAAAAGAATCAGAAATGTTTCAGATAAAAAAGCTGTAAAAACCAGAATTCTTTTTTATCAGTTTATTGTATCTCATGTAATTAATTTTTGGTCTGTTTCATCTTGGTTGGTAGTTTCACAAACCCATTAATTATTTCATTAGTTTTAGAAATTCTTACTGAGCCCAATGGTATCTCAAAATTATCAGAAGCCTGCACTTGTGAGAATTCTTTTCATCCTTTCCATGAACTTTCTTGAAGACCCAACGCTTTAGAATTACAGTTGCTTGCAAAGAGCTTTCAGAAAAAGCATCAGAATAAACCAATTTAACTATGGGCAACAGGACTTAAAATGGTTAAAAAATCTCGTCAGGTTTTAAACCACAACTCTCATCATTATGAGACTTCATAATGATGCAATTGACAGGGAAATTTGTTATTTCCATGGTGTACAACATTTTAGCATAATAAGCAACATTATGACTGATAACACTTATGCCAAGACATATTTTGGAGCACATGTTAATAACATACCCATATAAATACAACTCAAAGAAAATTAAACATCATTTGATGTTTCCCATGTAATTTAACATATCAAATAAGCCCAACTGGTGTAATATCTTTGTTTTATAGATGCTTTCAGATGTTCCAGGGCCCTCTGGGGTATCCCAAAGTTAATTCAAGGTCAAAAAGACTTAATTTAAAAACTTTAAAATTTGATTTCAGAAAGTGTCAAAATAAAGGTTCAAATTATTTGATCAAAAACAGGATCCTAGGTCACTGTGAAATACTAGTCAAGCCTTTAACCAGAGTGATGTTAAAAGACTTCAAAAGAAGTTACATATTTGCAAAACAACAACAACAACAAACCATTAACTCAGTTTTCTTAAGTAATCAAAGACTCAAAGAAGACAGTGTAGAGCACAGGAAATTATTATTATTATTATTATTATTTTGTTTTTGAGACGGAGTCTCGCTCTGTCGCCCAGGCTGGAGTGCAGTGGTGCGATCTCGGCTCACTGAGGAAATTATTTTGATAAAACACAAAAATCTCCCTTTCTCCCACTCACTGATTCCTTTCTGCCTTGTTTCTATTTCATTCCTAAATCTGTGTTTTGAAACAACCTTAAAATAACCTCTGATTTAGACAAAATTATTCTTTCCTTCAAAAAAAACCCAAACAAACTATGGCATATCCTTATGCTTTCTTTATAACTTTCTTCAACAAAAACACACATCACGTTCCTTGTATGCTTGGCATAGAGAATTTTTTCCCTATTTTTAGTAATTTTAATTGCATATATTAATTAGATTTTTTAATCTTTAGCAATTACAAAGCAGCATTTTGCAAACTATCGCCATGTCATAATATCTGCTTCTTCATAACAGTTTTTCAGTGTGAAGCAGAACATATTTACTAACAGATCTAAACACATTTTGTTTTTGTATAAAATTGAAGAAAGCAAAAAATAAACTTACGCTCAGCAATTTATGTTTCAGTATTTTATCTTGCTTAGAAATGATTCAGACATTTCATGAATCTACTACCTAATCATGACACCACTTAAAAATAAGTTACTGAAAAAGAAACAATGAAAAGTTCATTTACAAACTTTTATCCCATTTACATTCACCTAATTTACTCATTCTTAACAATTAAGTTTAAAATGGTCATGAAACAAAGCCAGCCAGCATCTCAAGTGATTTCTCAGTGAGTCAAGGGGAGCTGCCGTGTGCCGTGGTTTAGAGAAGACACAGGCAGCCTGTGTCACCCACCTCCCTCCCCCAGGCCAGCAGCAGCCCAGTGCAGGGCCTTTCCACAGTCTCACAGCCTGGCTGGTCAATGTCCTGGAACTGTTTCCTATGGAGAGAAGAAAGGGAGCAACAATGGGCTCTGTGTTCTCCTTTGCTCCCAAAACTGCTTCAGTTTGGTGTCACCAAGTAACCTTGCTAGGGAGGTGGTCAGATCCAGGCAAGAACTCACTGACCACTCCGGTGCCAAGCACACTGTCCCAGGTTCTGGAAACACCAATGAACACAACATGATCCCTTCCCAAGGTGTGTGAACTTTCTGGAGAGGAAAGACACAGTAAATAATAAGCATAATAAATGTTAACTGATAGTTACACAGCATTGTGAACATACTTAACACCACTGAATTGTATACTTAAATTTGGTTAAAATGGCAACTTTTATGTTACGTATATTTTATCAAAACAAAATAAACCAAAATAGTTTTATAAAAAGTAACTTGTATAGTCTGTTTGAAGGTGGTAAGTGCTACAGAAAAGAACCAGCACAGCAAGATGAGGGAGATGGGACCTGGCAGGGAGAATTTGAGAACGGTTGCTACCACTTAGACTTCTAAGATGTCAATAATTTTTTTTCCCCTCAAGACAGACTCTCACTCTGTTGCCCAGGCTGGAGTGCAGGGGCGCCATCTCAGCTCACTGCAACCTCTGCCTCCCCGGTTCAAGCAATTCTTGGTCCTCTGCCTCCTAAGTAGCTGGGATTACAGGTGCCCGCCACCACACCTGGCTAATTTTTGTATTTTTAGTAGAGATGGGGTTTCACCATGTTGTCCAGGCTGGTCTCAAACTCCTGACCTCAGGAGATCTGCCTGCCTCAGCCTCCCAAAGTACTGGGATTTCAGGCGTGAGCCACTACACCCAGCCTGATGTCAAGGGGAATTTTTAACATCTTGACGGCAACTTTTGGGAATGGGAAACGATAGTTTAAGGTTATATTGTTACCTCATTTAATATTATATCAAACTTATAAATTTTAAAAAGTCTCACTCATTGGGCTTTGAAGTTTAAGTTACAAATCCTGTAATTCTGTTTTAAAAAATAGTACATTTTAATAATTACCACCAAAAGGCATTTGCAATTTAATTAATTAAATTTGCTTAATGGGTCTCAGGAATTCTAAAATATGGTGCTTTGGCAGATTGAGTATTTTAACCTGAAGGCATGTGAGAGACAGCGCCTGTAGGAAGGCCTCTCTGATCCTCCCCAGTTCTTCTCTCCTCCAACAGATTATAAAACCCAGGATTTTCTGACCTTCCCCTGAGGCAGGTCATAAGACTGTCATTCAAGAGGTGCATTTCCTCTATCTGGAGGACAGGAGCACTGTCTTCCTCCAGAGATAGTGGACAGGACCACTATCTCTGAAGATACTGGTGCTCCTGTCACACGAAGAATCTGAACAAACATGCCTTGCTAAGTTCCCTCCAGTTTATGATCCTACCCTCTTTGTGCTATCACATTTCCCCATGCTTCATCAAACCCGGCATCAAAACATCTGTTTCTTTGGGTCTTCATTTTCTTATGAAGGCTCCTGTTTCTTTTTTTTTTTTTTTTTTTGAGGCGGAGTCTCGCTCTGTCACCCGGACTGGAGTGCAGTGGCCGGATCTCAGCTCACTGCAAGCTCCGCCTTCCGGGTTTACGCCATTCTCCTGCCTCAGCCTCCCGAGTAGCTGGGACTACAGGCGCCCACCACCTCGCCCGGCTAGTTTTTTGTATTTTTTAGTAGAGATGGGGTTTCACCGTGTTAGCCAGGATGGTCTCGATCTCCTGACCTCGTGATCCGCCCGTCTCGGCCTCCCAAAGTGCTGGGATTACAGGCTTGAGCCACCGCGCCCGGCCGAAGGCTCCTGTTTAATGTAAATCTTATATTACACACATTTGCATGTGTGCCTTTTGTTATGGGGGCTATAGCCATGGACCTAAGACAGGTAGAAGAAATCATATTTTTTCTTCCCTCCACCCTTAAACTTCTATTTTAGTTTCTTCCTTAGTACTCCAAGCGGACTAACAAAGACTTCCCCAAAATATAAGTAATTTTTATAAATATGATTAACTCAAACTTATAAATATAATGACTCATAAATTATCTTAGACATTCCAATGTTGTTTACTGCTTTCTTTTATAATTTTCAGCTTAAAATCTTAAGTCAAAATCAATCTCTCGATTATATGTCAAACTGAAATTACAAGGCTAATCTGTCAGCTGTTCCAACATACCAATTTCTCTCTCTCTTTTTTTTTTTTTTTTTTTTAGACAGAGTCTTGTCGCTCTGTTGCCTGGGCTGGAGTGCAATGGTGCAATCTCGGCTCACTGCAACCTCCACCTCCGGGGTTCCAATGATCCCCCTGCCTCAGCCTCCCAAGTATCTGGGATTACAGGTGCGCACCACCATGCCCAACTAATTTTTTTTTTTTTTTTTTTTTGTAGTTTTAGTACAGATGGGGTTTCTTCATGTTGGCCAGGCTGGTCTTGAACTCCTGACCTCAAATGATCCCTCCCTTGACCTCCTGAAGTGCTGGGATTACAGGTGTGAGCCACCACACCTGGCCACAACATACCAATTACTCTTAAACATGATGAGTAGTATAAATGACATTATTCCTGCACTCATATATAAAGAGATGGGTTTGATTTCCTTCACCATCTCAATCCCTATTTTTAGCTTTTTGGATTTGTGCATTACTTACCTCCCAAGGAGACAGCTGTCTGCAGCAAGCTGGGGTTTCCATCTTGGGAGGGTGAGGTTAGGCATTCTTCAGAGATTTTTGGCCAGAAAGCAGGATTGGATTCATGCCCAAGATGGTGGGACACCCTGAACCATAATTGGAACTCTGAGTTCCACAACAGATTCACCTAATTCTTCCTTCTGATTGCAACTTTTACCTCCTTCCTCTCTGGGTGTGGACACATCCATTCATTGATTGGCTGATTTTACATTGCTTTTAAAGATATTTGCATTTCTTTGGCTCTTTTAAGACCTTTTAATGTATTCCTGTCTGGCTCTAAAGAACCTTTAAGACTCTTAGCCTCTCCATCCTGGCTTTATGTTTTTGACCTATGATCATGTTGGAAAAGAAAAAATTTCTTTTCCTCACCCATCCTTAGGCTTATGTCTGAGATGCCTCTAATAAGAGAAAAGCATACAAATTTACTGAATATAAATTTTACATAACACGAGAGACTTTTGGAAATGAACACTCAAAGAAATAGGTAAACTCGTGTATTTTTTTAATGATAGGTTTTGTGAAGAAGTGGACCGTTGTGGAGAGGTGTGATTGGATTAAAAATGATGATCTAATGGTAATGAACGGGGAGGAAGTTAGCAAAGCCTGTTTGTTAGATTCTTCTCTGTGACCCTGTGTCTTCAGAGATAAGGATGTTCCTTTCCTCTGGGTAGAGAAAGGACACCTTTCAAATGAGGGTCTTAAGTTCTGCTTCAGGGGAAAATGATGGCAGAAAGTCAGAGAATGACCTTCCTAGGTTTTATGACATGCTTCAGGAAAGAAAAAATGGAGAGAATAGAGTAGCCTTCTTGCCTCTGCTGTTTTCTCAAATGCAAAGGTGTTAAAAGCATTTAGGGAGGGTCTCCAAGCATTATAGAAATTTAATCAACTTGAGCAATCAGCCTGTTTTAGAGCCTTCTGCCCTGAAGCCTATTCTTCCCCAAACCCTCTGTGGAATGAGGTCATCTTGGTGGTTTCAACCAGCTCCTGACAGATCCCAGCAACTTACAGATGAAAGCAAGTGACCTTTCCTCATCACGGTGATGAAGTCTCCTCCCCGAGGAGCTACAGTTTCATCACCATGATGTGTGACCTCGGCACTGGCATATGACTCACTGGACCCACACCACTGAGATCCCTCTTCTACACACGACAATGCACCCTCTCCCCTCTCCATCACTCCATAAAACCCTCCCGTCACTTTCCCCAGGGGAGAGACTGCTTCGAAGGATACTCCCAGTGCCCTCCTTACTTGAGCCAAGTAATAAACCTTCTATTGATAAAAACCTGTGCTCTCATGGAGAGTAGTTTACTACTTGGTAGGTGAATAAACCCTGGTACTTTTTTGGTAACAGTGCCGTACTTCGGGGTGACATGTCCTGGACCCCATCATTCACAACACTAACACAATACTAATGACAAGGGGAAAAGCTTTGTTATTCTTGAGTGGTTCTTTCTGTCTTTTAAAAATTACTTAATATTTAAATGGATAATACATGTACATGTTTTAACTTTAAAATTAGCAAAGAACAGAGTGAAAAGGAACTCTCCTTCTGCTCTGTGCCCAGCCTCCCATGGCTGTTTCCTGGAGGCACTGTTACCATCATTTGCATTTCCTTCTAGGGATTCTGTGCATTTATCGGAATATATAGGTGTGCACATACACACACAGCCCCCTTAATATCCTAAGTATACATGTAACTGAAATGCAGGTTAGTAACTTGCAGATTGCAGAGTCCAATTAATAAGCGTGAAGTGTGGTATAAAGAAAGTGATTTATTTCCAAAGCTAGCTTAGGGGAAGAAGAACAGGTGTCCCATCTTTAAATGTACTACTTTACTTTTGGAGCAGAAAGCAGCAGGCAAGGCAAGTGAGCCCATTTGTTAGCTCCAATGCCTTACCTACCATGCAGTCAAGGTGGTGACTGCTGGTGCCTTTCTGAGCAGGTCTAGGTCAAAAACTCCCCAGGTGGGAGGGAGTTTCATATCTCTCGAGGCAGTCTTCTAGTGGGAGAGTTTCACAGAAATCAGCTATTACCTCTCAAGGCAACCTCCTGATGGGTGAGAGCTCTGTGGCAGGCATATTTTGGTTTGTAAATCAACTGTTAACTCTCAGGAGAGTCAGATGAACTTGCCCTGTGGGGAGTATCTGATGAAGGGAGGGGTAAAAGGCTGTATTTGCATTTCTAAAGGGCTAAGTAGGAAGTGGGGAGCTGGGGGAATGAAAAGGGAGGCAGAGAGAGAGAGAGAGAGAGAGAGAGAATAATTAAACTTCCTCTTAGAAAAATGGGAGACTCAGTTACAATCTCTGACTGCCAAGTTTCGTTCCATTTCTATGGGATTTGGGTGCCATATTTACTCTGGCTACATCCTGCTGAAAGTGTGGGTAGTCATTGGGCATCAGAATGGAACTGATCTACTTTGAGTTGGAAATATTCATGAGTACCTGGACTTACAGATGATGTTTGTTGAAGCAATATGGTGTGTGATCTTGAGAGTCTCTGGGAAACCTGTCTTGTATTCCCACAGAAAGATCATAACAGCAGTAAACTCCGCAACAGAGGGATATGCTTATCTCTTCAATCAGGGTCAATGTTACAAGCAGCTTTTGCCACCAGGATGCTCTGACTGGGCCAGGATGCTAACTCCTAGTGACAATGTGGGTCAGACATAGCTTTGATTTGTTCGTGCAGGCTTTACAGAGCTATCTGAGACATTTCCTGAATTCTTAATTATGCAGCTTCCCCACTGCCAATTCTAACCAGATACGATGACAGGTTGGCTAAGTATATATATTTAACAGGCTAAAGAAGGAGCTATGAATACTCATGAAAGTGGTCTAAGCCCTGTCTAGTTCTTGAGAATGGACCAGCTTAAAGAGCTGTGTCTCATCCAGGAAGTAGCACTGCAGGTGGGCTAGGCCTCTGCACTTCATGAAGGCAAATAGATTTTGAATAATGGCATTTCTATGGAAACAGAAGAAAAACAAAAGTTAATGTTGGGTACAATCTATCCAGATATTAGACCCAAAGCATCTTTAGGTACAGAGGAGGAAGGCAGTGGCAGTCTGCCACTATGGCACTACAGTCTGCCATACTACAAAGAATAATGTAGGAGTAATTTCATTGAGTCCAAATCAGAAAAATTGGAGAAAAATTTGAAAGTGTTAATTTGAGACTTGTAGCCCAGAAAGAATTCAAGATTCAGTCCAAGTTGCAAAAAGATAAAATTTGAAAAACAATGGACAAGGCTAGGATCTGGCATATAATTTTTCTCTCTCCAGTACCCGTTTTTACTAAAGATAAATCTTAGTAGAACACATTTATTTGAAAAATATATTTTAGTCTCATTATACTTGGTCTGAGTTTTTGCATTAAGTATAACAAGAATAATTCTTTGCCATATAGGCTTTTTAAAAAATTGGCTTTGCTGGAACTTTGTTCCATAGAAATCTCAGATAAGAGTTTTTAAAGTCTTCAGCCCAACCACAGATTTATCTGTGCCTACAGATATCTGTATGGATTGAGTGATTTCCTCTCCTTGAGGTCCCAGGATAACTTGAAGCTCCTGGGCCCATAAGAAAGCAACATTCTTTACTTACCACAGGTCAGGACGCCTTGTATAGTGACTGTATAGCCAAAGTATGAGGCCAGCTTTCCCACAGGATTTTTATTGGCTCTATAAGTCAACTTTGATTCCTTAATGCAATCTGTTTAAACCTCAAAGTATGCCATTCCAGTCAAAACTTTGGTAAAATAACCAGTGTCTTAAATGATGTTCTGTTACAAAACAGATTATATTGAACTTATGCAAATAACTATACTGCCATAAATTATGTATACTTACAAATAGTTTTCAAATTCTGGGGAAACCAAGTAGAGAGAGAGAAATACGCTCCAAATTTTTCTCATGGAAATATACTTTACCCAATTGTTAAAAGCTGCAAATAGCTTTTTTAAAAAGGTTTTCTTGACTCTGAAAAACAAAACAAAAAGAATCAACAAATGTTTTAAAAAGTCATAAAAGATTATTTCAATTTTCCGTTAGTTAAGTCTGTTCAATTAACTTCTGTTCTGCCTAACATTGGATCAGGAATCCTCATGAATACATCAGTTCTCCATGAGAGTCCCAGAGTTTTTCTCCCTATTCCAATGGTGCAATCTCTAAAGTTATCGGAAAGCTACATTTAAGGGTACTCCTCAAAATTCTATATCTGATTATAAACTACCCTGTAAAAGGATCAAAATAAAACAGTAATTACAGTAATTGTGGATGATGAGTCTTAGAACAGTTATAGTTAAAGACACAATTGACTAGGAATTGGTTACTTCTGTGGCCTATGCCAATTTTACATAATAATCATAATTACTACTGATAACATATACTAAGATATATTAGAATCACAGGAATCTCATACAATTTTGGTATATATACTAATAACACATTTATATAAATATTATCCAAAGAAGGTTAAACACCATTTCATACTTGAAAATCCTTCCTGTATGATTTTAAAATGCCAAGTAAGCCAAATATGTCTCTTTTAGACTTTAGGGTATCTAATAGCTAAAAGGGATAATCAGGTGAATAAAAAGAGAGACTAAATTTAGAATTTGACTTTGGAAAGTTTGTTAAATATCAAAAATTTAAACATTTGGTATTACAAAATAAAATCCCAGGTCACTATAAGTAAAACGGAAAAGTCTTTACTCATTGATAGAAGGGAGACTCAGCTTTCCAAAGAAACTCCAATAAAGACAGCAAGAGGCCAACTGAATCTGTCTCTTTTCTCTTCCCTTTTTTGGTCATTTATTTGAAAGGCAAACAAAAACCTTTCATTATCTCTTAATATTATATGAAAATCCTGTTCAAAAGAGAAAGTCAAATTTTGCCTTTGCATTAATTTACTATTAACGTTAAACCCAATTCTTAATAAAACAAATAAATAAACAAATCTATCTGATCTTAATTACTTTGACCATAAGGTAAGATTTCCATAAACCTTTTATAACCCTTTACAATTTTCTGTTAAACAGCATATCAAATCTCTAAGAAAACCCTGTTATTCAGACAAATGGGCTCAGATTCTGGCCCTGCATCATCGTGCTTTTATTTCAATGTTTAATTTATGGAAGAACTAGATAATGCTCCTCAAATTTTAGCCAACTTGCTCACACTCACATAACTTATTTTACAAGATCAATCTTTCACAAATCTTTTATGACTTATTTAAACCTTCAGTTTTGTCCAATTACTATCTTAGGTTAGGACGATCCTTAAAAATCTCCGAATTATACAAAATTACATCCCCTTTAACAAAAAACATATTTTCATACCTTCTTATAACCTTCACCAAAAACACATTCTACTTTCCTTATTCACTTTGCCTGTAAACTGTTTCTCCTGTAGCCTCAAGTACATGTTAAAATGTTAACTCTTAACAACTTTTATTTTTGGCGAAAGACCTGTCATGTAAGTGATTTAAATCTTGTGTCAGATTGTAGAGCCCAGGATAAAGACAGACAATGACTAATTCTGCCCAGCGTAGCCAGGGGACCTGGCTAATTCTATACGGCCCCAGGCCTTACCTAGAATCTAATGGCTGTAAAATTGGTCAAATAATTATCAACGAATCATAGAAAAAGTTTATGACCTCAAAGCATCTAGCAAATAGTATCTGACCTGCCTTATTTAGACCAAATGTCTAAACTTTGAAGACATTTCTATTTAACTTTACCAATGACCTTTTAAACTGTCTTTATTTTTCAAAGATCATTAGAGTCATGTGACTTAAAGGCATTAAAGTTTCTATTTTTCTGACAATATATTTGATTTAAGCACATATTATTTATAAGCCAATTAATTAGAGCTCTTTTGTATAAATATCACACACACAACACATACATACAGACAGAAGCTAATCTGGTAGGGTAAGAAAAGATTAGATATAAGAGGAAGGAGGAACAGATAGGAGTAAATGGAAAATGAGACAGAATTCCAACAACTGAGAAGTTTATAGAGGGTGAGTAAGGGCTTTAAAACAGTATCTGTACACATATAACCCAAATAGTAGCCTAATTGTGTCATTTCCAACTACAGAGCTCTCAAAAGAAAAAATATTTTAAAATATTTTATTACCATATTTTAGCCAGGACAAATGGCTGACATTCTCTGGCTTTTGAGATTTTCGTTTCTTCTTCCCAAAGATATTCTCTCAAGTGGAACAAATACCCCTTCACTCAGGTTATAACTTAACTACAGATGCATGAGTTATCTTCAAAGAATGGCAAACAATTTTCACAGATCTAAGATTTCCCCTAAGGTAGCTCAGAGAAAATAAAATTCAAGACAGGAAATCAGAAGCCATTCATGGAGGGGAAAAGAATCAATAAATGGCAAAAGTTTCACAACTCTCAAACTAGAAAGGACTTATTCCAAAGCCAGAATTGAACCTAGGCCACCAGTGTGAAAGGGTGAAGGCTTAACTACTGAGCTATAGCACAAGGTGACTGCTACTGCTTTTCCAAGAATCTAGTGTAGTCATTTTTGAGCTTGCAAGGGACTTTATTCAAGAGACTTAAAGCTAGCCACAATATTATCATGTGCACCTTTTAGACTCAAGAGTCAAAGCCCTGTAACTTAACAGCACAAGGACTTTAAAAGCAATACAGCAAGTTACATGGATGCAATAAGCTTTTCGAGTTCATAATTTGAATTCATTTTTGTATAACTTTTGAATTAGACAAAATTATTCTTTTTCCACTAAGAACACATCTTTTTTGGAATATTTTATATAAACCTAGGAAGCATGAAATCCTGAACTGCCTGTCACATACTAATATTTACAGATGAGAATCATTCCACAATTTTGGAACATGTTTCCTATATAATAACCCTTTCTTGTTTTTGTGTGTTTGTTTGTTGTTGTTGTTGTTGTTGTTGTTTGAGATGGAGTCTCGCTCTGTCTCCCAGGCTGGAGTGCAGTGGTGCGGTCTCGGCTCACTGCAAGCTCTGCCTCCTGGGTTCACGCCATTCTCCTGTCTCAGCTTCCCGAGTAGCTGGGACTACAGGTGCCTGCCACCATGCCTGGCTAATTTTTTGTATTTTTGAGTAGAGACAGGGTTTTACCATGTTAGCCAGAATGGTCTCGAGCTCCCAACTTTGTGATCCACCCACCTCGGTCTCCCAAAATGCTGGGATTACAGGCCTGAATAATAACCCTTTCTTAATTGGAACTGACCCAGACATACATTAAGCAATCAAAATGATTTTAAGATTTTACGTTATTTAAAAAGTTTACTTACAAGCATTTGTCTCATTTATATCTACCCAATGTTCCCATTTTAAACATTTATTTAGAATTACCTTGGAAAATTGAGATATTACACAAAGATGGTCATTATTTTATTTCCCTGTTAACTGTTTTTTTTTTTTTTTTTAAATATTCCAAAGCCAGAGGTCTAAACAGTAATCATGCAGGATTTCAAATCAGGACTGTCCTGTCTTTACTGCTCTTTCAGCTGCATGATTCTGGGGTCATTTTTGTTTTCCTTTTCAGATTTATCAGTACTTTTACCTCCAGGAACTGAAGCAATCTTTCTTCCTTATAGTATATAAGGTATTTTGACTATTAAATTCACTGGCTAAAGCTTGTGAACATCAGTCATTTAAGTAAGAACCTTAAACACATGGGCATTTTGTCAATAAACTCAAAATGTGTCTGGAGTTGGTTCCTTCCGGTGGATTCTTGGTCTCACTGACTTCAAGAATGATGCTGTGAACCTTCATGGTGAGTGTTACAGCTCGGACTCAAACAGTGAGCAGCAGCAACAGTTATGTGAAGAGCAAAAGAACAAGGCTTCCACAGCATTTAAGGGTACCTGAGCATTGCTGCTGCTGGCTGGGGCAGCCAGTTTCTATTCCCTTATTTGTCCCCACCCACATCCTGCTGATTGGTCCATTTTACAGAGTGCTGATTGGTACATTTTACATAATGCTGATTGGTGCGTTTACAACTCTTTAGCTAGACACAGAGCACTGATTGGTGTGTTTTTACAGAGTGCTGATTGGTGTATTTACAATCCTCTAGCTAGACAGAAGAGTTCTCCAAGTTCCCACTCAATCCAGGAAGTCCAGCTGGCTTTACCTCTCAAGAAGATTTAGCTGTTTTCATTAAACAATGTTAAATGCCTTACTTATCAAAGCCTAAACAAATAAATGTTATAGGAGTTATTAAGAAATTATTTTAGGCAGATAGAGAGGAAAAGGGGTCCTTGGAAGTTTTTGTTTCTTTTAATGCAGCTCCAGAAACGTTTCTTGTCTAATAGGAAAACCCTGTATCTTGGAGCGGGCCAGCAAGCTTTGATATGTAAATGCCTGCCATAGGAAACTGGGTCCACCCAAACATGCTGATTTCCACTGCCTTGTTCTTCCCCTTGCCCTCACATGTGCCTGGCAACATTGCTGCCCCCACATATGACCATGTGTGTGGAACATCATGCACCTTGCATTTACATATTAAAAGGGTAGGGCGGGAGGGCCAGATTTTTCGTGGGCTACTACATGAATGACATGCCTGGTCAAACCAATCCCCTGAGCCCTATGCAAACCAGACACCACCTCCTCCTGCCTCCTCATATAAGCAGCCACTTTTCTGCTGCCCATGGGGTTTTCTCTTTGTTCTTATTGCCATGCACATCCCTGTGAAGAGACCACCGAACAGGCTTTGTGTGAGCCATAATGCTTTTTAATCACCTGGGTGCAGGCGGGCTGAGTTTGAAAAGAGAGTCAGTGAAGGGAGATAGGAGTGGGGCCGTTTTATAGGATTTGGGTAGGTAAAGGAAAATTACAGTCAAAGGAGGTTGTTCTCTGGCAGGCAGGAGTGGGGGGTCACAAGGGGCTCAGTGGGGGAGCTTTTGAGCCAGGATGAGCCATGAAAAGGAATTTCACAAGGTAATGTCATTAATTAAGGCAGGAACAGGCCATTTTCACTTCTTTTGTGGTGGAATGTCATCAGTTAAAGCAGGAAGCAGCCATCTGTATGTGTACATGCAGGTCACAGGGGATATGATGGCTTAGCTTTGGCTCAGAGGCCTGACACTCCTGTCTTCTTATATTAATAAGAAAAATAAAACAAAATAGTGTTCAAGTGTTGGGGCGGCAAAAATTTTTGGGGGAATTTACTTTCACTGGGTAGGTAGAGGCCTCCCCTACAAGGTCTGAGAAGGCCACTGTGGTCATTTCTTCCCTTCTGTCAGACATAATTCCTCGGTTTGGCCTTCCCACCTCTATACAGTCAGATAGGAGACCGGCCTTTACTAGTCAAATCACCCAAGCTGTTTTTCAGGCTCTTGGTATTCAGTGAAACCTTTATATCCTTTACCGTCCTCAATCTTCAGGAAAGGTAGAACGGACTAATGGTCTTTTAAAAACACACCTCACCAAGCTCGGTCACCAATTTAAAAAGGACTGGACAATACTTTTACCACTTTCCCTTCTCAGAATTCAGGCCTGTCCTTGGAATGCTACAGGTTACAGCCCATTTGAGCTCCTGTGTGGACACTCCTCTGTATTAGGGCCCAGTCTCATTCCAGACACCAGCCCAACTTGAACTGCACCCCAAAAACTTAGAGCCTAAAAACTCACCAACCAAGCAAGTAATTCCACTGAATCCCCCTTAGGCTCTCTCTAATTAGATGTCCTAGGTCCTTCCAATTCTTAGTCCTTTAATACCTGTTTTTTTCTCTTTCTTTTATTCAGACTTTGTGTCTTCCGTTTAGTTTTTCAATTCATACAAAACCGCATCCAGGCCATCACCAATCATTCTATATGACAAATGCTCCTTCTAACAACCCCACAATATCGCCTCTTACCACAAAATCTTCCTTCAGCTTAATCTCTCCCAATCTAGGTTCCCATGCCGCCCCTAATCCCACTCAGAGCAGCCCTGAGAAACATTGCCCATTATCTCTCCATGCCACCCCATCAAAAAAATATTTTTTTTGCTGCCCCAACACTTCAATACTACTTGCTTGTAAAAGACTCCTGCTCACAGCATCTTAAAGGCATCACCGGGCATCTGGCAACAGACATCTGACTTGGCTTCCTCTCAACCCCGGAACTAGATCAGCGTTGCAAGTCATTCCTGGGTTTATTGTTCATAGGAATGACATCTACACTTTCTGTTTGTCAAGCACTGACTGTGCGCTGGGAACCCATTCATTGAATGCTTCTCTTCTTGAATCCTCACAGCAAATCAATAAATTAGCTATTATTATTACCTCCATTTTACAGATGAGGAAATCGAGGCTTACTAAGTGGCTTAAGGTTAGCTAAGGTCACTGAGCTAGGTAGCTACCCTATATCTGGCTCATGGCCAGTTCAAGCTTGGAATCATCTCACTGCACATACTTCTTGATTGTTCTATTGGTTACTGGCTACTGGTGTTTTTGCAGTGGGACAGAAATTTTTGGACCTCAAACACTTCAGAAAGCCTCACGCCTGTTGCTCCTTAATCTTCCCTCTGTGTGTGACTTGCATTGGCTACGACTGAATCTCCACTGCTCACCTGGCTCTGATTGTGACCTGCCCTTGTCATGCTGTCTGTTCTTCCAGTTGGAACTTTCTTAGCTGCCTGAGTCCCGCCTCCAGTTACCCCTGTGCTTGTTCTGTCTGTTCAACAGCAGCCCATTTATGCTTCTGGTATCTGTTCCCAGAAGGGCCTTGTCCCGGCCTCCTTCTCTAGGCCCCTGATCAGTCCCCATTGCCTCTTCCCTCTCTTTCACCTCCAAGGCCGCTGATCATGACCTCTCTCATTCCCTGGGTGAATCTCTCCCCAAGCCCAGGCCCTTGAGGACAGGCTTTTCTGCTACAGTGAGTTCTCCCTGCCCAGACGACAGAGCCTGGGAGAGAGAGTAGGGGTTTGTGGAACCCAGGTCTATAGAGTTAACCTCGAGCTTTGTCTTTTGCTTAATTATTAAAATGCATATCACAGTAGAGAAAATGGGGACCACCATGTTTGATTACAAATACACAGGAAAAATTGTAAACACTTGTAGAAGGTCAATCACTTATTTGTTAGTACACCCATCACACTCATACATTGCATTGCTGTGTGATTATCATGTAGTCAATGAAAAATTTGTCCTTGGATAAAATAGCGTGTTAGCTTTGTTAGGCTAATTTTAGTTTTTATTTATTTACAACCCTAAACTCTATCTTATATAACCTCGCCCTTCCTGGATAGGTAGTCATTGACTGTATTTATTTGGACACAACTAAAGCTTACTAGGTAGTGTTGATCTGACTTATCATATCAGTGCTTTGCTGGGAAATTTCCCAGAAAGAATTCACAGCCCTGAGAGTAAGTCCGAAGGAGGAGGCTTTCCCTACCTTCTCCACAAGAACAAGCGTGTATATGTGAAAATGGAGTAGGAAGGGCAGCTCCTCCCAGCAGAATGTGGAGGGGACATATTTCTGGGTGATTCTGGTCCATGCTTCTACCATTGTAGAAGAGACCCATTTTGAGTCTATATTGTGATTGATGTTGACTAATTAGCCAGGTTTGTATTACTTAATTTCATTTGTTAGTGCAGATTTTTCCTTAAGAAACAATAAAAGCAATCCAGTTCAGGATTTTATTCTCGGATGAGGAGCTAGGCTGAGGACATGATTCCTGTTTGGTGCAGACGGAACCCACCTAATCGTCAAGTCGTTCTGCAAGAGCAAGGGCAATGCTGGCCAAGACTGCCCTCTGACGAGGGGACACTGAAAGTGATCAAATTCTTGGGACAGGGAAGGGGCCTCTTTAGCAATGACCTGGGCAATATGCACCTCTGCAAACTGAGGGAGGGAAAGGGACCTCTAGAGGCCAAGCCCGCAGGCCAGGGTGGCTCACTTTCACTTCACTGCATGTGGAATCAGGCCGCAGGAGTGTCTTCTACAAGCCTGGCACTAATGCCGCTTCACTGAGCCCTTACTGTAGGTACTGATAATTAGTAATAGATTGATCCTTTATTCCTCCTTTATCCTTGGTAGTGTCCCTTTGACAAAATAAGAGATTACAGATGTGTGAGAGAGAAACTTGCCCAACTGCACACCATTCCCGAATATTTATTTATTCTTTTCCAGCTCTGGTCAAATTTCTAAACTAAAGGGAAGGCAGATGGATTCCTAAAAATAAAAATAGACTTCATCCCCTGAAGTTGCGCAGCCTTGTTTGAAGGGCTGAACCTGATGTTTGATTCTGAAGACACGCATGTGGTTTTATGTTGCACGCTGCAGTGAGACGGACAACCAGAAATCTGTGAAAATGACCGTGGAAAGGCTCAGGATACTCCAGAGAACAGACTCCCGGGGGCCTTCCTGCCATGCCCATGATCAAGGTCTGCAGGAGGAACGGGATTGTGGGAAAGAACAAGAGCATGAGACCCTAGACTGTTTGGGGGCTGAATCTTGGTCTAGCTGTTGTGTGACCTTGAGCCTCAGTGTCCTCACCTGTTAAGCGAGTTGCATGAAGACTCAGTGAAATAATGAAATAATGTGTATTAGTGATGTATTGCTGTGTAACCAATGACCCCAAAACTTAGTAACTTAACACAACAACATGGGTTATCTCAGTTTCTGTGGCTCAGGAATCTTGGTGCAGCTTAACAGGTCCTCTGACTCAGTGGCTCTTAGACAACAGTCAAGGTGTCTTCCGGGTTGCAGTCATCTCAAGGTTCATTGGGGGAAAGAGCTGCTTGCAAGCTCACTCATGTAGTTGTTAGCAGGCCTCAGGTTCTCTCGGGCCTCCTCCCTCTGACTCATGCCCAGGACTGTGAACTTCCTCTGGGAAGTTCCCCAGCAAAGCACTGGTGTGTTAGGTTGGACCAACCCTACCTAGTAGGGTTTCACCATGACTGAATAGATATGGTCAAACAGTATCTGTGGCCTCAGGTCCTTATGGTGGTTGGCTGGGGATGGTCCTCATTCCTTGCCCTGTGGGAGTCTCCATAGGGCAGCTCACAACAGCGAAGCTTGTTTCTTTAGAGCAAGTCCTAAAGAAGAGCCAGAGGGAAAAGGAATTTCAGCAAAAAGGAAGTCACAGCCTTTCATAACCTGACCTCAGAAATACAACCCATTTCATCTGCCCTATTTTATTGTGAAGCAAGACACAGTCTGCTCACAAAACAGGGGATTGTACAAGAGTGTGAATGCCAGGAGGCAGGGATCATTAGGAGCCATTTACAAGCAGCCTACTGCACGATGTGTGCATACAGTGTCTATCCTTGCTTCACATGGTGGGTACTCAGTTTATGTTAGCAGCCTCCTCTCTAGTTTCCATACACTTTTAGAGCTTTTGTGCTACAGTGGCAGCTCTGCTTGGATGAGACATAACCTGTGGTCCTTGGGAATCTTCTGCAAGCCACAGAGCTACACAGATTTTTCAGTCTTCCCCTCCTGGCAGTGTGGCCTATGCGGAGAGTATGAGTCCAAATAGTGGCCAGTGCTAAGCCCAGAGGTAGCCGGTCCCTTCTAAGATAGCTCCTCCTGGAGTCCAATGTGCCAGAGACAGATTTCACCTTCACCAGGACCTGCTGAGCTCCTACGATGTTCTGGGAAGCATCAGGAAGCAAAACAGATTGAAGGGCCTGCTCACATGGATCTTGCATGTTAGTGAAGGCAGATAGACATCAAGCAAAACAAATAAGAACAACACAGGCATTTCCCTTCTCAGGTTGTAACTGCCTGATGGGCTCTTCCTGCCTGCTGCACAAAGACCATGGCATTGCAGTCAAGAAGAAGTTTAATAGATGCAAGTCTGGCCACGCCATGTAGGAGATGGAGTTCATACTCAAGTCCATCTCTCCAAAGGCCCTCAGTTCCTAACTAAGGGTTTTTCAAAGGCAGTTTGGCAAAAGGGGTAGAAGTGACTACGCGGTGGGTGCTTGCTGCTAGTTGTTGGGGTGGAGATGAAATCATAGGAGGTTGAAGCTCTCCTCTAACACTGAATTGCTGCCAGTGGGGGTCACCAGAGGGGGACTGGCAGGTCCAGGTAGAGCCATGGGTGTCAGACATGCAAAAATCCTGAAAAGATATCTCAAAAGGCAAATCTACAACAGTGGTGTTATCTGCAGGAGTGGCTGGCAATCATTTGTGTCTACATCTTACCCGAATCAGGCTCTTCTCTTCCCCCTAGCCTGATGGGCTTTCATTAGAGTTACAAAGGCAATTGAGTTTGGGGAAAAGCCTGTTATTATTTAAACTGTAAACTAAATGTGTCTCAAAGTTAACTTGGCCTAAGCCCAGGAATGATGAAGGGAAAGGCAAGATGGGGTTATCAGTTAAATCAGATCTCTTTTACTGTCATAATTTTCTCACTCATATAATTTTTGCAAAGGCAGTTTCAAGGTCAGCAATCTGTTGCTGAAAATTAGACATTCTGTGCAAAAACCCAGCCTGGAAGTCCATTTCTCCTTATGTTAAATGGAGGAAATTGTGAGGTGTTACAAGAACACCAAAACCTCTAGTCACTTCCCTAACAGATAACCTAAACACAGTTAACGCCTGTAGAATATATTATTATGAGTGCCTAAATCATCACTTGTCTTGGTCTCTAATCAGTTAACAAGATTGTTAAGAGTCATCCTGTGTGCAGCAAGAAATCAGTTTGCACACCATGCCATACGTAGCCTTACCTTTTTTTTCCTTTTGAGACAGAGTCTTGCTCTCTTGCCCAGGCTGGAGTGCAGTGGCATGATCTTGGCTCATCGCAACTTCCGCCTCCTGGGTTCAAGTGATTTTCCTACTTCAGCCTCCCAAATAGCTGGGATTACAGGTGCCCACCACATCCAGTGAAATTTCGCACTTTTAGTAGAGATGGAACTCTTGACCTCAGGTGATCCACCCGCCTCGGTCTCCCAAAGTGCCAGAATTACAGGTGTGAGCCGCTGCGCCCAGCCCATAGCTTTACCTTTAAGGTGAGTCCTGGCAAATAAATAAGACATATAGCCAGCAATTCAATACTTTTAAGCAAAAATACGGGTAAAATTCACAGTAACTTTTATTTTTAGAGTAAAAGAAAAGCAATTTGCTGAAGTGAACCACTATTCACTAAGCAAAGAATTTTGAGACTGGAGAGAGGAGAAACCTCAAGATGCACAGTCCTTGCTGTCACGCAGCTTGCCTTTCAAAACACCTGCACGCACTTCTGACATTCTACCAATTGTATTTCAATTGTAACTGGAGATTCTCCTGCACGTCATTTTATTAAAGATGTCACATTGAGCTAGCAGGACATATGTGTACATTTTTCCTATATTACTGTAGACTGAAGAAAATACTGCTTTGAGAAATGTGCATATTCTTTGAAATTTGGGTACTAAAGACCAGAGGGACCCCACTGTTAGAATATTAACTTAGAGGGGGATCTCTTGAGATAGCCCCTGTAAATTAATATTCTAACGGTAGGATAGAGGCAGTGAGATATGCCACAGGGAAAACTAAGTGAGGGAGGGGTTAGGTAACAAGTTGCAATTTAAAATAATGTGGCCAGCAAAATGGGTGGTGTTTTAATAGAATCCTAAAGGATAAGAAGCAAGCAATGTGAACCTGGTGTGGGGGAGAGTACTTTAGGTAGACAGAGCAGCAAATGCAAAGCCTGTGAGGCAGAAGGCGCTCTACAATGTTCTAGGAAAAGCAACGGGGAGTGGAGTGGGTTCCCCTCTGAGCACAGTGAGGCAGCCCAGTAGGAGATGTGATCAGAGACATAACGATGGTGGGTAGGGGAGGGCTCCACACCATTTTTACCCTGGATGAGGTTGGAAGCCACTGGAACCTTTGCGCTATTCTCAGTCTTAGAGTACTTGGAGATCTTCAAGGGTAGGGCAAGGTTGCTGCCTCCATCTCCAACCAATTAAGTTGTGGTTGCCACATTTTCCCTGCTGAACCAAGATCTGCAGCAGGCAGGAGGGCATGGACTGAGCACAGGGAGATGTAAAAAATCCAAGCAGCATCGGGCTCCTCCCTGACCTCCCTCAGATAATGGCTAGGGTGCAGAACATCCAGGATGAGCATGGCGGGGAGTTTACTCTCCATAGTTTCTTGCGCATGCCTAGGGCTTATTGCCTAAGAGGCACCAGAGGCAGTCAACGTGCGGGGATTTTACAGGTGCCGGAAGGGATCTCCCTCTTTATTTCACCAAATATGGCCCACTTGATTGTTCTCCAACACAGTGCTGAAGCCATCACTCTCCCCCTTTTGTATGTGGCGTTGACCATGGCATCCACATGCAGATTGCATCTGGGGGTAAGTAGGGAGGGTAGGAGTTGCTCGGAAGGACCTGCCATGCTCAGTGCTTTATATACATGAGCTCACTTTGCTCAGCAACCTAATGAGGTCATTATTTTTATTCCCACGTTATAGGTGAGAAAACTGAGGCTCAAGAGCTAAAGTAACTTATCCAGCATTAAAGAACGAGTAAGTTTACTATGTGGGGTTCAAACCCTGGAGCTTCTGATGGCAGAGCCAACCGTCTTCACACCACTCTGCACAAACTGACACGTGGCCCTTCTGGCTTCCCTAGTGGGTGGTCCACCTCCTGCCCCACCGCATTACGCCTTCATTGTATTTAGCTTGGCAATCTTTTAAATGAATGATGTAGAGATTCTCTAAATGAATCCTGCCACCAGTGCTCACACATCTCAGCGAAAGATCCATTGCTTGGGAGTTAGTGCTAAAGAAAAGCCATCTTACGAGGAATTTGGTTCCATTAGCCATGTAAAAGAAAATGGGAAAGAAAGGAGTGTTAGACATTCTCCCTTTCCCGTTTTTCATAATGACAGAGTGATTCCAAATAAACATGGAGTACAAAATCACAGCTGGTTTTTCTTTTAATGCTGAAGTATGGGAAAATCTTTAATTTTTACCAGTCCTGGGGGCTGGAGGTATGAAACTTTGCTAAATAGGATGCACCCACCAAGCATATTTTATTAGCTCTACTCTCCAACGGTGCTTTCAATTTTAAAACAGTGGCTTTAAAAAGCCTCTGGGGGCAGACACAACAATCTCAGTTAATCCTGTAATAATAAAAACCAGCCGCTAAAGTGCTGCTGTAACAATAATGACCAACACACAGGCTTGAAGATGGATTGCACGGAGGATTTCCTGCCAAGGAGTATTAGAGAGGCACCATGACTCCCCCTCCTTCCTTAGC
The DNA here is from genome assembly GCF_000951035.1 of Colobus angolensis palliatus. NCBI lineage: Eukaryota > Metazoa > Chordata > Mammalia > Primates > Cercopithecidae > Colobus > Colobus angolensis. The sequence continues at coordinate 3,824,398 of NW_012115766.1, forward strand.
AAGCAGTCCGAGGCTCAGCCTTTCTGTCTGGGCTTTGCGGAACTTGCCTAGAGGCAGAGATAGATGAGGTAATCTCCCAGCATCCTTTTGCATCCTGTGGGTCTGAAAAAATCTCAGGTGTCCTAACCTATCCCAGTGGGAACTGCCTTTTCTATTCGGGGTTGATTGGGTGAAAATTCAACAAAATTATTCCACAAATATTTACTCCACAGTCACCATTTGGAAAGCCTAGGGGGAGTTTTGGGAGGGGAAAGGATGAAGAATGGGTCATTGATCCTACACCCGAAGAACGGAGGTCTAATGAAAGACAGAGGGATGTTCCTAGAAACCTAATGCACCAGTTAACTGGGAAAAGCTGCAGCCACTTGTGCAAGGCGTTAGGAGGACAGAATCATCTGTGATGGGTGCAGGGATGAATAAAGGCTTCCCGAAGAGGCAGCAGCTGCGATGACTTTTTGAAGAGCAAGGGGATTTTGGTGGCTGGGGAAGGGCAGAAGAGCTCTAGGTTGAGGAAATGGTAAGAATAGAGACAGGGCTGTGGGGTGTGGATTTGTGTAATTCCTCCTGGCAGCATCGGTAGAGCCAGGAGATGCATGGAAGACGGTGCCAGAGGCGTGAAAGAGGAGGTGCCCAACACAGACAGTCTTGAAGCCACATTCAGGAGTTTGGACTTTACCTTGTAGATAACAATGAAGATTTGAAAGGAGAGAATGAGCTAAACCTCAGGAAAGCAAATCTGATGATGGCAAAATTAAAAAGAAAAATACATTTTAGATGCATCTTACATTTTGTCTACAAGGTCACAGGAACCTGGTTTTGTCAGTCCTACTCAGGAATAGAGTTCCATATGGGAAACTGATGTTAAGGCAGCCCAAACACCTCCTCACTTAGATCCCAAACACCATAGGGCCATTTTTGTTCTTTAGTCATCTAGGAAGCCAGGCATGCACTGGAATTTTCCAGGGAGGTTCCCTTCATAAATGGCTGCTGATAGTATTGAAAAGAGAATTCTGACTTCTGGGCCCTGAGATTGTGAAACGTCTCTGTGTGGTTTGGCTCCGCTGCTGGGGTCCAGTTTTACATCACTGACTTTAAAAGGGCTTTGGATATCGTGAGAAAGGATCAGCCCTAACCACATATGCGTGCGCGTGGGAACACACACACACACACAAAACAGGAACTGATGTGAAAATCCACTTTCCAGAGTGGTGCTCTGGGATAGGTATATACTGAGCCCAGAAATAAGTAACCATACTGATGTCCAACATGAGCCCTGACCAGCATGTGTTAAAAAAAAAAAAAAAAGACTTTTTTACCCTTTAAATATAGAGTTTTAGAAAAGTAGCAAAAGAAAGAAAAAAAAAAAAAACTGAGAAGCAAAGGAATTGGCCAGAAAAAATAGATTCTAGAAATTCAAAGCGTGAAGTATTCTCTTGCAGTTCGGGAGGTCTGTGGCCGGTGGGTTGGATGTGGATGCCAGGCATTTGCTGGCAGCCTAAGGTGGAGAGAAAGCCTGGTCCAGATTGTCAGGAGGGGAAGGGGGACCCTAGGCGGGAGGCAGAGCCATGGAGCGTCCTGAGGATTGGAGTCAGTGTGGGGACAGGAAGTGCCTTGCCAGACACCCAGAATCTTTCCAGGAGCTAGGATTGCCATAGGCAACAAAAATCACAACCAAAACAAGAAGAACCAAAGCTAGGAAGCCCAGCTAAATTTGAATTCAGATAAACAACAAGTACTTTTTTAGTAGGAGTATACAATATTTGGGATACACACTAAACGTTATTTGTTGTTTATCAGAAAATCAAAGTTAACTGGGCATCCTGTATGTGGTCTGGACAAGACGTAATCACAAAGCATCACTCAAGGTAGGAGCGCCTGGTGGTCAGGCCTCAAGGCCACCTTCAAGGGCCACAGTGTGGGATGAGGAGCCCTGGGACTGACGCTGTGGGGTCAGCCCCAAACACAGGGTTGGCTAAAGCTGCCGGTGGCAGATCAAAAGAATACTAAGTTTCTGAGGTGATCTGAAGGAGTCTGTACAGTACTGGCCAGCTGTGAATATGCCTCCATCATTTTCATGACAAGTGATTTTTTTTCTCATTGATTTTCATGCAGGTTGAGTTGTATTTGCAAGACCCTTGGAGGCTATTTCGCTTCTTTTGATTTCATGTATTTTTTAACCCTGCCTTGTACTCTATTCCTTAGTCATTATGCATAAGAGACATTCTATCATCATTAGCCGAATGTATTGTGTCCAAACTCATTCTAGGCACAAGCCTTGGGGTGGTTGGCATTGAGGAGAGGAATTCTGTCTCCCGATCTCCCGCAACTGCTTTGGTGCAGGGTTGGGTGTGCAAGAGCTTAGGTGGCTATAGAAGCAAAGTCAAAGCGACCTTGTCATTTCATCTCCCATCAATTCACCCCTTCAGAAATTCATTCAACAAATACTGACCGAGGAGCTGCATCCCAATCTCAAAGACAGAAGAGAAGCAGGCATGCTCCTTGCCCTTGAAGAAGCTCTATTTCTATTTTTTTTTTTTTTTTTTGAGATGGAGTTTCACCCTTGTCGCCCAGGCTAGAGTGCAGTGGCACCATCTCAGCTCACTGTGCAACCTCCACTTCCTGGGTTCAAACGATTCTCCTGCCTCAGCCTCCAGAGTAGATGGGATTACAGGCATGCGCCACCACGCCCAGCTAATTTTTTGTATTTTCAGTAGAGATGGGGTTTCGCCATGTTATCCAGGCTGGTCTCGAACTCCTGACCTCAGGTGATCCACCCACCTTGGCCTCCCAAAGTGCTGGGATTACAGGCGTGAGCCACCGCGCGCAGCCAGAAGCTCTGTTTCAACAAGTAATTCATGTGGGGTGCAGGGGTGTCTGGGTGGGGAAAGGCAGAGAGAAAAGGTAGCTATTTGCAACCCGAAACGAGGCGAGGGCAGGAGGTCAGTGCTGGGCAGACAGATCAGCGGATATGAATACAGAAGTGTGCAGGTGATAGAAAGTGGGTGTGTCTGAGGACCTGAACGGAATTCAGGTGGGCGAGAGCACGGGCTGCCAGAGAGCAACAGAGAGAGGAGGCTGGGGAGGAAGTGGGGTCTGTGTCTCCATGGACTTTGTTTTTGATATTTGTATTCATATGACTGAACTCAGGGGTCTGCACCTCTCAAGCTTCCTTTTCCTCTTGATATAATGAGATGAGGGTAATCGACCAAGGCAGCCAGCTTTGAGGGAGCAATGTATTAGTGGAAAATGATCTGTAAACAATAAATTACTAATGCTATAGACAATCAACATAACCTAAGGAGTTTGGTAACGCCAAGTTCTATGAGACACACCTCTCACTGCATGTTATAGAAAACACCAGACTCACACCCTAAACCCGCCACACACGGAGCCTGGCACCCAATAAATTTGGTTGAACTGAACGGAAAGAGTAATTATCAATGTCAGTTGCTAAGGGCTACAGAAGACAGTGAAGAGAAAGGGGAGAGGGTTTCTGAAGGAACCAGAGATCAGTTTGTCGGGGACCACACCATGGTCTTGTCTTAGAAGTTGTAATGGCCGGGCGCGGTGGCTCAAGCCTGTAATCCCAGCACTTTGGGAGGCCGAGACGGGCGGATCACGAGGTCAGGAGATCGAGACCATCCTGGCTAACACGGTGAAACCCCGTCTCTACTAAAAAAAAATACAAAAAACTAGCCGGGCGAGGCGGCGGGCGCCTGTAGTCCCAGCTACTCGGGAGGCTGAGGCAGGAGAATGGCGTAAACCCGGGAGGCGGAGCTTGCAGTGAGCTGAGATCCGGCCACTGCACTCCAGCGTGGGCGACAGAGCGAGACTCCGTCTCAAAAAAAAAAAAAAAAAAAAAGTTGTAATGGATCAAACAAGCAGCGTTCTGACTTCATAATGAGTCTGTAATTCAAATGAAATAAAGTTCCTAAATGGATTCATTCTAACCTAATTTGTTTCACTTGGTGCATTTTAAACTGGATTTGATAAATGCAACTCAATACACAGCAAATAAATTGTTTACAAATCTTATTGCATATTTAAGATTTTCATCCCTGTAGATACTACAAGAAAAACAAAAAACCTTGAGCACAGGATATCTATAAATATTGGAGACAGTTTATCATTATATTGACCAAAAGAAAACGCTTGTGAGCGTTACCTAAATAAACTCAGTAACAATTTGTGTTTTTCTTCCTTTTTTTAAAACCGCATGGAAATTATATATACTCTAAAGAAAAGTATTGGGAACTGGTTGAAAGCTATTTAAAAATACTTAAGACAAAGCACAATTTAAAGTGCTTAGGACATATAAACTTCATTTGGAGGAAAATCAAGCATTAAACAGAAATCCTTTCTTACTTCAGGCTTTGTTATTGAAAATCCTTCTAAATTGCTTATTTATTTCACTTTTTTGCTTCAGTGAGTAAAGAACTTTGCATCTATGTTAATCTTTCTTTCACAGCCATGGATCTTGTCTTGTTTTGGACAACATGGACACACGGAACATGATCATGAAATCACAGTTACGTAACATCAGACTGAGAGGGATCCCGGGAGATAATGTTGTAATCCCCTATGTTATCAAAGGGAAAGGAGAATTCTAGAGAGGCAAAGGGACTTGCATGAGATTCAGCGAGAGCCAGACACAGCTTTCCCTCTTCCCATGCTGGATTCCTTCCACCATTCATGTTATACATCCGTGCAGTCACATACAGTGGGGCTGGATCTACATTTATGCAATGTAAGTGCCACACGCAATTCTTTTCTGGGCAGTAATGCAAAAAGGATGATGCAAAGGGGATCCTTGCTTGAAAGTATTTCTGCTCTAAGACAGGAAGTAGGGAGGACACTCATGAAGAGCTTCCTGTCATGAATGTGGTTCATCCATTCTTAAAATCTGCCTTCTCTGCAAGTAGACATCCTTTCCTTCTCTGCCCTTACAGCCAATGGGTCACTCTCTTCCTTCCCCTTTCTTTCTCATTCGAGCTATAAAAGGGAAATGATACCCTCTCCAGTTGCCTTTTATTTCATGGTCTGCATTTGGGAGAGACATGGTTTGGCTTCTCCACAGACAGACGCTGTGTGCCAGGAAGCTTGAGTCTGTTTCCAATAAGTGTAATGTCGTTCCTGAGGGATGGACTGAGCTAGTAATGGCTGCTACATGCCATAGCCATCCTAGTCAAGTGTCTCCCTCTCCTTCCTCTTGAAGGCCCTTCTCTAGACAGGGAGGTAGGGGAGGAGGTGGCTGGGTTTTTGTTTTGCTGTGCTATAAATATCACTGACTCATTCACCATTGTAGTTTCCAGACCATCCATTCATGCAAGTTATTCATTCTTCATCCAACCAGTGTTTCTTTAACAAACATCTGTTGATCACCTACTTATGCTAAGCACTGGGGATACTTAACCATGACGCAGACAGATCCCTGCCCTTGAGGAGGGCACATTTTATGGCTTTATCAGACAGAGTGGTGGAGGGAGATCGTCCTTCAGAGGATTTGTCCAAGGAAATTTTAGTGAGCAGACTACTTGTGAGGGGTGGCAGGGTTAAGGGACCCAGTGAGGGATGTTCAGGCCCCTAGGGGTAGAACCTGGAGCAGCCATCACTAGCTCAGTCCTAAGGGACAGAGGGGAAATAGTGTTCTCAGAGCCAGTGGCCCCTGAGCCCCAAGGAAGATTGTGTCAAGAAGATCCACCCAACAGGAGCTGTAGCCAAAAAAAATGTCAGCCTTTGCCAGGCTGCCTCTGGCAGGGAAGAAATGGGAGGTAGGGGCACATACCTTGACCTCTCTCTCCCCTCATCTTCAACCTCCTGTGGCTGAACCCAACTGGTAGGTGGCAAGCAAGCTGGCGTGATGTAGACTTAGCATTAGCTTACAGGGCACAGAGCATGCAAAACAGGGTGGAGAGTGCATCAGGGAACCAAGGAGCATAATCAGTAGAGTGTCCCATTTGTCACCTGTGAGTGGAAGTCGGAGGATTTAATGTGTTCACATTGCAGTCCCAGCCATGGCTGGTGAGCTCTCAAATGTGTACTACACAGCACTGAACTGGGGAGGGCTCCGTGGACACATTCGCTGGGCATCATTGCCAGAAACCCGCTGTCACACCAATAGCTGGCTCTGGCGTCTGGACCCTTCCTGATGGTCTGCAGATATGAAGACTTACTCCAGGAGCCAAAATAAAGAGGCGGCGGTGTAACCACGTGGGGGTCAGGGAGAGTCTGAACAAAGATGACCGGAGGAGCTGCCTTGGAACTGCATCATAATCACACACAAAATTATGACAAGGTCTTTGTCCTTGAGCAATTTATAATCTCACTCAGGAGAGCAAATCTATGTGGAAAGATAAGATACAATAACAACAAAGCAAAAACAAGAAGCAGTGAAGGCAGAGGCCCAGCAGCAAGCAAGTTAATAGTGGTAAAGCCTGCCCATTCTTCTGCTCAGCTGGCAGGTAGGGCAGCTACCGGCAGACGGTGACATCACAGTGTTGTATGCTACCTGCTGTTGCCTACTGTATACACACACATGCACACACATGCATGCAGACACCAGTGCACACACATAAGTGCACGTGCATGCACACAGAGGTGAACACATGTATGCATAAGACACACAGAGACACATACAATATATTCACCCACACACCCATGCACACACTAACCCATGCACACACATGTGTGAGCACACATTATGCATGCCCACACACAACACAAGCTATGTTTCCACGGCTACGGCTGCTCGTGGCAATTTTCTTTATCAGCCTTTGCAAATGAACCCATGAAAATACGAGGGAGAGATGGAGAGGTGATAGAAGATTGGTAGACACACACAGTGCTAGGGGTGCCCAGGCTCCATTTTCGGTAGCCATGGTCCTTTTGAATTCTGGGTTATTTTAGAAAAAACAAAGGCTTGTCTGCCTTTGCTGGATCCTTGGTGATTTTACTGATATCGTGATGTCCAACTGAACACTATGGGAATTAGGGAACTCAGGTGTCTTCAGTCCATTTTGTGCTGCTATAACAGAGTACCACAGACTGGCTAATTCATACAAATCACAAAATAATTCCTTACAGTTCTAGAGGCTGGACATTCCCAGATCAAGGTGCTGGCCAGTTTGGTGTCTGGCGAGGGTTTGACCTCTGCTTCCAAGATGGCACCTTGAAACCTGCATCCTCTGGAGGGGAAAAATGCTTCTTTGCCTCTGGACATTCCTTCACCCTCCTCCTGATCCTCAGTTCAGGACCTTGGTACCTGGGAGGTGTGAAACCTACACAGATACTGCATTTCAGATGGCACTGAGTCTCACAAAGGATGTAGACTGGCGATTAACACCCAGTGGGGCACATAATACCTGTTGGATAAAGAAGTGCCTAGGCACGGCCCAGAGACCTCAATGGTAGCTGTCATTTACGATCTGGCCAATCCATCTTTTATCATCTGTGTCAGGGTCATTCTTCAGAATAAAGGGGGTAGCACCTACTGCTCAAGCTTAGCCTATACTCGCTACCTTCCTGAGACTCTTCCAGGGCTCTGCCTTCTCTCCCGGAGTGCCACCTTAGGTTCCCAGGCCCCTTGACCTGATGCTTTATTATATGATATGATTTGGCTGTGTCCCCACCCAAATCTCATCTTGAACCATGGTTGCCATAGTCCCCATGTGTCATGGAAAGGACCCCATGGGAGGTAATTGAATCATGGGGGCGGTTACCTCCATGCTGTTCTCATGATGGTGAGTGAGTTCTCATGAGGTCTGATGGTTTTATAAGGGGCTCTCTCCCCACTTGGCTCTGTGCTTCTTGCTGCCACCACATGAAAAAGGACACATTTGGCCGAGTGTGGTGGCTCAAGCCTGTAATCCCAGCACTTTGGGAGGCCGAGACGGG
>NW_012115766.1:3833997-3839054 GCF_000951035.1 Colobus angolensis palliatus
CTAAAAAGGCAGGAAGTGTTTTCAGCACTGAATCTCAGCTGAGGCTTTCTGAGTATCAACCATGCCCTAGATGCTGTCATCTCTGATGGCATAAATAGAAAATTCCAGAAACAAACATCCTTGATTCTATTTGTGTGTATTTGAAAATAAAACTGGCATCAATGCTAATATAGCTGTGGGCTATTATTGCCTTGGGTGTATCCTCCTCTTTCCTTTTTGAGGCCTGGCTCAATAGAGCAGGAAAGACACTGGGTAAAAGATGAGCTCCTTCCTCTTGCCCACTCTCGGTCTCCATCCTCTTCTCCTCCTCCTGCAATAAAGCTCGTTTTCTGGTAGCCCTATTGTCTAGAACATTTGCTGGCACCTAGTCATTGCTCAATAAATACTGAATGGAGAACATGCCTTGGAGAACTCAAGGAATTCAATATTGTCTAAAGCACAGGTGCACCAGTCAGTCACTTGTACCCCAGGCATGGCCCAGTGGTCTCTACAATGCAATTAATCAGGCTTCACATGTCCTAGAGGCCCCTCCTATTTTAACCACAGACTGGTTGGTAGCCTGTGAGCAGAAGCTGGCTCCATAAATGGTGCAAAGGAGAAAAAAGGTCATGAAAGTTTCTACCCAACACAAGTGCAAAAGCAGGCCCCCCTTCCCAGCTTTCGGACAATCCCCAGACACTGCATCCTGCTCTTCCTAAGGCCCCTCCCTTCTTCCTCTCTGTGTGATTCTCTTTGGTTTTTATTTTAAGCAGATTTTATTTTAGAGCAGTTCGCTGAGCAGTGGGTTACCCTGCATGTTTAGCTGGGGCCCCAAACTTTCCTGGAAAGTCTCTGATTTTAGGACAGACCCAGGGAATTGCTAAGGATTCCTGCTGGTCCAGGCTCCCAAGCAACACAGCACTGTCTTGAACGGCCACCTTGGCCTTCCGCAAACTGGCTATCGGCAATAACTCCCTCTACTTGCTTTTCCTAACCATTGTCATATCCTTCCCCAGTAGAAGATACGCTTCATGAGAACAGAAACCGTGTCTTTCTTGTGCATTGCTCCATCAACAGGCCTAGAATAGTGCCTGGAACATAGCACAGCACTAACTGAATGAGTAATTGAGTGAATGAAAAATTGCTGTGGCTTCAAGCTAAGCTACGACCATCTCTCAGACCACTGTAGTGCTCTCTTGACTCATACCCCAACATCTACTCTTGATCCCTCCAATTAATTCTTCACTCTGTCACTAGCTCAATTCTTTAAAAACACACATAACTCACTCTCCCAGCTAATGACTTTTTGGGGGTCACAGTTTAGACCATATTCCCTAATGGCCTGCACAGTCCCACCTACCCCTTCAGCCTCCTCCTGCAGCCCTGTGCTCTCTGCTGTGGCCACACTGGCCTTCTTTCATGCAGGGATATTCCCCCACTCTCAGAGCCTGTGCTTGGGATATGCTCCTCTGCGGCTCACCTAAAATGACCTCCACATATCCTGCCAATTTCATCTTAAACACAGCTTCTTTAGGCACCGTTTCCTGACTCCTTGTTCTGGGTCTACTTTGTAACTCTCATTGCAGCTCATACTTTTCCTTTATATTACTGATTCTAGTTTGCAATTACATAATTACTTCCTCTTTTTTGTAATCAATGATCAGCTGATTCCCCAGTACTTATGAGCACCATATCGGTGAGCACTCAGCACTATATCTGAATCTGCAGACCTAACATAGAGCTTGAAACTGTAGGGGAAAAATAAACCCCATAGCTTGTGACTTGGAACAGGTTCCTATAACAACAGACAGATTAACAGGAGAAAAGCAAACAGAAGCTATGAACGTGTACATTTCACATGTGCGTGGGAAACACCCAGGACTGGGTACTTCTCAAAGAGGTAACTTTGAATTCCAACTTAGGTAGCATCTTCAACAAAGCACAGTGCAGTTTTTTTCTTTTTCTTTTTCCTTTTTTTAGATGGAGTCTCGCCCTGTTGCCCAGGCTGGAGCGCAATGGTGTGATCTTGGCTCACTGCAATTTCCACCTCCTGCGTTCAAGCGATTCTCCTGCCTCAGCCTCCCAAGTAGCTGGGATTACAGGTGTGTGCCATCAAGCCTGGCTAATTTTTTGTATCTTTAGTAGAGATGGGATTTTACCATGTTGGCCGTGCTGGTCTTGAACTTCTGACCTCGTGATCCGCCTGCCTCAGCCTCCCAGAGTGCTGGGATTACAGGCATGAGCCATCGTACCCGGCCCACAGTGCATTTTTATAAAAGTGATAAGACCAAAAAAAAAAAAAAAAAAGGATTTTGAGTCTCTAGGGGTGGCAACTTGGGGGAAGGCAAATGACTGGCAGATAAAAGTGAATTAGTAGAGCTTGTTAAAGTAGATTCCTCTGGTATCATTGTCAGGCCTATAAGAGTCTAACATTGTTTTTGTGAATCTATGCCCTGCTTTTAGGTAAAGACAGGGAGGGCAGAGATCTTTCATGTATCAGCTTCTTAATTGCCTTTAGCTCCACAATCCTTCATATTTTGGTGGGCATATTCTGACCTCCCCAGAACATACTTGGCACTGAATATATGATTTGACAGTCCTGGTGAGTCTCCATTTGGTCCTGGAGATCCATTGTCCACCATCTCTGCCCTGCTTCGTGCTCTGGAGGCTGACCCTAATGAACGGCATCAATCTGGGTTCTTAACCCTCAGGCTGGGTCAGGCCAGGCCCATGGAGGCTCCGGTAAGCCATGGGAGAGGGAGAGGAGACAGCAGGGTGTCTGTCCTCTGCCCACCTTGTGGGCTGTAGCTGGCAGTGGATGTGCTCCTCAACCTCCAGCCCAGCTCCTGCTGGCAGCTCCTCTCCTGCCTCTGCGTTTCTCCCCTGGTTCCAACAAAACACTCCTCTGTTGCTGCCCACTGTTGCTAGTGCCTGCATTGGGTGCACCATGTCCCCACCCACTCTCACTAAAGAATCTGCCTGAGTCCTCTTCAATTCCACGCTGGGGTTGTGCCATGCTTTTTCTGCCAAGTCCCTGACTAAGATGACCATCATGACCCCTTCTCACACTGGAGGAAACTGACTCCATTCACGCAGCTAGCTGGGAACTGAGTCACAATTCAAACCAAGTCTGTTGACTTGTAAAGTCCACGTGTTCTTCGCTACTCCACACTGCCCTGAAATTTCTCCTCCCCTGGGACTAGTTTAGAACTGAAGCCACAATATGGAGTGAACTAGAGGTGTTCCTAAACATGTAGTGAAGCACTTTACGGATTTCACATACCTGCAGATCCTGGGTGGGTTTGCATTTAGCTCTCAGCCCCTCACTGGTCTTAGAGTTGTCCGAGGAACCTGAGAGTTGATTCCATTCAGGCTCCTCACCCTCATCCTTCAGGCTAGCCATCATGGCTCTGTGCTGACTTGTGCTGCCAACTTCTCCATCCAACCAGACTCACCCACCCTACCAAGTGATGGGTGTCAAAATCAACTCATAGCTACTCTGCCTAGAAAAGGGCGAAGTGAAATCACTAAAGTAGAATGAAAACATTGTATTTCCGTGGGGCTTAAAGCCTAGATGACGGGTTTATGGGTGCAGCAAACCATCATGGCACATGTATACCTATGTAACAAACCTGCACGTTCTGCACATGTATTCCAGAACTTAAAGTATAATAATAACGAAAAAAAGAAAACATTGCATTTCTACTGCTCTGGATCCCACCATCTCTAATTGCTTTTTCAGAGAACCAGGCATTACGAGGGTGGCATTCTCCTGTGTGACTGATGAAACTGCCCTCACTTCTCACAGATGCTCTTTGGAAAGCTGCCTGCTCAGTCCGGTGAGGTGCAGTGCTAGAACTCGGGCCTGGGACACCCTTCCTACGTCCTCAGAGTCCTCTATGGCTGTGTCCACTCTCTCATGTTTAAACCTTGACCACACCCAGGGTTAAGAGTCCCTGTTTGTAATAAAATTCTATTTTGACAAAGGCTTTGCTGCTGGATACTCTCCTACCCCCAGCCCTGCTGCATGTAGGTTGCAGTGTCAGCAAGCCACAAGCCAAACTCAAAGATCTTCCAAGCTTTAATGAGAACTGGACTTGAAGCCAGCTTCCTTTGAAAACCCCCACACTGCTTAGAACTTTGAAGCTTGCAGAAGAGGCAGAGACAAAATATGTCATGCTCATTAAAACATCTTGGCTCATGACATGGTGGGGTGTTGTGGACACTGGAGTTGAGTGGACCTGGTTTTAATGTCACCGTACCACTGCCTGGGGGCCCTGGGTTAGACAGTTGGAAACGCAGAGCCAGGACTCAAACCCTTGGACCAGCTGTTTGCCTTCTCCCTGAGCCTTGGGTCTCTCATCTGTAAAATGGACCAAGCACATCTACCTCAGAGGGTTGTAGGTGGTGTTGAATGATTACCCTAGAGGATGGGCATGCCGAACTTGGCACTTAGTAAATACTTGATAACTTCTAGCTCCCCTTTCTTTCCCTTTCACTATGGTAAATGTGCTTGGGGTATCTATTCTGGGTTCATTCTCTAAGAATTTAAGCCAAGCATCCATTCAGATATTCAGATCCCTGGCAGAGGAGATCTAATGAGGACTCCACAAGGGCCTCACCCTCACCCAGGCGCTCCTCCAGGTTACAGTGAGCTCTTGACCACACCCTCACCATTTGAACTTTATTTACCAAATGGAGCATTGCAATGCAGCCTTGTTGCCATGGACAACAGTGACTGTCCTGCTATTATTCAGAATGCTGCAATATTCTCTCTCCACAATAGAAGGAAAAGAGAACATGTTCTAATAAAGAGTGAATATGAAAAGGCTCAATGACATCAGGATACTCCAAATACCAAATGTGAATGCTGATGGCACAAGAAGGAAGCGCATTTACACCACGGTGGCAAATGGCCCATGCTAGCCAGTTAGCCACATCTTCAGCCTCGTTTTCTTTATTTCTTTCCTTCTTTTCTTTATTTCTTTCCTTCTTTTTTTCTTTATTTCCTTCTTTTCTTTATTTCCTTTTCTTTCTTTCTTTCTTTCTTTCTTTTTCTTTCTTTCTTTCTTTCTTTC
>NW_012115766.1:3839399-3844175 GCF_000951035.1 Colobus angolensis palliatus
TTGCATTTTTTAGTAGAGACAGGGTTTTACCATATTGGCCAGGCTGGTTTCGAACTCCTGACCTCAGGTGATCCGCCCGCCTCAGCCTCTCAAAGTTCTGGGATTACAGGCATGAGCCACCCACCATGCCCAGCCCAGCCCCCTGTTTTTCTGGTCCAGAAACATCCCAGTGTATTGCTATTGCAGAAATCTGGAAGGAAGTTCATAGTCCAGGAGCCTGACCTTTCACGTGCTGGTGGCTGGGCTCTTACCACTCTCTCAGGCCACACTGATGTGCCCTCACATGTGCTATCAGGGATGGCTGGTACACAAGCTCTTTTACTCCCCACCTCATAGGGCAACCTGGGAAGAAACGAGACTGGGCCCCACCAGCAGGTCAAGTCAGCTTCAAAGGCTGGTACCAGGAAGCCAGACGGTCAGGGGAAAGATGACATTCCCTGGGTACATCTGACAAACAGCCTTACGAATTCCAGGGTAAAGAAAAGAGGCTCTTTCAAAGGGAAGAACACAGTGACCAAGCTGAGGTCAAGACGTAGATGTCAGACAGACTGCAGCCACCCTGGACCAACCTGCAAAGGGTCTGATAAGGAGAGAATACTCTGCTCTCAGCTATCCTGGAGGGTGAGTGGCCCCAGGCTCTGGGAAGGAATTCTCCAGGATGCAGGAGGATGGAGCCACCAACCAAAGCCAGCAATTCAAACTCGGAAGAGAAATGCAAAGGCCAAGATAAGGGGAGGGAGAGATTCTGCATGGGCAGTAAGTCATGTCTGTAACACCTGCCGAAGAAAACCAGGGTCATTCAGAAGTTAAAGTGGGGAAGACAAAATGGTATTTGGGACCATTGCAATAGGGGGAGAGAGGCCCCCGTGAAGAAGTGGGCTCTGTTCTGAGTACCCGGATAAGTGCGGATGCATAGCCAACTAGCAGCGGGTAGGAGATGGAAAATCTCTAAGATGAGACATCAAATCTGTGGGGAATTCTGGCTGAACCAACTGAACAGGATTCCTGCTGCAGGCAGTCCAGGGTGATCAGATACCAAGGGTGAAGAGTAAAGCATTTCGATCAGATACAGAGGGTGACTGGGTAACAAGGATGGGAGATTCTTATTAAACTGCCTTGACAGAATTATTTGCTGAAACCAGATTTTACAAGGAAACAGACAGGTCTAGGAGAAGATTTAGAAGGTTTACTGAAGTTTGGCCAAACAAAGAATCTTTGTCACACCCCAGGAAGTCTGTCCTTGGATCTGGATAGTTCAGAAGTAGAAGAAAAAGGAAACTCTTTACCCTGACCCAGACTCAGGCAAGTCTAATGTGCACCTCCTGGAGCCACAGAAGAAGCAGGGACTGAGGAGCTGAGAAGGGAAGAGGCTCCCTCCTCTGGACTCTGGCCTGTGTCTAAGCCTGCCTGTAAGAAAGGTGCTAGGATCAGGAAGGAAGCCGGCCTATCACCCGGCTGGGTGAGAAGATGGAGAAGACAGAGGCAGAGAAAGCCCTCCTAGCAGCCTGCAGAGCAGGAGTTGGCATGGAGACCGTTCTAGCTGCTCTGCTGTGACAAGGAGTAATTTCATGTCAAGAGCACGCCCTGGAATGGAAGGCAGGGCTGTGGCTCAGAGGACGCTGTTCCCGGTGAAAAGATGGAGGTGGTGAGCCATGGGGAACGCTCTCCACCTGCTTTTGGAAGTCCTCCCTGTGTAGCTCCTTATGACCGAAAAAGCAAACATTAGTGGAACTTGGAGCATTGTGGTGAAAATCAGTAGTTTCCAAATGGATGTGATCAAAAAGAAGTTCCTGCTTAAACATTTAGCCTCAGAAGCAGATTTTTAAAAACGAAGCCACAGTTAATGTGCTGATGACCTGAAGACTGACTTGAGCTTCACATTCTGTCTTTGGCTGTGAACAAATAACAAATCAGTGCTCCCACTGTATGGGCCCAGCCTGTTCTTGGGAGACTGCTTAAAATCTTATTATTTTATAGTCTTCTGCAGTCTTTCTAGATTTCTATTATATGTTTGGAAAGTTACTCCGACTTAAAAAAAAAAAAAAAACCTAGATCTTACTTTGTTTGAAATGAAAAACATTAGAGAGTAGAGTAACCCTTTAAAAACTAGATATTTAAAAGGGACGTTGTAATTTCCTGGTCAAGTGATTCATACATTTCGATTTCAGCCCTAAGAGGCAGAGCGTGGGTTCAGGATGAGGCACTTCAGGCTGGAGCTGGGAGGAGCTGTACTTCCTGCCTGACACTTGATCCTTTAACTTCATCATCTCTTCCCTAAACACTTTCTTTTCAAAATGCCAGCCTTTAAGCGAACCTTCTCAGAATGCCGTTTGTCTTCGGGGCTATCTATTAATTGTCAGTTTATTTGGCCAACCTAGTTTGCCTGGAGTTGACAGATCTGTTTAATATCCTCTTTAAGGTGAAACTGGCTTCTCTTTACAGAAAGTGTTAGCAGGTGCCTGCTCCAAGGATCATCACCTTGATTTATTATTTCCTCTACAGCAAATCTCCCATCACGGTTCTCTTTAAGCCATATCTGTACTTCTCTTTTTCCCCTGCATGGATCTTCGGTCCCTTTCTTGTTTCTGTTTCTTAAGTGCTGTGTGGATTCAGAGGCCAGGGAGCCTCGGGAGCTCAGCTCAGCCTTGTCCATTTGCCCCAGAAGTGCTGTGTGGATTCAGAGGCCAGGGAGCCTCGGGAGCTCAGCCCTGTCCATTTGTCCATTTGCCTCAGAACAGCAGATGGGCGAGGTCATTTCCCAGGCATCAGGGCTGGTGATGGGAAGACACCAGGTGGTGAAGGTGACCATGACCTTCAGGAGGGGATGCTGGCTCCAGCTCTTCCCTTGGCTCCCGGGTTCTCATGGCCTTTGGGAAGACCTCCCAGGATGGTCCGGAGCAGGTGCCGGGGAGCACTCCACACAGAATCCAGCTGCCCTCCTAGTCATGTTTGCAGTTCCGGCCAGGCACCGTACAAGGTCCCCAAGGTGGGCAAGGGCTTGGGGGCAGGATTCAGGGAAGGCAGTGAGACCTGACTGATTCCCCAAACACAGACCGAGAGCTTCTCCCAGGAGATACCCATCCTTCAGCTTCTCCCAAAGTTCGGAGGCCTGAGGCCTGAGGGAAGTGTCTCTAGCCCTGATTTGCTCTTTGTCTCTGGAGCTGGAGATGAATCATCCGCTCTTCCTTTGCCTTCCAGTTTAAAATAATTGCATGAGTAATACACTTAATATTTTCCATCTTCAGAGAAACTCTGAAAGTTAAGACAGACTGCAGAGCTGTTGGGTAGTTTTCACCAGATTTTTAAAAAATATATGTATAGATAATAAAATACACATGCACACACACACAGACACACACGTAAGTACTTCCATTATCAAGCTCTGACCTAGTCATGTGTGAGGACAAGGAAAACATCATATTGGTGTTTCTGAGTAAGATCCTTAAGGACTTGTTATTTGGAAGAAAGAAAACAAAGAAAAGTAAAAACAATGAGTGGAAGTTTTAGCTTTTCCTGAATTACTGAATGACGATAATACTAAATTAGCCTCCTCGGAAATGCTAAGGCACATTGAAAATACGAACTGTGAAAGAGCAGGACAGAATTTCCTTGTGGTGGAATAAATCAGGCTATCAGGCTCTGTGTGTGGGGTGTGTGTGTGTGTGTGTGTGTGTGTGTAGAGAGAGAGAGAGGTCACAAAGAAAAAGACAAAAAGAGAGAAAGCCCCCTCCGTTCTTACAACTACAGTGCTAATTGTTAATGGCCAAAACTACTACAGAGAAGCATGCTGGCTGGGAGGCCCTGTCGCTCATCGTGCTGTACTATTTTTGCTGGTTTATTTCGGGCGGGGTGACAATACCAAGTCCGCAGCATTCACGTTGGTTCCGTTTGTGTGGGGAAGAGGAGGTGTGGGCGTGCGGGGGCCAAGCTCCCTGGATCTGTACATCTGAGCTCTGCCTTCCCTCAGGGCTGCCACTCGGAGGAGCATGTGGGTTGCAATCTTTTTGTTCTTTTGGAAGAAAAAAGAATGTGCTCCTGGTAAAAATAGTATTTTAAAGGCTTTGAGAAATCATCATGCCGCATCCGAGTGGAAGATAAGAGACCCCTTGGAAAGGCTGGGGGGATGGGGGGCTGGGGTCCCACTGTATCCCACCCCTCACCCCAGGCAATTCTCCCTGCCCTGGGTTTCCCTCTGCGATGGTGTCTGGAGAGTGAGCCCATGATTCCCACCTCCTCCTGTCACCTGCTGTGATGATATAAAGAGAGTTCATTTGCTCAGGAAATCCCACTGGAGGCAGGAGACAATGCCTGGGCTGATTGTTCTAGGCTCCACCTGCCTGTGTCTGCTCCTGATTCTTAAAATGTCCCTCATTGCCTCTTTGTCACCTCTGCTCCCTTGCTCCTACCTACCTTTTTCGTCCCGTGTATTCTCCCCTGATGTCATTTAAGAATTTCAAGCCTGCTCATTGAATTCCGCGTTCCGACTTCACAGATGTTTGTGCATTTTATCTTCAGCAGCATTGTCTTCTTCATTTGAGTGTGGCAAGTTTATAAGAATTTCAGCTTCTGCTGGGCTGGATGGCTCATGCCTGTAATCCCAGCACTTTGGGAGGCCGAGGCGGGCCAATCACCTCAGGTCAGGAGTTCGAGACCAGCCCGACTAACATGGTGAAACCCCATTTCTACTAAAAATACAAAAATTAGCCAGGCGTGGTGTTGTGTACCTGTAATCCCAGCTACCCGGGAGGCTGAGGCAGGAGCATGGCTTGAACCCGG
>NW_012115766.1:3844225-3867186 GCF_000951035.1 Colobus angolensis palliatus
GTGAGCCGAGACTGCATCACTGCACTCCAACCTGGGCAACAGAGTGAGACACTGTCTTAAAAAAAAAAAAAAAAAGAAAAGAAAAGAAAAAGAAAGAATTTCAGCTTCCCCTGGGAAAACAGACTCTGGGGGCTTGTCCAAGAAGGATGCAGTTGGGTGCCAGGAGGGGACATACCTCCTGTCCTTTGGCCCGTAGCACTTTTATCTTTTTTAATGACATGTTCTTACTCTTTGATGGCAGGAACCAGGTCTTTAGGTCTTGAGCTA
This sequence comes from Colobus angolensis palliatus, assembly GCF_000951035.1. NCBI lineage: Eukaryota > Metazoa > Chordata > Mammalia > Primates > Cercopithecidae > Colobus > Colobus angolensis. The sequence goes on from NW_012115766.1 coordinate 3,844,493, forward strand.
AATAAAATACAATCAATAAAATAAAAATAAAAGCTCCTGGCGATGGGTAGGGATCGCCTCTCCTGCCATCCTGCCACCAGCCTTGCATCCTTGGTTTGTTCCCCGCATGCTTGGCACTGGCCTTGCACAGCCCACGTGCTTAGTCGGTGGCGGGGGGCGTGGGTGGCCCTCACTCCTGACCTCGGAGGAGGGGTGGAGGAAGGATGAGGGGAAGAGACCCTGGACAACTAGTCCCATCATTTTATAACATCCTTCTTCTGGACAACACTAACTAACTAACTAACTAACTAACTAACTAACTAACTAACCTCAGAGCTCTCATCGTCCAAGCCTTTTTATTTTATAGGGAAAAAATTAGACTAAGAGATGTTATGTTATTTGCCCAATAACTTAGAGTTACTGGATCTAAAAGATGGTGCTAGAACCCAGATATCTGGGTTGTCTGCTCACAGCTGTTTCCACCAGGCCACAATGCCCCCATAAATATTTACTAAGACAAAACCATTGGGTCACTTTAAAGAAGTTTTCGTAATTTTGTGCTTTTCACAGGAGTTGCCTACAGGCGACCAAGGCACTGTAAAATCAGTGGTGCCATGTGGCGGGGCTGGATGTTAGCTTAAACGTCTTCATCCTCATCGTCTTCACAGTGAGTAGGCTGAGGAGGAGGTGGGGTTGGTCTTACTGTCTTAGGGGTGGCAGAGGCAGAAGAGGCAAAGGAGATGGGAGGGGGCAGGAGAGGCAGGCACACTTGGTGTAACTTTTATTTAAAAAACGTGAGTATACGTGGACTCACAAAACAATGTTAGTATAAGTTCACACCCGTGTTGTTCAAGGGTCAAGTGTGTGTCTGTGTATAAAAGGACACTTCTTAGGGAATTGGCTCACGCAATTATGAAGGCCAAGAAGTCCTGTGATCTGCTGTCTGCCAGCTGGAGAGTTGGGACAGCCGGTGACGTCATTCAGTCTGAATCCAAAGACCTGAGAACCAGGAGCCAATGGTGTGACTCCCAGTCTGAGGCCAAACGCCCAAGAACACGGAGTGGGAGGCTGTGTAAGTCCTGGAGTCTAAAAACCCGAAAACCGGGCACTCTGACGTCGACGGTGGAAGAAGATGGTTGTCTCAGCTCAAGAAGAAGGACTTCCTCTGCCTTTCTGCTCTATCCAAGCCCTCACTGGATGGGCTGGTGCACGCTGACATTAGTGAGGGCAGATGTTTACACAGCCCACCAATTCCCAAGTTCGTCTGTTCCAGCAGCAGCAGCAGCAGCACCCCACAGGCATTTCACCAGCTACCTGCGCATTCCTAAGCCTGGTCAAGTTGACACATACAATGAACCATCACTCGGCCCTTCTCAGCCACCCTAGGGCAGCCCATGTCTGGCATGGTGGAAGCTGGCACACTGAGCGTCTCCACCACTCTGTCTCTAAGTCTCTTGGAGGGCAACACGTGAATGTTGCTTACCTGTTTGAACTGCTTAGATATAAAATAGGTGCAAAGAGCCGATGGAATTTCTAAGCCGTGGCCGAAAGGGCTGGGATCACTTAAGGAACCAGGAGGGAGCACCCCTGTGGTAGGCAGTGCTAGGAGCACTAAAGTGTGGGTGGCCGGGATGTGGAGCAGGAACAAGAGCAGGCACAGAGGAGAGGCCACGGGAGTCCAGAAGCAAAGAAAACTGATGAGCACTGGGAACTAAAATCCTCTGCAATTTTCCCCTAAGCCCTTCATCATTCCCAAGGAGGCAGGACAGGGAGAAACAAGAGGTGTCAGCTGTGGTGCACACACTCTGAGTCGCGCCGTCAATGCTTTCTCCTGTCAACTTATCTGATTTAGATACCAGCCCAGTTCTCTGCCACCCTGGTGCTCACTGTGGACACTCCTGTCATGACCACTGGGCAGTGTGGGATACTTTCCAAAGGCCACAGAGCATGCAGGCTTGTCCTCCCTCAGGAAAAGTGAGATCAATAAGATCAGCTGTCCTGAGAAAATTGCCTTGACCAAAAGGGTTGGGATGAATCTTCACCGTGATTCCACAGGTTCCTATGGAGCCCGAGGGGACACGCCCCATGTTAACACCGCAATCTCATTCCCTCCTCATCGCCCCTGGAGAAGCAGGTCTGGTAGTGCAGAAAGAGCATAGGGTTTTGGACTCAGGCACCTGGCTTTAAATCCCAGTTCCGCTAGATACCCTGTTTTACTTTGGGCTTTCCTTACTGGGACAAAAAGGGCTTTGAGACGCAGATGAAGTTTCAGGGTAAATTAGAACAAGAAATCTTTCTTGTGACATTTTATTCTCATTTGTCAGAAATTTACTGCAGCCCTATGATAACAGGGGTATGAGAGCCGCCCCTTGGACGTGGCCCCTTGGCACTTCAGGGGAGGCACTCTGGAGGGCTCTTGGCATGTACAAACTCTCTGCTGTCAGCAGGCGAAGCAGCCTGCATCCCGTCTGTCTCAGAGGAAACCAAACCTGAGATGACAGATAGGTATGAGGCTGAATCCCAAGTCTGCTCCTTCTCCTCCATCTCCCCTTCCTTCATGCTGCAAATCTGCCTTCAGGAAATATTTCTATCTCTCCATAGAATATCCTGCTATGCCTTTTGCCAGAAACAAAAAAGTGCACACACTGACACTGCCCACAGGAATTGATCGGCTTTCTCTCCGCCAAAATGCTGCTCACGGAGAGCAAATATTAGGATTCCTAAAACTCAGAGCTCTCAGGAAGATGGGAAGCAGCCCAGAATGGGGGTTCCAAACCCTGCCAGATTCTATTCACTGTATTTGTGGTCTTGATGAAATGATCCAGCCTTGGTAGATTCAGCTTCCTTATATATAAACCAGGAGAGGAGCACTCATCTTTCTTGTTGAGATATTATCAGGCAGAACTTATGAACTTCAAAGAACTTAAGAGAGAGCCAGAGGTGTACAGCTCCATGGCAGAACAGCATGTTAACCTTGCTGTTGTTATCACAGAATCACCACTGTTCATGTAAAAACATTTTGACGGTCTCCGGAAAAATCTCAAGTCTTCCCAAGGAGGAAATGTTATAAAGGACATGGAATGTGTCACTCATTTGGCTATATGACAGTTCTTCATTGAGATTCTCTATGCTCAGCAATGGGATTGCAGTGATGAGCAAGAAACACATAAACCTTTCCTCTAGAAGCTAACAGGCTAGTAGGCATGGGAGAGGGGAAGCAGAAAAGCAGATGGAGAAATCCCAAAGTTATTGGGGGTATGCAAGACATGGGAAGCAAGACATTTTCACTTTCATCTTGGTCTCCTTGCTGTCCATGGAGTCGGCTATAGTGGGCGTCTTTTGTTTTGTCTCCCTAACATCCAGCTATTCTCTGGTCAAGCTTCTGATTGGTTACCCACCCACTCCCATGCCCAGTCCAGGAGGCTGGGGTGGGGCTGATCTCGCGCCCCTGGGGTCCAGGGTATGGACACCTTACGCAGGCTGGACCCATGACCCACCTCATCTGCCTGGATCCAATGAACTGGTATAGGGATAGGGTTGCCAGATAAAATACAGGATGTCTATTTAATTTAATTCAAATTTAAATTTGGATTTTAGGTAAATAAGGAATTTCTTATACATGTCCCAAATATTGCATGGGGCAGACCTACCCTAAGAAATTATTCATTGTTCATCTGAAATTCAAATTTGACAGACATCCTGTATTGTTATTTGTGAAATCTGGCAACTTTATTCAGAAAAGCAAATGAGAGCCTTTCCTGGGACATTTTTGGAGTTGTTAGCAAACAGGCACTCTTTCTCCACTATAATTGTGATAGCTGCGGTTACCCATCTTTGGGGGAGCGATCCTGAAAAAGGAGTTGACACATGAGGCAGAGCTGCACGATGGGAAGAAGTACCTTTGCCAGGTCTTCAGAGCCTCTTGTCCAGCTGTCCCAATGGACCCCAGCCTTTCGAGCTAGGTGGGCAGCTGCTGTTCCTTTGCCATTTGCAATGGAAAGAGCCCCGTTCAGAACATTCTGCATGCATTCTCAACTCTGTACAGCACTTCCAACTTCCCCCACTGTAAGGGACTTTCTTCCTATCAAAATATTTTTCATTCCTCAGAGTCCACTCAACTCCAATCTTCAGAAATTGTTCACAGACTCTTCCAAAAAAACCTGCACACATTACCCAGGGTCACACACACAGGTCACTTTCGTATCCTGGAATGTCATATGTCTAGTCCAAAGACTTGGCTTATTTTAAAGCCCTAGATGCTATCTAGGCTTCAATTTTCTTCAAATCACCTGAAGCCCCAACACCCTTCTGAAGTAGATTTATTTAACTGATTGTGAGCAGACACAGGGAGCAGTCATGACGAGTCAGTACCGTCTCTCTTGAAGTGGCAGGACACCTTGTAAAGTCCCTTGTATGTGGGGTCAGGAGTCTAGGGTTTGAGTGAAGCCACTTTCACTGACACCTCTCTGGCTGGGACACCCTCATACTCACAGGAGGACTTGTGTGAGTGCTCACTGCGGGTACTCATGCAGGTACTCTCATCTTCTATTTCCTCCTCTGTAAAGTACTGAGGTGTCCAGCATCTAACATATGTTTCCAGTTCCATGGTTCAGTGACCCAGACTCATGCTGAAAGATCTAAGGATTGGCCCAAGACAAAGAATATCTGGATTTCAGAGAAGTATTTTACAAAGTTCTCATGAACTTTAGGAGAATGTTCTCTTTAGGATAGATAGAGAAAAAGAAATCAAAATTCAATCTAAATGAGAGGAGATTTGTATAGCACGTGTACAAGAATTCATAGAGGCAGGTGTTCTTAGAGGGGTGATGTGGTCAGCCACAGGGCTTGTTCTGTATCCTGGGATTTATCAACAATTTAAGGTAATTGAAAGCACTCTTACCAACTTCCAGGTGGTACAGAACTAGGAGGAATGGCCAATACATTGGAAAAGAGAAATGAGATTCAAACCAATTTGATATTCTGAATCCATGGTTTATAGTAAATTATATAAACATATATATATCCAACTGGTTAAAAAACAGGTCAACCATGTAAATGCAAAATAAAGATGTGGTTCATGTGAAAAAGACATGTTAGGTTTATGACAAACAGAATATGAATCATCCGTAGCTGTGTAAAGAGCAAATGCAATGTTAGCTTGTGTTATCAGCTCTGCAGAGCCTGGTTCGAGGGACCTAAGAGCTGGTTGTGCCCTGAGCTGAACACACCCTTTTATTACTAATATTATCATTGGGACTCATCCCCAGTAGGCAAGGTTGTGATGGGATAAGTATGGAAACTGCCCTTCCATGGTTCATTCAGCTGTGCAAGTCCTTGTTCATTCTGCAAATAGACTCAGCCTTGATCAGTAGTGACTTGGAATCCTTTTTGAAGTGAGGTAGAAGTATAAATAAATAAATATAGACAAATAAATAAAGTATTCCAGAAACTGTGCTCCAATAAAGTGGGAATTTCAGGCCCTCCACGAAGAGCTGGAAGAGCGGAGCTTCCTGGGAAGAGGGGTCAAAGATAGGGGGAATCTGGGAGGTTGGGCCACAGCGATGGTGGCTTCAGGTTGGACTTTTCAAGGTAGAGGCTGAGTTCATCACACTCCATGGTTCAGGGCACTCTGACATCTCTCCTTGTGTTTATTGATTCATTTATTCCATTTCTTCTCAATTCTGCACCCAGGAGGCAACTCTTTTAATAGGTTTATGTGTGTCCTTTGATTTGTATGGGTTCTTGAAAACCATGTGTGATTGCTTTGTGTCCATTTTTACTATGTTTTCAGAACTAACCAGGTGACTGTGCAGTCCATCATTATTCATGATTTTGTAATTTTTGCCTACTCAATAAAATGCATCTGTGACCCAAAAATCAACAGTCGAGGGACTTTCACAGTGAAAGATTTGCACTGCCAGATGTGCAAGCCCCCAGCTAAGGTGGAACAAGACACTGTTCTGCCTTCTTGTTTCTGCTCTCATAAACAACTGTCCTTTTTGCAGTCTGTTTAGTGCTACACTTTTCACATCTTTGTGCTTTTTGGGGATAATTCAGCTGTTGGAAATAGCCCCCAAGCATAGTGCTAAGTGCTGCCTAGTGTTCCTAAGTGCAGTAAGCTGTGATGCCCCAATGAAGAAAACACGTGTGTTGGAAAAGCTTTATTCAAGCACAGGAGTTAGGGCTGTTGGCTGTGAGTTCAGTACTAATGAATCAACAATGTAGATGAAATAAAGTGCCTTTAAACAGCAGCACACATAAGCAAGGTTATATACTGATAAGTTGATCAAAGCATTGTGACCCGTGGCTCATAGGAACCTAAGTCTGTATTTCCCCTAGGAGCAATGGTTCAGTATTTACTAACTCAGTGTTCACAGACTTTACAGAACAGAGCTATTACACGTAACAAAAACTGACAGTACCTCTCTCTCACTGCTTCTCACTGCTGTGTAGTACTCCATATCACACTTTGTGTTATTTATCCATTCCCACAGTAACAGACACACTCAGTCCCTATAAGCAAGACTATAGCAAGCATCCTCATGTATCTTCCTTCAGAGACCAGTGTGAGAATTTCCCTGGAGACATTCCCAGGAATGGGATCTTCCAGTCCTAGGGTAAGTGCATTTTACCAAGTACTGCTGGATTGCTCTAAAGAAGGGCTATCCCATTTTACCTCTCAGCAGCATCATACAAGAGTCCTGTGTTTCCTATAGCCCTGCCATGACCTGCCTGCCATCTTCAACTTTCTAGTTTTTGCCAGTCTGATGGGTGTAAAGTCATAGTTCATTATAGTTTTTATTTTATGTCCCTCCCTAATCAAATGAGTCTGAGCATTTATTCATTTGCTTGTTATTTTGGATTTCCTGTTTTGTGACTTGCCTATTCATACTCTTTGTCCATTTATCTGTTGAGGTCCCTGTGATTGATTTGCAGAAGTTTCTTGTATATTTTAGATATTTGAACCACGTCAGATGTGAGCATTTTAAATATATTCTCCTAAGTTGTCATTTGCCTTATAATTGTGTCCTTAATTTCTTCACTAAATGGAAATCCTTAGCATTGATTTAATCAAGGAGTATAACTTTGAACCTGAGTCCTGAAAGTTGGGTGATTTCTAGGGGAGAAGAAGGGGTGGAAGTTTAGGCATGAGCTTCCATATGAGAGGGCCTATCATTGAAGGGCCAAAAACAACTGAAATTTTTTTCAAACAGAAAAGATAAAATATAGACAGGAAAAAAGCTATTTCATTCAAAGGGCTGTATGTCAAGGAGACTTTAGACATAGTCTATCCCCAAGTAACAAAGAGTTCCTTGGGTGATGGGGAGCTCCCGCTTCCTCCAGATGGCCATGCACAGGTTGTAAGAGCATCAGGAGTGCCACATGGAACCACAGCCTTTATAAGCCCTGAAGGTACTGACAGTTCTGAGAGCTCAGAGCCTGTGGATGGGATAGAAGAGGAGGAAATCCCACAGAGATTGATCTGTCCCTTAACCAAGCAATTCCTCATGCCCATGCAATGCTCACCTGGCTGAGCTGGTCTTCCCAGCATCTCTCAACAAGTAGGAGCACTTTCACACTGCACCCGCTCCACCTCTTACTCACACAGGCACAACTCATTCATCTCATGGATGTGGCATTAGGCAAGGCCTTTCTGTGACTTTCTGTTTTTAATTCAGAATTGAGACTTTTAATTGGTTCCCCTAATTCTAGGTTCTAAATCTGGAGAAAGGTACAGGAAGGGGTACAGGTAAAATGTCAAATAGACTCCAGTACAGTCATGAAGCAGAGAGAAAAGAGAGTTTCTGTCTTTCATTCATTCATTCATTCATTCATTCACACCATTGGTTGTATACTAGTGAGTGTATCCTCCATGCCAAGCACTGAGCACAGGACTGAAACAGAATGAACAGCAAGAGTGAGCAGAACAGATGTTGTCCTACCCTCGTGGATCTTATAGTTTAGAGGGGCAAACATCTATGTAACACCAAATCTACAAACGTATTCACACTGCCACCCACCTTCTCCCTCCTTTCTTCCTTTAAAAGTAGTGAGATGAATAAGGGAAATGCAAATTAGAATCAAATAAAACTACCATTGTGTCTACTGCATTGGCAAATATCCAGAATTTTGATGGCATATTCTGTTGGTAGGCTATAGGACAACAGGCAGGCTCGTACATTGCTGGTGGAAAAGCAAAGGGGTGCAGCTCCTATGGAGGAAAATTTGGCAATATGGAGTAAAGTTACATATGCATTTAACCCTTTCACCTAGCAATCCCACTCCTAGGAAAATATCCCTAAGATAGGCTGGCAAAAATACAATATGTGTGCAAAGCTATTTAGTACAGTACTTCTTGTAGTAGCTAAAGATTGGAAAAACAAACCAAATGTCCATCACTAGGGGAATTAGTTGAAGAAGGCAAATCCAAACAATGGAGAATCAAGCATTATATAAAAGGAATGAGGAATGCTGCACATTCTAGTAGAGAGAAATTGGAAAAGTTGAGAAGTGTGTATAGTATGCTACCTTATATCTTAGAATAGGAGCGAACAGTATATGTGTGTGTGTGTGTGTGTGTATATATATATATATATACTGTTGTAAAATTTTAATGGAAGGAAGTACCAAAAACTAACAAACCACCAAAAACCCACCACCACCAGACCTGAATCTTCAGATGTTAGATGTAAGTTTGCAATTTGGAGGAGTTATCAGTGAGAGAAGAATGTGTTAAATGACAACTTGGGTATATCATCAGCAAAATCCAGAGAGTGTGAAGTTCTGTAAGACAAAAGACCTGGTTTCCTCAACAAGTGTTAAGGGGAAAAAAGGGAGGAAGAAGCCCCCTTTAAAAAGCATATCAGCCAAATTCAGTATGTGTGACTTGTTTTGGTTTTGATGTGAACAAGCCAGCTGTTAAAAATAAAAGCATGTAAGGGATAATTGGAGAAATTTATACACTGAATAAATACTTCGTGATGCTAATAAATTATTAAGTGTGATAATAGTTTTGCTATAATTTTAACGCCTCATTTTAAGGGATACACACTGAAGTATTTGTGAATGGAAAGTTATAATGTCTTGGATTTGTTTCCAAAGAATCTGGAGAGGGGTTGTAAATTGGGTGGGATTACAGATGAAATGAGACTGGCTCTGTAGTGAAGCTGGGGTGATGGGTGTACGGGGTTTCAGTATACTATTTTCTCTACTTTTGTGGGTTTACAATTTTCGGTAATAAAGTGTTAAAAAATTGATGAAGTGGCTCTCCTCCTATAAAAGTCTTACCTATTCATCTCTGTTCTGGATGCCATCCCATCTTATCTTCTCAAGGTCTTAGCTCTCCATTTATTGCCTCTTTGAGCATTGTAAATCTCTCTCTCTTTCAATCTCTCTCTCTCCTGAGTCATCTCCACAGATTATAAACATGCTCCACCATCTCCCATCCAAAAAAAAGGAAAAAATGGAAAACCAACTTTAGTTTCTCCCCTTGGTCCTTCTAATCTGTCTTCCTCCACCCAATGGTTTTATTCTCCGGCAGAGCCCTAACTTCTCTTCTTAGAGGTAAACTTCATAATTTCTCACCATCCATTCACTCTCCAATCCACTGCCATCTGGCTGCTGCTGGAACATGGCCACCATCTCCCATGGCCTCCATAGCATCCACTGCAGCAGCTGCTGCTCTGCCTCTCATCTGCGCTGACCTGGTTCCATGTCACTCTCCTACTGCACGCTGTCCATCTGTCCTCCCTCACTGAGTGTCCCTCTCCCCTGACCCACAGCACTCCCTCCATGCAGTTACTTTTAATTCCTCCAACTGTCCCTGTGACATCCCAGGAGCAGCACCTTCCCCCAGGCTCTTCCCACACCTCAGGACTTCAGGGTGACCTTCACCATCCTTTTGTCCAGTGAGGTCCCTCCTCCAATCTTTGTCATTGCATCCACTTCACTTCTCTAATAGCACTTATTACAAATTGCAGCCATCTTTTTTTGTTTATTTCTTGCTGGACTTTCAACCCCACATGGAGAGGAACCAAATTCGTTTTGTTCATCACTGTCATCCCAGCAAATAGTACAGTTCCTGGCACACAAGGGCATGTAAAACATATTTGCTGAATGGAAACACTAAATGACATATTAATCAAATGATTACGCAAATTAGTATAATTGCAAATTGTGAAAAGCAGTATGGAAAAAAGGCACATTCCGATTCTCAATCTGGTTTGAGAGGGAGGGTCACCAAAGCTTCCTGGAATTGCATGTGAGCTGAGATCTGGAGTGGAGGGAGGTATGGGGGAGACGTGGGAGCAAACATAAAAAGAAAAGGTCAGCAGACCCCAGCGAAAAGCCTCAAGAACTTTTGAAACCAAAAAGCTGCCTAAGAGTCAGAGATTCAAGGTTTCCTTTACAGATGAGTCTGTGGGTGATTCTTAGGAGCGAATGGGCAATGAGGGGAAGCCAAGGTCAATGCTGTCCAGGCTGCATTTAACCACCTGTTTACCAGCAGATGAGGAAGCTCTAGCAAGGCTTCCTGCTCCTCATGGTGTGTGGAATGCTTTAGGGAGCAGTCAGGGCTGAGCTGAGGCCTTCCCCAAACACCAGCTGAGCTGGGGAAGCTTTCTCCATGCCCCAAGCTGGGAGCTGGCTCCTGCCTTCGCTTCACATCCTCCTGTGTGATGCAAGCCATGTTGACACAGACAGAACCTCAGATACTGTCTAATTCACTTTTGCTCAACAGACCTCCCGTGCTCAGATCTCTAGGCTTTGCCTTAGGGATGGTCAGGGTTCAAACATAGCTTCCCTAAAGGCAGATTTTAAGGACAGGAATCAGAGGTTTTATGCACCCAACAACAACCAAAAGAGGTGAGAGATTGCAGGTGCTTCAAACAGACCGCGAAGGAACAAAAGATGGATGAAGCGCTTCTGAAAATCATCCAAATACGTGCGTGCACACACACACACACGCACACATACACACCCGCGTGCACACACAGGCACACACATGTGCGTGCACACACACATGCACAACACACAGACGCACACGCACACACACATAGACATGCACACATGCATGCACATACACACGGAGAAGAAGTAAAAAGGTTCCTCGAGTGCATAACCTGTCCTCTGACTCAGTAACTCTGCTTCTAGGAGCCAGCCCTGTGGAAGTAATCAGAGGCAGGCAGCAATGAATGCGCTAGTATGAGTGGTTTAATGCTATTTACAAAGTAACAAAATTAGGAAAACAAAAACAAGGAGAGGGCTAAATAAATTAGAGCATGCCGGAACAAGTTTGTAGCCGTTACAATTATGTTTATAAATACATTTTAATTGCTTGGAAAATGCTTGTAATGTTAAATGAAGATAATAAAATGAATAAATAGCTATACAATGTGAATTCAAATATCTGAGTTTCTCTCTCTATATTAGATGGATGGATGAATGCAAAGGAAAGAGATCAGATAGAAATAATTACAGTTATTTCTGATTGGTGAAAATTGTGTTATTTTAATTTTTTATACTTTATTTTTACCAAACACATATTCTACAACTATAAACAGTAAGAAGCTTCTTTATTTATTCATGTTTTTGTTTACTGTAGTAAAATATACATAACAGGCAGGGAGTGGTGGCTCACGCCTGTAATCCCAGTACTTTAGGAGCCTGAGGTGGGCGGATCACAAGGTCAGGAGTTCGAGACCAGCCTGACCACCATGGTGAAACTCTGTCTCTACTAAATATTCAGAAATTAGCCGGGCGTGGTGGTGCCCACCTGTAATCTCAGCTATTTGGGAGGCTGAGGCAGGAGAATCTCCTGAACCCAGGAGGCAGAGGTTGCAGTTAGCTGAGATCACTCCACTGTACTCCAGCCTGGGTGACGGTGAGATTCTGTCTCTAAATAAATAAATAAATAAATAATAATAATAAAATTTATCAGTTCAGCCCTTTTTATTTTTTTTGAGACGAGGTTTCGCTCTTATCTCCCAAGCTGGAGTGCAATGGCATGATCTCGGCTCACCGCAACCTCTGCCTCTGGGTTCAAGCAATTCTCCTGCCTCAGCCTCCCAAGTATCTGGGATTACAGGCATGCACCACCACACCCAGCTAACTTTTGTATTTTTAGTAGACAAAAATGTTGGTCAGGTTGGTCTCCAACTCCTGACCTCAGGTGATCCACCCGTCTCGGCCTCCCAAAGTGCTGGGATTACAGGTGTGAGCCACCACACCTGGCCAGTTTAGCCATTTTTAAGCACACATTTCATTGGCATAAAGTACACTCACATTGCTCTGCAACCCTCACCACAACCATGTTCAGAAGTCTCTCATTTTCCCAAACAGAAACTATGCACCCATGAAACACTAACTTTTCCTTTCCTCCTCCCCGCAGCCCCTGGCCACCACCGCTGTTCTCTCTGTCTCGATTTGACTGTCCTAGGTACCTCATATGTGTTGAATCATACAGTATTTGTTCTTTTGTGTCTGCTTATTTCACTTAACATAATGTCCTCAAGGCTCATCTATGTCTGACTCATTTTTTAAGTATTTTAGTGTGACTCCTACAATCTGTCAGGTCTCAGTGCTAATCTACAGAGATCTCAACAAGGTCTTTTGTATGAGACTTGACAGACTTGAATATTTTGTTTACAATATAAGGGTTCCTCTCACAGAGCCTCTGGAAGGGATGTGAAGAGACCATATTAACATCACCCCTCCAGAAATACCCACCTTCACTTTGCCACCAGGAGCAAGTAACTGGAGATGTTGCATTTCTGTATTTAGTCTTGAGAAGTGGTGAGTGGAAGATGAAGCTAGGATTCATTTTGATTAAAAAAGAGGTCTGGAAGGAGCTTTGAAAACTTGTAATGAAATCATCTTGCTTAACGAGGCTCAGGCAACCTAAATGAATTGCTTCCATTTGCACAAGGTGGGCAATACAGTGTCATGACCACAAGTTTCACATTTGGTTTCTATTCCAGCCCAGCCAGCCCCTGGGAATCGCATGAGTCTCAGGGGATTACTTCAGAAATCCAGATCCCAGTGTCCTCATCTGCAATATAGGTGCTGCTATGGTTTGAATGTGTCCCCCAAATCTCACGTGTTGGAAACTTAATCCCCAATGTGGCAGTATTAATATCACCTTTAAGAGGTGATTGGATCATGACAGCTCTGCCAGCAGGAATGGAATGATCTGTTTATGAATTAATGGGTTAATGGATTAATGGGCTATCGTGAGAGGGGAGCTGATGTCTTTATGAGAAGAGGAAGAGAGACCTGAGCACATGAGCACACTCAGCCCCCTCGCCATGTGATGCTACCTCAAGACTCTGCAGAGAGTCCTCACCAGCAAGAATGCCCGCACAAGACGCACCCACTCAACCTGGGACTTCATCACTGTCAGCAGCCTTCAGAACTGTAAGCACTAAGCGCCTTTTCTTCATAAATTATCTAGCTTCAGATATTCTGTTATAAGCAACAGAAAACAGACGAACGCAGGCACCATAACTGTAGCCATTTCATACAATTGGACAGGTACAATTTAAGCTGCCTGAATTAACGCCTGGCAATGATAAATGATCAATAATGGTAAGTGCTATTATTATGATTATTATCAGGGTCTTGCTCTGCCACACAGGCTAGAGTATAGTGGCAACATCATAGCTCACAGCATCCTTGACCTTCCGGGCCTAAGTGATTCTCCTGCCTCAGCCTCCCAAATAGCTAGAACTACAGGCATGTGCCACCACGCCTGGCCAAAGTGCTGTTATTAAATCACATGTATTATTATTGTTAGGACAGGAGATTCCATCTGCATGAGTTTATATCTGCGCTGGTGGAATAAGGAAGCAGGCACCCAAATCACTGATTTGCAACTTATATCAGCCTGGGCGATAGAGCTAGACCCTGTCTCAAATAAATACACACACACACACACACACACACACACGTATATATGTATATATATGAAATTAAACATATATATGTGTATATATATAATGAAATGAGTACAGTTATGGTGCCTGCATTACTCTGTTTTCTGTTGCTTATAACAGATCATCTGAAACTGGATTTTATATATATATATATATATATATATATATATACACACACACACACATATATTTGAGACAGGGTCTACCTCTATCTCCGAGACTGAAGTACAGCAGCGTAATCATGGCTCACTGCAGCCTCAACTTGCTGTGCTTAAGCAATCCTCTCACCTCAACTACCCAAGTAGTTGGGAATACAGATGTACGTCATCATGTCTGGCTGATTTTGTTTCATTTTTTGCAGAGACGAGATCACACTGCGTCAGCCAAGCTGGTCTTGAAGCCCTGAGCTCAAGCGATCCGCCCGCCTTGGCCTCCCAAAGTACTAGGATTACAGGCATAAGCCACCATGCCCGGCCCCAAGTTACATTTAATGTGAAGGAACAAAAGGTCTACATTACTGGAACTTTCTATGCACTGTAACTTTCAAGATTAGTCACAATTCCCTTCAAAACCCAGATGTGTAACCTTCTGCTGCTTCTCCTCCTGCTCCAAAAGGGTCTGTGTGTTTGCAGAGTTTTCCTATCTGTTTCTCCCACCGCCGAAAGGTCTCTGTGCTGCTCTGCTCTGGTGGTCTACCTTGCCTGGCCGAGGGGAGACACCCAGATGGCTTCTCCTCACACGGTTCTGCCGCCCAAGCTCCAAAGCACAGGGAGTGGTCCAATTAAAAATCTGGGCACGTAAGGAAAGGCAAGCATTAAAGGCCAACTCTGTTGTGCTTTAGAAAAAAAAAAAAGAGGAAGAAGAAGAAAGAGAAATGAAAAAGAATAGCAGCATGTAAATATTGTATTTCAGGTTCTCTTGTGCTCACTAAGGAATACGGGCAGCTGTCTTGAATGGGCTTAGCAACGACTCATTTTGAGTGGAACCTCCTTGACGGACTAGAATGAACGAGAAAAAATGCCTTGAGGAGAACCTCATTATTCAGGCACAGCCCCAGCATTGCTCCTTCTAGCTGTCTGCTGCCTTCCCAGACGTTGTGGGCGAGGCGAGCTGTGCCTGAAGAAGACACCTCTTTCAGAGGGTATCTGCGTAGTGCAGACAGGGGCAGGCTCGGGCACCCAGTGTACACTTCCTGAGTGTCATTTTCATTCTGAAGCGTTGAAGTGTCCTATTCATTTCTGAAAGCATGTGTGCCGGCTTGGCATCTTGCTCAGGGGGCACGAAACAAATCAGGATGGGGAGGGAAATGACCAGAGCCCACATTTCCTAAGTGTGTGCTTTCTCGCTCCCATCCCTTCCCATCCCCACTCTTAGCCCACCCTCCTGCAGCCCTGTTAACATGATAGATGTGGAAAGGTTTTCCCTCTGTACCCTCTTGGCAGTCCCTCTGGGCTCAGGGTTTCTGCGCTGCTTATGAATTCAGGATGCACGGGCTGTGCATCGGTGCTGCTCCCTGGCTTGGCTGAGACCACCTGGCTCTGCCAAGGACTTTGAAACATGCAAGCCGGAAGAGGAAACAATATCTCTGTTGAGAACAACTGCCCTTGGCCTGAATCCGTCAAACAGGATTTATTGGGAAAGGAGGAGGGAGGGCAGGAGGAGGGAGAAAACTATACAGAGTATATTAAGTAAACACAAGTCGAGGTATGGCTCAGCGTTGCAGGCAATGGCGGTGAAAATAGGAACCTTAGGTCTGTTTTCAACACACAGCCTAATGGAAACTTCTACTTCAAGACAGATTATAGAGTTTCATCCTCAAGAAGTGTGCTGAGTGCCATCCCGGGCCTTCTGTAGATGTGGTCTCATTTAACTCTCCCCAAGAACACTGGCAGGGCCATCTCATTATTTCTAATAAAACTGAGACCTGAAAAGTCAACGCGACCACCAGGGCTGCAGCTCCTAGGACTCAGGTCTTCTGGATGTGTGCCCAGTGGTTACCCCAGCTCCACCAGAAAAGAAACAGTAATCACTCTTAAAAAGTATGGCAGGGCGTGGTGGCTCACAATGCTGTAATCCCAGCATTTTGCGTAGCTGAGGCAGGAGGATCACCTGAGGTCATGAGTTCGAGAACAGCCTGGCCAGAATGGCGAAACCCTGTCTCTAGTAAAAATACAAAAATTAGCTGGGCATGGTGGCAGGCGCCTGTAATCCCAGCTACTTGGGAGACTGAGGCAAGAGAATTGCTTGAGCCTGGAAGGTGGAGGTTGCAGTGAGCCAAGATTGCACCACTGCACTCCAGCCTGGGCAACAGAGTGAGACTCTGTCTAAAAAAAGAAAAAAATTACCTGACGTTACAATTAGCCATGGCAATGTAAATGTTAATGTTAGGGGAAACTGGGTGAGAACTCTTTGCACAGTCTTTGCAACTTCTCTGTAAACCTAAAACTATTCCAAAATAAAAAAGTTTATTTTAAACAAATAGGCCACAATCTGGCAGTATAAACACTTCCAAAAGGGATGCAATACAGATAACGCCTGTCAGCCTGCTATTTTGTCCATCTTTAAATTGGTGTTGAGTAGCACAGGGCCTGCACAGTCAGCGTTTGTTAAGTGCCACCAGGGCTGTGCTGCTCACGGGAAGAACACCAGAGGGGACTGTGCAGTGCAGTAATTGGGCCCTGATGTAGACTAGGGGGTGAAGGGCAGCTTCTCTGAGAAAACAGTATGTACACATTTTAACTTATTGATTTATGAGTGCTAATAATTTCATTATATTGTTATGTGTTGTATTAGTTTGCTCTTGCACTGCTATAAAGAAATTCTTGATATTACATAATTTATAAAGAAAAGAGGTTTGATTGGCTCACAGTTCTGGAGGCTGTACAGGCAGCATAATGGCTTCTGCCTCTGGGGAGGCCTCAGGAAACTTACAGTCACGGTGGAGGGCAGAGGGGAAACAGGCACGTCTTACATGGCTGGAGCAGGAGCAAGAGAGAAACGGGAGGTGCTACACACTTTTACACAACCAGATCTTGTGATAACTCACTCACCACCATGAGAATGGCACCAAGGGGATGGTCCTAAACCATTCATGAAGGATCTACCTGCATGATCCAATCACCTCCCACCAGGCCCCACTTCCAACACGGGGAACTACAGTTCAACATGAGATTTGGGTGGGGACGCAGATCCAGGTCATTTCACACGTTGAAACTACTTTCGGTGTGTGCTGTGTCTTTTAGCTTTATCATATCTTTGCCATAAAAAATATGCTTTTTTAAAATGACCATTAGCAGCCTCCCTCAGTCTCTAAAACGACAGAGAGACTGTCACTTGGAGTTAGTGTGATTTGGGGGAAGAAGACATTTTAGAACCAGAAAGATGTGAGTTCCAACCTCAGTGAACTGACTGAGGTGTCTGGCTGCATAATCTTGGATGATTGTTCTGGGTCTCTTAACTTCAGGTTCTTCCTATGTAGAGATAATCATACTTACTTGACAGGCTCACGAACATTAAAATATATAAATATATAAATAGATGGTATTTACTGATACCTTGTATGTGCTCAGGAAAGGAATGAATTAATGAATGATTACATATTATCAAGATTTCAAATTAAAACTTCACTGGGAGCAGTGGCTCACACCTGCACTTCTAGTGACACTGGAGGCTGAGGTAAGAGGATGGCTTGAGCCCAGGAGTTTGAGGTTGCAATGAGCTATGATCATGCCATTGCACTCCAGCCTGGGCAACATAGCAACACCCGATCTCTATAAAAAAAAAATAATAAAAAATTAGTTGGGCATGGTGGTGCATGCTTGTAAGTTCCTAGCTACTTGGGAGGCTAAGGTGGAAGGATTGCTTAAGCCCAGGAGTTCAAGGCTGTAGTGAGCTATGATTGAACCACTGCACTCCAGCCTGGGTGACAGAGTGAGACCCCATCTCTGAAAAATAAAAATAAAAATAAATTCACAACTAATTTAACAAAAAAAATCAAGCATTGAGAAAGGGAAAAGTCTACTGGTTAATCTATTGGTTACAGAAATTGCATGAATAATTATGGCAAATTCTGCAGGTTCTTATCAGTCAGTGTTTTGAGCTGATCTTGAACACAGCGGGGCATCCAGGCACAGGTATGAGTATTGGGTATCAAACAGATCTGAAAGCAGCTCATCTCCCCCACAGATGCTCACTATGAGCAGAGCCGGGCTGACAGAGGCACTTAGAGCTGTAGGCATCCTGTAGGCTCCCAGGGGCAGGGCTGTGGGAAGTCCCGGGGGTCAGGCAGAAGTATTTCTATGCCCACAATGGGATTGTGGCTGTGATTTGTCATGAGGCTCTAAAATTATTCACCCTTGGTCATCTTTTTTTTTTTTTTTGTAGACATGGGGTCTTGCTATGTAGTCCAGGTTGATCTCGAATTCCTGGCCTCAAGGGATCCTCCTGCCTTGGCCTCCCAAAGTGCTGAGATTACAGGTAAGAACCACAAGTACCCAGCCCACCCTTGGTCCTTGAAGGAAGATAGAATGCCAGAGAGTTGTCTAAGGAGGGCCCACCACGACCAGCTGCAGCACCCAGGTATGCTGGAGGCGGGGGAGCCAGCCTGCCCATGGTGCAGCACATCCCTCGGAGGATCATGTGCCCTTCCACGTGGGGGTATGGCATCCTGGAGAGGCATAAAATCTTCTCTTCTTGCAGGGCCAAACTGTCTTTTTTATTAGCTATCTCTATATCCGCTGTTGTCTTTACTGTCTCATAAAATTAGCCTGACAGCCAAGGAAAGCGAAGGCAGATGTATGGCCTGAATTTATTAGCCTGAATCTGATTCCCCAAACAGCGACCTGGACGAAGTTCTGCCTATCACTCACTCGGCTTTCTTTTTTTTCACTCACTCCATCCTCAGCAGAAAATGCTGTATAGTCGCAGAAGGGAAGCTCATGCCTGGGGCAGCCTCCTCTTCTATAAAATGTGAATATGTGAGGAGCAGGAGGTGGGCAGAGGGTGGACTAGATCAGTGCTTCCCAAAATCTGTCTGAACCTCAATCAGCTGTTGAAAAATACAGATTCCTGGGTCCCGTCTCTAATGTGCTGAAGAAGAGGCTATTCAGGTAGAAGCCAGAAATCTGAATTTTTGAAACCTCCCCTTGATGGTTTTGCTGATCAGTCAAGATTGGGCATCATGGATCTGCCAGGTTACTTTGGTCTGGAACATTCTAGATTCTGGAAGCCCAACTCCTCCCCTAAACCACAGTTGTCAGTCCCATCTCTGTATAAAAACTAGAAATCATTTCCTAACAACCCAGAGAAGTTCTACAATCAAAGGAGTTTGTTTGCCTAAAACGGCTTCAAAATTTTCTCCTGCCCACGGATCAGCTGGTCTCAGGGACAACAAACACGCCTTTGCCGTGTCTATCCGAGGTGTGGCCTGAAGCTCACAGCACTGGCATCACCTGGGAACTCATTAGAAATGCCGATTCTGGGTCGCCCCTCAAGACCTCCCGAATCACAGTCTCCACTTGACCAGGATCCCAGGACGACTCGAACCTGGTAGATCCACGATGCCCAATCTTAACTGAGCAAAACCATCAAGGGCAGCTTTCAAAAATTCAGATTTCTAGGTTCTTCCTGAATAGCCTCTCACTTAGCACATTAGAGACGGGACCCAAGAATCTGTGTTTTTCAACAGCTGATTGAGGTTCAGACAGATTTGGGGAAGCACTGATCTAGTCCACCCTCTGCCCACCTCCTGCCCCTCACGTATACACAGTCTGAGACAGTGCTGGTGTCGATTACTGCTTCTCAACTGGGCTGCATGTTAGAATCATCTGGAGAGTTTCTAAAACTACTGATGCTTGAGTCCTAAGCCCGGGGATCAGGGAGGATTTTAAATTCCCCAGGTGACTCTTAACGAGCAGCGAAGCAACAACTGGATAAACGGTTTAAAATTAAAAGGCAAATGAGCTTTGGGGAAGGAATGTGGAAGGGGTTGTGGCGAGGGGTTCTGTATCTTATCATTGATTTGGCTTTCTTCCTTCATTAGGCAGATAAAATTATAAAACAGAGGAAGAAACAAAGATTTCTTCCACAAACAGAACTGGCCCTGAAACCCTCCTGAAACGGGCAGACAGGAGGAAAGCAAGGCGGAGAATGCTAGGAGATGAACTGTCTCACTGTCATGAGACCATTTCCGGTTTCTCTTGCAGCCTGAGCAGATGAGGCAGCACTTTCAGGGACAGACTAATCTCTCTCCTGCCTTGGAGCGGGGCATTCCCAAGTCACAGACACTGTGCGAGTACACCCCATGACAGGGAAACCTCTCTCTCTCTAACAGGAAAGTGCTTCTTCTGCTCTGGCTGAAGCAGATTCTCTTTCTGTCGGAACTAAGTACGCATGGTATAGCTATTGGGATATAATAACCTTCCATTCTGGAAAAATAATAAAATGCTTTTATGAAACTCCAATTCTGTGAACTTTGAGTAAATTTGATTCCCAGTGTATCAAGACTCCCACAAACCGGTTTCGTCGAAACTTTCAGAGTTCTTGCCCACCCCCAGAGGCCATCTCCACTGCGTCCAGCCAGATAGAAGAGAGAGTTCCAGATCCTTCCACGTGGGCTCATAGAGGGAACTGGGGACCCGGGGAGGGGGTCAGAGGGCTCAGATTCGACTTGGTTTAGACATGACTCTGCAGATTGCCAGTTTTCTCACCTGGATTCTATCTACCCACTCTGTGGAATGCAGAGCAATTGCACCTGGGTGAAGGTTAGTGAAATCAAGTGCATGAGGCAGCACTGTGGGCTTTCCCTGGGTCTGAAGAAGCCCAAGGACTGGTGTTACGGTTCCCAAGTTCTCAGCCCACCCCAAGCCCTGCAGCGCTGTGGAAGATGTTCCTCCCCTGGCTTTGCTTAGGGATGGATCTGAGGTCACCCAGGGATCCACAGCTGCATCCTCCGCAGCGTTCTGACTAACCCTGAGTCAAGTGTTAGGGCTCAGAAAAGCTTCAACAATAAAAATAGCTCCGGGAAAGTGGCAGCTTCAATTCTTCGTGCCTTCGTGTGGGTGAGTGCCTCCTTCCACACCGCTCACTGGGAGGCTCTTGGAAAACACATCTGAAACTCCAAATGAAAAGAACAGATCCAGTTAATTCTCCCAGACTTAGGGGTAAAAACTGAAGCTCAGAACCATTGTAATTGTTAAATGATGGCAGCTTGTTCTGGTGGCCTGGCCGCCCCTTCTCTGGAGCAGCTGGGCTGTACATTGAGTTGAGACATTGTCCGCAGAGGACTTTTTAGATGGACTGGAGATGACCAATCTGGATGACAAAGAGCCGTGACAGCTGAGACCTGGTAGCAGAGCCCAGAGACCCAACAGGCTCACCTGACGTGAGGTTGACTATAAACGTGAGTCCTAGAGAAGGGAGCTGGGCTCACTGTCCAGCCCTCTGCCATCTGGAGCTGCTCTCCTGGTGCCCTTGGGGTGGCCCCGAGGAAGGTGCTTGGCTTTTGGCTCCAGGACTCCATCAAGAGCAAAGGAGAGGCCAGGCATGGTGGCGCATGCCTGTAATCCCAGCACTTTGGGAGGCTGAGGAGGGTGGATCACAAGGTCAGGAGATGGAGATCATCCTGGCTAACACGGTGAAACCCTGTCTCTACTAAAAATACAAAAAATTAGCTTGGCGTGGAGTCGGGTGCCTGTAGTCCCAGCTACTTGGGAGGCTGAGGCAGGAAAATGGCATGAACCCGGGAGGCAGAGCTTGCAGTGAGCCAAGATTGCGCTACTGCACTCCAGCCTGGGCGACAGAGCAAGACTCCATCTCAAAAAACCAAACAAATGAACAAAAAAAAAAGCCAAAGGAGAGGTGAGGCCTCCATGCTATTGAGGAGGAACCCTCTGACACTGTGACTCTTTTAGGATTTTCAGCCCAGGAAAAGAAAAAAAGAAAAGCATGCTTGTGACAGCATAAGATGCTATTTCAGGACAAGAAACAGTATTTTGGGTGAATCTAAGGAAGTCATTTTGTCAAGTTTCAGACAGAAGCAACAACAACAACAACAACAATTTAAATAGAGAGCCCAAGAGGGTTGGCATGGCCTCATTAAGATAGAGGTTTGCCTCGGAATCTTCCATAAAAGCCTGAAAAGCAGCACAAAGTGCGGACTGGCGGGAGCACACGCCGTAGTTATCAGAGTATCCCCGGCTGGCCGCCTTCCCTACCCAGAAAACACGTTTGGCTTCAGACACCAAGGATACAGGGGACAGAGAAAGAGACACAGATAGACAGAAACAGAGAGAAGCTCGGAAAATAACTCTACACTGTATTCATTCTTACTGAGTGCTTACCACAGATCAAGACGTTCTGCTAGCTCCCGGGACAGAAAGACATTCTAATTTTCACTGCCAAGGGGCAACCTTTTTTTTTTTTTTTCTTGAGACAGAGTCTCAGTCTGTCACCCAGGTTGGAGTACAGTGCTATAATCTCAGCTCACTGCAGCCTCTGCCCCCCAGGTTCAAGCAATTATCCTTCCTCAGCTTCCTAAGTAAGTAGCTGGGATTACAGGTGCACACGCCACCACGGCCAGCTAATATTTGTATTTATTGTGTGTTTTAGTAGAGACAGGGTTTTGCCATGTTGGCCAGGCTGGTCTTGAACTCCTGACCTCACATGATCCCCCTGCCTTGGCCTCCCAAACTGCTGGGATTACAGGTGTGAGCCACTGTGCCTGGCCTGAAACTTTTGATTTTAATCCCAAGAGTCCACTATTATGAACAGCTACTCTGGGCTGGC
>NW_012115766.1:3869071-3892121 GCF_000951035.1 Colobus angolensis palliatus
CATATGAACTTTAAAGCAGTTTTTTCCAATTCTGTGAAGAAACTCATTGGTAGCTTGATGGGGATGGCATTGAATCTATAAATAACCTTGGGGAGTATGGGTGCCGCACACTTTTAAATGACCAGATCTCTCAAGAACTCACTCACTATTACGAGAACAGTACCAAGGAGATGGTACTAAACCACTCCATTCATGAGAACGCCGCCCGTGATCCAGTCACCTCCCACCAGGCCTCACCTCCAAAACTTGTGATTACAATTGGACAAGAAGTTTGGTTGGGGACACAGGTCCAAGCCATATCAACATTAGAGCCAGATCAGGCTTCAAAGCCAGCCTTGGCCACTTATTTGCTGTGTGGCCTTGGATCATTTGCTTGACCTCTCTGTGGCTCAGTTTCTTCATCTATAAAATAAAAGTAGTACTCATGTCTACCTTGTGAGATTGTTGTGATGATTACATTAGTATATATATATTATATATTTGTACTATATACTAATGTATCCTATATATAATATACATTATATATGTATTTATAGCACCTAGAAAAGTGACTGGCATACAGTAAGCACCATAAAATGTTGGGTATTGTTATCGCCCTATTTTACCCATGACAAAATAAGCCTAGAGAGGTGAACCACATGGCTGGGGAGCTAGGCTCGGAGCTCAGGACTCTCTGCCTTAATCATCTAGCAGGCTTATCGGAAAGAGCTTTGTGACTTGTGAGGTTACTGCCAGTATTGCCTCTTGCAGGAGCATGTGCAAAGCCTGCTGCTCACCTTGGGCACCAGCAGGTAATTTAACTGAACGGGGTTCCATGTTGTGATTATGGACAGACACCCTGACTCACTGTGACCCATACAGAGGTGAGTGGCCGGCTGTGCAGTGGAAACCACAGCATTCCTGCATCCCTAAACGACTGACATCAGCTTGGCCCTCTGGAACTCAGTGGTCTGTGCCAGCTTTCCAGAACCTTCCTTATGCTCCCCTAGAGAAGATGTTTCTCTGTTGCCTCCGGGTCTTGAGAGTGTTATTTGTAGACATGATTTTAAAAGTACTCACACCTGGGTCCCTCTCCTGGCGATTCTGATTTAGCTGGTGTGGGGTATGTCCCGAGCATTCATTTTTTCAAAGTTATCCAGATGATTTTAATATGCAGAAATTTTGAGAACCACTGGCTGAAGCAGTCCTCTGATAGAAGATGTGACCACGTCCCTAGCATCCGCTCTCTCCTTCCTAACTCCCACAGGATTACGTGGCATCTGGAAACGAAGAGACTGGATTTCCTCCCTTGTAGCAAGGTGTGGCTGTGTGATTTATGTTTGTGAAGATGAGATGTGCCTCTTTTGGTACCCCCTCTCTCCTCATTCTTCCTGCAGGTGGAGAGTAGACACAGGATGGGGACTCTAACTTCAATCAGGCAGAGAAGAGCCTCTCTCTGGTGATGAGGCAGTGATGTAGGTAAAGCCTGCATTCCAAGGCACCCTGAGGATTAGAGTCACTCGCCTGCCCGGGGTTGCCCACCTAATGAGAGAAAAATAACATTTCATCTATTTGAGCCTCCGTGATTTTAGTTCTCTTTGTTAATACAGCTAAGGTTGTAATCTAGAAAATGACTACTGGATTTTTTTTTTTTCTTTTTTTGAGACAGAGTTTTGCTTTTGTTGCCCAGGCTGGAGTACAATGACATGATCTCAGCTCACCACAACCTCCGCGTCCCGGGTTCAAGCGATTCTCCTGCCTCAGCCTCCTGAGTAGCTGAGATTACAGGCATGCGCCACACCACCCGGCTAATTTTGTATTTTCAGTAGAGATAGGGTTTCTTCATGTTGCTCAGGCTGGACTCAAACTCCTGACCTCAAGTGATTCTCCCGCCTCAGCCTCCCAAAGTGCAGGGATGACAGGCGTGAACCACTGTGCCTGGCCTACTGTGTTGTTTTTAAGCAGGGTTGAGTGTCACAGTCAGCCAAGAAACTTTAAAAATACAGATAGAGCAAGATGGCTCACTAGAGATGCCTGACATCCATCCTCTCAATAAGAAAGGACCAAGGCAGCAAGTAAACTGCTAAGGCTTGACTGGAGTCATACGGGAGAGCACTGAAGTGAATCAGGGGAGGGAAGATGCATTTGTGGTGGTTGCAAGTCCAGGAGGACCCCCTGCAGGCACCTGGCCTCTGCAGCCCTGGCTCCCCTGCCCAGGTCAATTTGAAGTCAGGGGTGCTTTCTGTTACAGGTGAAAAGATAAGTAGATCTCCACCAGCCCTCACTGTCGCTGCAACACCTAGAGTCCTCGTTACAGGAGAATCCCTGTAACGAGGGATTCAAGGGCTGCTGGGAATCTACGCAGTTTCAAGGGCTCCTGGGAATCTACGCAGCTGCCTTGAACTAGGTGAGCAGCACAAGATGTGCATGCCCCACCCACCCCGTGAGCCAAGCTGCTGCAGCACGGCACCATCTTGACACCAGAGCCACACCTGGAAAGCACCTGCTCTGGGGGCCAGTAGACACTATACCTGTCTAGCCCGGGGCTCCATCTTTACGCCAAGCCCAGGTGGGTGGCTGAACACTGCAATCCCAGCTGTGCATAGCTTGGGCCAGTGGGCCCAGGATCCGCTGTGACTCTGGTCTGCACAGCAGGGAAGACAACCCCTGCCATCACACTTCCAGCTGGAGGAATGGTCTGCCAGTCTCATCCAGGGTGAACCCACCCTTGAGCCGCCCAAACCGCTGCATGCCCTCATCTAGGCGGAAGAGGCTCCTGAGCCTCCAAGCAGTTGATATGCCCCTGGGTCGGCAGAGTGACTACATGCCCATGTTCAAGGCCTGTGGAACAGCCCCACAGAGTCCCCCTGTCCCCCGCCCCCACACACAGATACATCCATGGCCTGCCCAACAGCCCTGTGTCCACAATAAAGGCCTGAGAAATAGTCTCACAAGCTGCCCCAGGCAGGCACCCTCCCAGACCAGCAACCAACCAGGAGCCCATTTGTGGACCTAAGAAGCAGCCCCATGAGCCACCGCTGAGCACAGCCCTGAGCCAGCCAGGCAGCCTTGCACCTGTGTCCCAGCTCTGAGAAACAGCCCTGTGCCCTGCCCCTGGCAGACAGGCCTCTAGACTTGCTGAGCAGCTATGCACTCACTCCTGAGCCCAAGGAACAGCCCCACAGACCACCTCTGGCGGGCATGCCCCAGGCCCACTGAGCAGCCCTGCGCCTGCATCCTGAGCCTATGAAACAGCCCCACAGGGCAACCCCTCCCCTGCAGAAATGCCCCCAAGCCAAATGAGCAGCCATGCAGCTGTGTTACAGGCCTGAGAAAGATCTCTGTGCCCACACCCTGCAGACAGGTCCCCAGGCCAATTGAACAGCCATATGCCGATGTCCCAAACCTGAAAAACACTTTTTGGGCCACCCCCAGCAGACATACCCCCAGGTCATTCAAGCAGTTGTGTGCATACATCCTGGGCCCGAAGAACAGGCTGCATCTAGTGGGCATCTGACTGAGCAGCCTTGTGCCTGCATCCAAGATATATGAGACAGCCCCACGGGCCAAGCCCCACAGAAACAACCCCAGGCCAGCCAAGCAGCCACACAGTTGTGTCCTGGACCTGAGAAATGGTCCCATGGGTCACCCGCAGAAAACACAACCCCAGGCTAGCTGAGCAGCCATACACCTGCATACTGGGCCTGAGAAACAGCTCTGCAGGCTCCTCCTGAGAGGCACGTCCCAAGGCTGGCCAAGCAACTATTGTCAACGCTCTTGGTCAAAGTAACAACCCTATGGCCCCAATCCCAGTGAGCCAGAGCCCAAGTTGGCCAACATACCATGTGCAAACCTGCACCCCCAACCTGAGAAACAGGCTAATGAGCTCACCCATGGCCAAACTGTACATCACAGCCACAGACTCTCTCAGCCTAGGACACTGAGACACTTGCAAATGCCACTAGTGTGGCCTACAGCTGTAGAAATGACATGAAGACTACATTACAGCGTTTACCTAGAACCAAAGTCAACGCACCCCACGAAACTGGTGCCCTAAGACCTATTCGCATGACTAAGTCCCTGTGAAACCTACTCCATAAAACTGGAAAAGGCGACTGTTCCACTAGATGTACAGAAATTGTCATAGGGACATCAACCATGAAAAAGCAAGGAAACAAGTCACCTCCAAAGGAAAATAATAATTCTCCAGTAACAGACCCCAATCATGAGGAAACATGAAATGCCAGAAATAGGATTCAAAATAATAGTCTTTAGGAAATTTAATGAGATAAAAGAGAATACAGATAGATAATTCAACAAAATCAGAAAAACAATTCATGATTTGAATGAGAAATTTAACAAAACAACAGATATCATATAAAAGAACAAAACAGAAATTATGCAGCTTAAGAAGGTAACAAATGTAATTTAAAAAATACATCAAGATCTTCAACAACGTGCTAGACCAAGCAGAAGCAAGAATTCCTGAACTTGAAGACAGGTCTTTTGAAATAACATAGGCAGACAAAAAAGAAAAACAATAATAAAAAATAATAAAGAAACCTATGGGGTTTATGGAATACCAATAAGGGAACAAACATTCATATTGTGGGTGTTCCAGGAGAAGAGAAGGGAAAAAAAGACAAAAAGTAACAAATGCTGGTGAAGATGTGGGAAAAAGGGAAGGACGAGAAATGTAAACTAGTACAGTCACCATGGAACGTGGAGAACAGTGTGGAGGCTCCTCAAAAACCTACAAGTAGAACTACCATATGGTCCAGCAATCTCACTACCAGGGATTTATCAAAAGGGAAGGAAATCAGTATATCAAAGAGACATCTGCACCCTCATGTTTATTGCAGAACTATTCACTATAGCCAAGATATGGAATGAACCTAGGTGTCCAACAACAGATGAATGGATAAAGAACATGCGGCATATATGCACCATGGAATAATATTCGGCCATAAAAAAAAGAGTGAAATCCTGTCATTCACAACAATGTGGATGAAACTGGAGGATATTTTGCTAGGTGAAATAAGCCCAGAACAGAAAGTTAAACACTGCATGTTCTCACGCATATGTAGAAGCTAAACATAATTGATGTCATAGTGGTAAAAAGTAGAATAGAGGTTAGGAGAGGCTGGGAAGATTAGGGGGAGGGAGGCATAGGGAGTGATTTGTTGAAGGATACAAAGTCACGGCTAGACAGGAAGAATGAGTTCTAGTGCTCTATACCACAGTAGGATGACTATAATGAATGATAATACATAGTTTCAGATAGCCAGAAGGAGGATATTAAATGTTCCCAACACAAAGAAATGGTAAATGTTTGAAATGATGGATATGCTAATTACCCTGATCTGATCACTCTACCTTATATGTATTGAAACATCACTTTGTACCCCCGTGAATATATATAATTATTACTTGTCAATTAAAACAATAAAAATTTTAAAAAATACAGATATCCAAGACCCACCAGAGACTTAGCAAACCAAAACCTCTGGGAATGGGCAAGGGCATTTTAAAGCTCCATGGGTGATGTAAGGCCCTCCCTGATGAAGATCCACTATGACAAACAGCTAGGACAGTTTGTTCCACTGGTCAGATGCCCCAGAGCTCAGGTCCCTGGGAGGGTCTTCAACTAGGTAGGCAGCCCAGCCAGGTGTACCCTCCCTTTGCAGGTCTCCTGGAGCACATCTGTCCCCTCTGATTGTCCAGCATTCAGCCCCTCCTGGATGGCATTGATAGCAACTTGTCTTGTGTTGTTCTCTCTGATTGAGCTTCAAAAAATTTGTGTGCGCCAACTGTGTCTTGCCCCTTCTGTGTCCCCAGCAGCACCTCGCCTGACTCTGGGTCCACCAAAGGACCTCAGTGTGCATTTGCCGATTGATTCCAGTAAGCCAAGAAATGAAGGGCCACAAGGAAAGAGAGAGGGACCAATGAGAAGTCCCCATTTCCTCAGCCTTCCAGCAGCAAGACATAGCTGACAAAGTGAGTTGTTCTCAAAGGGCTGATATTTTGAATCAGAAAAGAAGGCTTGCAAAATGCATATTTACAAATGTCCTTCTTTTAGCATGAAAGGTTGCTGTGGAGACCTGTGATGGTGACACGAATTTCTGGCTTAAGACCATGTTGGGCTCCTTGTATTAAGCCAGGTGTGCTGCTGGGCTTGTGCTGCTGCAGCTGCAGAGGCTGGGTGCACCCACAAGTGCCTGGGGACAAAGGGAGAGAAATCCCTCAATGTGGAAAGTCTTCCAGCACTAAGGATGTTATGTTCTCTTCCAAAATGGATAATTAGTCAAGGCAAGCAGCATCTGTCTCCCAAGATCAAATCCTCTTTATTTCAAAGCCTTCACATATGTGAGACACCCCAACCCCAATCTGGCTTTGGCTTGCAGGACTTGGCCTTTAGAGTACACAAACTCAGTTCATCCTCCAGATTCCAGACAAGCAGGAGGAGCTCCCAGGGCCTTTATCCAATGCCTGTGTCTGCTCATAAAAACAATCCAATTATCAAGACCATTGGCATTGCTGCTGCTTTGCAGGAGGCATCCAGGATGCTAAATAATTGCACCGTCTAATTGCATGGAGCCCTTTCCTTAACCATAAAGATCTACACCAAGCTTCACTTGAACTGCATTTTCTCAACTCCCATGCCAAAGACAAAACCAGAGTAATCATGCAGAGATCATAGCAAGGAAAAAAATATTGCTTTGAACCCCATGGGAATGCTGCTTCAGCTCTGAAGCCCAGACTGTCTGCTTTTAGGGCTGATGGCAGAGTCTTTGAATGAGCCCTGAGTAGGAGTGTAGAAGTGAGCCTCACCTAGTGCTGTGTTAATTGACTCTCTGTAATACAAGTTTCTTCAGAACAAGGACTGGGTCTTTTATTTTGCTTTTGTCTCATATAGGAAACTGGTTGGTATACTTGGTGACATATTGCTTGGACCTTGGGACAACATCTTCCCTTCTGAGATTGTGAATAGGTGTCTCAGTGTGTGTGAGAACTTGCCATCTCTCTGCCTGTCCATGTAGTATCCTTCTACTATCAAAGAGTGCACACTGCTTTCAGGACACAGTGGGATACAGCGAAGCAGCCATCCCAGAGACTGTGCCCTCAGGGCCTATTAATGCCTATTTCTTGAAGCGTTGTAAAAGAGCTCTTCTGCTTTTCTTGCCTAAAAGGAATTAAAGTAGATTAAGAGGTGTATGGGTTGAGAACTAGCATGAAACACTGAATTGATCCAAAGAGACTAATTGGAAATGCCTGGAATAGATGACTTCACTCTAGCCACTCCTGCTACCCCACCTCCACTTACCCTAGTTGATATTTGAGTGTTTTGTAATGACAAAGCCCCAAACTGTTGCTGAGGAGAACTGCTAACACTCACTCGCACTTCTTCAAAGATGCTTGTCGCTTGTGGTTGAGAATCGTGAATCAGTTGGGCACCTTCTCAGTTGAGGAAGACAAGAAAGAAGAGAATGCCCAAGGTGAGCTTTAATGCAGAGGGCAGCTCAGCAACCGCCACTTAATTCTTCATTGAACCCAGAATAGAACAAGGCAAGTTCTAACAGAATTAGGCAGGGTTGGCTGGGCACCGTGGCTCACGCCTGTAATCCCAGCATTTTGGGAGGCCAAGGTAGGTGGATCACCTGAAGTCAGGAGTTTAACACCAGCCTGGCCAACATGGTGAAACCCGATCTTTACCAAAAAATACAAAAAATTAGCTGGGTATGGTGATGCACGGCTGTAGTCTCAGATACTCAGGAGAATGAGGCAGGAGAATTGCTTGAACCTGGGAGGCAGAGGTTGCAGTGAGCCAAGAGCCAAGATGGCACCACTGCACTCCAGCCTGTGTGACAGAGTGAGACCCCGTTTTTTTAAAAAAAAACAAAACAAAAATGAAAAACGGAATTAGGCAAGACTAAAGGCAGAAAGCAGCTCATGCTTCTCAGGACCATGACCTTGGACTGGGCCACTTGAATGACCTTTGAATGATGTCTCAATCCATTGACACTTGGCTCCACGCATGCATGCTCACTGGGTGCAGAGGCTTTACCATCACTGCACCTAATTCTCTGCTTCCCCAGAAGGTTGCTCTGTCCCGGCAGCAGTTTCTAATAATGTCCCTGAGTTAGCCAATGTTTCATTTTCCAAAATGGCAGCCATTTTTGTTGACTCTAGGTAATACCCTACCAGGAAATTTCTTAGCACCCTATGCCTGCTGCTAACCCAGATCCCACTGGTGGAATCCTGCTCATGGGCTTGGTGGACCCAATCACAGCCTTGGCTTCTGTCTTGGGAGTTGGGGTAGTGAGATTAGGAGCATAACTCAAAAAGCTGTAGGGTCTCACAGGCATGGGAATCAGATCTGAACTCCACCACTTGCTACTTGTGTGACCGCTAAGTCTCAGTTTCTTATGTATGAAGTGGGAATAGTAATAGTTCTCATCTCATATGATTCTTGTGAAGATTAAATAAAATACTATGTAGATGGTAATTAGCCCAGTTCCTTGCCCATACTAATACTATTATTGTTAATAATTTTAATATTCTGGGGCACAGAGTTTGATCAAAATTTTTCATTCATGAAACACTGTCACCATTGTTCCTTCCTTGTCACCCTCCCCTGGTACCTTTACCCCAGAGCAACCATTTTTATTTACCATACTTATTCATTCCTTTGTTTTGTTTCCTATGGTTGCTTTAAAAAAAAATGTGTGTGTGTGTATATATATATATATATATATTCACCTATGCAATATGTTACTTAGTTTTGCTTTGTTTTTGAACTTTATAAAGAGAGTATCAGGCTCTATGTAGTTATCTGGGACTTCCTTTTTTCACTCAATGTTACCAACTAATGATATGGTAATGTTACCAACATTCATCTGTGTTGATGAATGTGACGGTGATCCATTCATTGTCCATTGTTGCACAATATTCTCACATGTAACTATAGCACAATAAATATATTCATTCTCTTATTCTGGGGCACTTGGGTTTTTTTGTAAATAGTTTTATTGAGATATAATTCACATACTATACAAGTCATCTATTTAAAGTGTACACATTCAATGACTTTTAGGATATTCACAAAGTGGAGTAACCATCATGACAACCAATTTTAGAACATTTGCATTACCCCAGTAAGAAACCTCCTATACTCATTAGCAATAACTCCCCTCCTTTCCCCAATTTCTTCAGCCCCTGACAACCTACTTTCTCTCTAATGTACTTTCTGTCTCTACAGATTTGTCTATTCTGGACATTTCCATTACATTGATGTAATGGAATTCTATACGATGTGGCCTTTGTGACTGGCTTCCTTCACTCTGCAGAATATTTTCAAGGCTCCTCCATACTGTAGGATGTGCCAGCATTTAACTGTATTGCCAAGTAATTTCCCACATTTTATTTATCTGTTCCTTTGTTTATGGACATTTGAGTTATTTGCTTATGGTTTTCTGCACTTACTAACAGTGTTATTGAACATCAGACCACATTATTCCCCGGGCACATGTGCAAGAGTTTCTCTAGGGTATATTCTTGGAGCTGTTGAACTATAAGGAAAGCAAACGTTCAACTTTACAAGATCATGCCAAATTGCTTCCCAAAACATTTTGACAATTTACACTTTCCCCAGCAACATAAAATATATCACTGGCCCACATCATTACTAATATTTGGCACAGCCAGAATGTCTAGTTTTCGTAAAGCTTGTTTACTTTTTTAAAATTTTTTTTTAACAATCAAGTCACTGCTCTACATTTGACCCATTGCCTGATAATGAGATTCTAATGGAGATCTGGACAGAAACGGCTGCTTGCTCGATGGCTTCCTCCACAATTAGCAGCTCATCTCTGTAATAGTTCTAGCTTTTACTTCCTGACCCAGAATTTCGATGTTACTGTTTATAGCACTGTGCTTTCTTCCCAGATGGGCTCTATGTTCCATCTACTGGCTGGTCCCAGAGTCTCCTTCTACCTTTTCCCAGGCAGAGAGGAGACAGAGCTGTCCCATATCTTTGATCTTGGTAATACACACTCCCAGGTACACAGATGTGTGCACGCGCACACACACACACACACACCATACACACAAACACATTCACACCCTGAGCCTCCAGCCACATCCAAACAGGAGGATGAGGGCAAGCAGGAAGCCACTGTGACGGCATCAAACCCAGAGAGAAACCCCACTTCATTTGAATGGCTCATCTTGTGAATGCCAGAAAAGGAGGGCACTCTTGGGTTTGCCTTTGTACCGTCCATCAATTTCCAGGCCGTCAAATGCAAGTTACAGTGAATGTGCTTGTAATTCCCATGCACTGAATTCTCTCCAGAACCTCATTTTATTTACTTACTGTCTTTCCCATTAATTAAATTTCAATAGCATTTTCCCTCCAGAGGGCCCTACAAATGACTTCCATAATAAACACTTCATGAAAAGACTAACTCTGAAAGTCAGTAGAGACAATAGAAGCAGAAGAGAGAGTGTGAAGAACAAAAGGACATGGGGAGGGGGGCTTTTAGGATGGCAGTGGACAAGTAAGTACTTGCCTTGCAGCTGTCCCTGGAGAAGAGACATGCCATTCAGTCGGGTGTGGTCAGCAAACCACTCCAGCTCTCAGCTTCTTCAGGGCCGAGGGCACCCTGCCTCTGATCTTGCTCACATCCAGTGACTGAGTGAGGAGCAGGTCTCAAAGCCTGGCCCCTTCAGCCTAGCCTCTTGGGATAGCCAAGGCTTGGTCAGGCCTGCAGTACTGGTTTCTCAAGCTGTCCTAGTTGCTCCTGCTCCCTCTTGCAGAGGTTGACCCCTACTCAACATCTTGCACCCCAACTGTTTCCATGTTGGTTTCTGGAGAATCTATGTTTGTGTGACTACATTATGAACTATTTAGGGAATCTCAAATTGTTCTACTTAGCTTTTGCAATTTTTTTTTTCAAATATAAATAGTACTGAAATTCATATCCTTATGAACGTCTTTCTCACATCCTAAGATAGAAGGTATCCTCAGAGCTAATCCTAAAATGGACTGGGTCAAAATGTTAGGCACATTTTAAGACTTTTAATGCTTATTTGCAAATTACCTTCAGAAATGTCAAGGCAACTACCACTCCCTGCAAAAGTATATGACAGTGTAGGAGAGTCCATGTCTCTGAGACTATGATGACATTTCTGTTTTTCTCTCTCTTTTTTTTTTTTTTTTGAGATGGAGTCTCACTCTGTTGCCCAGGCTGGAGTGCAGTGGTGCAATCTCGGCTCACTGCAACCTCCGCCTCCTGGGTTCAAGTGATTCTTCTGTCTCAGCCTCCCAAGTAGCTGAGATTACAGGTACCCACCACCATGCCCAGCTAATTGTTGTATTTTTAGTAGAGCAGGATTTCACCACGTTGGCCATGCTGGTCTTGAACTCCTAACCTCAAGTGATCCTCTTGCTTCACCCTCCCAAAGTGCTGGGATTATACGCATCAGCCACCATGCCCAGCAGACGTTGGCATTTCATGTTTGTAAAATTGTTCCATACGCATGGAGATGGTTATATTATTTTTGTTTTAGTTTTTCTTTCTTTGATAACTTGTAAAACTGAATGTTTTTTATAAGTGGACAGCAGCAAAAAGCTATGTAAGATAAGAAGGAAGACAGAGATATAGGAAAATATACATAAGAAAAACAATATTTCAAGAAGAACAAATTTTTTAAACAGTTCTATTAAGGTAACCTCGACCTATAGTAAACCACATATATTTAAGGTATACAATTTGGTAAGTTTTGAAATATGGGCATACCTGTGAAGACATCCCCAAAATTGAGATACTGAATATGTCTGTGGCCCACTAAGGCTTCCTCCATCCATTTGTAATCTTACCCTATCATTCCCCACTTCCACCCCACCCACCACTCCCAGGCAACCACTGTTCTGCTTTTTGTCACTATAGATTAGATTTCATTTTCAAGCATTTTATTTAAAAGGACTTTATACTACTGATTATATTTTTGTCTGACTTCTTTTACTCCACATAAATGTTTTATAATTCATCCATGTTGTTGCATGAATCAATAATTCATTCCTTTTTATTGCTGAGAAGTATTATTTTGTATGGATATACGACAATTTGTTTATCCATTCACATCCTAATGGAATTTGCATTATTTCCACTTTTGGCTATTACTAAAAAGTTAGTATATACATTCATGTTCCAGAGTGTGCATGGACGTATGCTTTGATTTCTCTCGGGCAAGTAGAGTAGCATGTCTGTGTCATGTTGTTTTAGGTAGGAAGGTAAATCTCTTGATACGAAGCCTATTTGACCTTTTTGGTTTTTTTTGAGACAGTCTGACTCTGTTGCCCAGACTGGAGTGCAGTGGCGTGATCTCGGCTCACTACAATCTCCGCCTCCCAGGTTCAAGCAATTCTTCTCCCTCAGCCTCCTGAGTAGCTGGGACGACAGGCACGTGCCACCATGCCCGGCTAATGTTTTTGTATTTTTAGTAGAGACGGGGTTTCACTGTGTTAGCCAGGATGGTCCTGATCTCCTGACCTCATGAATCGCCCGCCTTAGCCTTCCAAAGTGCTGGGATTGTAGGCGTGAGCCACCACGCCCAACCCATTTGACCAATTATTAGAGCTCATGCTGTAAGACACATAAATTGAAGATAGGGTACCTTGGCTCTTATGCTGAACATTTTTAAATTGTTTACATTTTCATTTCTTCTTTTTATTTGCCACCACAATGAATTTAACCCTTTTCCTTTCCGTGTATGGATATTCAGCTGTTGCCCTCGCAAAGGAATGGAGTTATTCCCCTTGCAGTAGCAGCCTTCAGCCTCAGAGACTTTTTTTCAGTCTTACGGTAGAAGCAGAAGTGGGCCAGGCTAGAAGCTTCAGGAAGGACCACCAAAATCTCCAGGCTAGATCATATTAAAACATTGTTGGCCATGGAGACGCAGTCCTCACCGAAGCCAGCTCTGTGCCTGGGGCTGAATAGCCAGACTTCTGCCCTCCTAAAACTTATGCTATGAGACTGTCCTGGCTACACAAGTACGTGTTTGAAGCTGGAGGAAGACTCTGAGGTTTGCCAGTGGGCCTGTCCACTGATTGGGGCGGGTCCAAGACGCCTGGATTCCAGGAGGTTCTATCAATTCTGGGGCTCACTTTGGCCTTGGCTGCTGCGCCCTCCTCCCCTTCAGTGAATTCCTCATCAGTCTAGGTTTCAACTATGAGTAAAACTCTGAGTACTTTCAACATAGCAGGCAGGGATTTGAAAGTATAAGCCTGATGTCCAAGGCCCATCATCCCGCCTGGCGTGACAGACTTTCCTCCATTCCACGCCACTCACTAACTGCCAGGCTCCACTGCCTCTCTGTGGCAGGCCCTGCTCCAAGCATGACGTCATTTCAGCCTCCTTGCATCCTGTAAGACATAGCTATCTTATCTATTACATAGTTAGGAAACTATGCCTCAAGGTTAAATCACTTGCCCAAGATCATTTAGTAGTGGGAGAGGCAGGATTTAAAACCCAGCCTACAGTTGTAGGGAAGGAAACAACTTTTTCCCCTGTTCTCCTAGATTCTGCAGCTGGGATCTGCAAATTAGACGGACACAGACAGATCAACCAGAAAATGTAAACAAGCGTGTTAACACATGAAGTGCACATACATGCCGGAGAGACTCAGTGACGAGTAACTCTAAGGGAGGGTTAGAACTTGGGCTTATATGTAACCACCCAACAGGTTCACCTTGCCCACTGCCTGGACAGAGGCGACTTCTCAAGGCATAAGAATTGCAATAGTGACAGAGTTATTCACGCAGAGACGGCTGTGCAGGAGACTGGAGTTTTATTATTACTCAAATCAGTCTCCGCAAGTGTTTGGGGCTCAGAGTTCTTAAGGATAATTTGGTGGGCTGATTGGTTGGGTAGGAGATGAAATCAGAGGGAGAGGGGGGAGGGATTGCACTGGGGAGTTATACCTGATATAAATGATGAATTGATGGGTGCTGACGAGTTGATGGGTGCAGCACACCAACATGGCACAAGTATACATATGTAACAAACCTGCACGTTACGCACATGTACCCTAGAACTTAAAGTATAATAATAATAAAAAAAAGCTGTCCTTTTGCTCTGAGTTAGTTTCTGGGTGGGGGCAACCCAATCAGAAGAGCCAGGTTATTGGTCTGGGTGGTGCCAGACGATCCCTCAAGGGCAGTATCTCAAGCACTGATCTTAGGTTTTACAATAGTGATGTTATCCCTAGGAGCAATTTGGGGAGAGTGAGAATTTTGTATCCCTCCAGAGGCGTAACTCCTAAACCATAATTTATAATCTTTCAACTAATTTGTGAGTCCTACAAAGGCAGGCTCATCTTCAGGCAAGGAAGGGGTTTGTTTTGAAAAAAGGCTATAATCGTCTTTGTTTTAAACAATAAACTAAAAGCTAAGTTCCACTCCAAGTTAGTCCAGCCTATGCCCAGGAATGAACAAGGACAGCTTGAAGATTAGATGCAAGATGGAGTTGGTTAGGTCAGATCTCTTTCACTGTCTCTGTTACAATTTTGCAGTAGTGGTTTCATATATAACAGTGTAATAAAAAATACAATAAATTGGCAGAAAAGTGACAAGACAGGAAAAATGATTTAGGCTTTAGGGACAGCAAACAGTAAGAAAGTAACTAGATAAGGTAAACTAATGAAAAATAAGGGTCGTTTTAGCCAGTTTGTTTTGTAGATTCCCCTGCTGCTGTCTCCGGGTATTGCTTCCAGTGATTAGGAATCATCAATTAAAAATTGTCCTGCCCTTCCTGGTAGAAAAGGGGAGGGCAGAAAGCTTGCCTTGTGTCTCCTTCTTTTCAATTTCCTTCCACTCAAAATAGTGATTATATCAAAGTGGCATATTTTGCGATGGCATACTCTGAATCCCTCATAAGTAATAATGACTGAGAATTTTTCAAAATGAACAACAAGCACCAAACCGAAGATCCAGGAAGCTTAAAGAATACCAACCAGGATGAATACCAAAAACTATGCCTAGGCATATTGTATTCAAACTGCAGAAAATCAAAGACAAAGAAAAAATCTTGAAAAAAGCCAGAGGGAGAAAAAGAAACAAAAACCTT
This sequence comes from Colobus angolensis palliatus, assembly GCF_000951035.1. Taxonomy (NCBI): domain Eukaryota; kingdom Metazoa; phylum Chordata; class Mammalia; order Primates; family Cercopithecidae; genus Colobus; species Colobus angolensis. The sequence goes on from NW_012115766.1 coordinate 3,884,176, forward strand.
ATCTATAGGGGAGCAAAGATAAGAATACATTGGATTTCTCATCAGAAACTATGAAAGCAGGAAGAAAATTTAGTGAAATATTTAAAGTATTGATCTGTATCCAATGAAATTATCCTTTGAAAGTAAAAGAGAAATAAAGACTTTCTCAGGCAAACAAAAATTGAGAGAATTTGTTGCCGTAGACCTGCCCTGCAGGAAATATTAAAAGTTTTTCGGGCTGGGCGCAGTGGCTCAAGCCTGTAATCCCAGCACTTTGGGAGACTGAGACGGGCGGATCACAAGGTCAGAAGATCGAGACCCTCCTGGCTAACACGGTAAAACCCCGTCTCTACTAAAAAACACAAAAAACTAGCCGGGCGAGGTGAAGGGCGCCTGTAGTCCCAGCTACTCGGGAGGCTGAGGCAGGAGAATGGCGTGAACCCGGGAGGCGGAGCTTGCAGTGAGCTGAGATCCGGCCACTGCAAGAGCGAGAAAAAAAAAAAAAAAAAGAAGTTTTTCAGAGAGAAGGAAAATTATACAGGTCAAAAACTCAGATCTACATAAAGAAAGGAAGAGATCTTCATTTATTCAGAGGAGGAATAAATGAAGGCACAGATTATAGTAGCATATAATTAGGTGAATTGAATGACAGAAATGTTATGAGTTGGGAAGGAGGAATTGGGATAGTCTGTTTTAAGGTACCTAAACTGCACATGAAACAATGTAGTATTACTTGAAAGTGAACTTAGATTCATTGTAAACATATATTGTGAACTCTAGGGCAACCACTTAAAAAAAATTAAAAAACATATAATTGATTTGCTAAGATAGAAAAGACAACAGAATCATATAAAATGCTGCATTAAAAACATAAGCATATTGAGTTTTAGCTCTTATTAACACAAAAGGCACAATCAATGAAAGAAAAGATTGTAAGTTGGACTTTATTAAAACTAAACACTTCTGCTCTACAAAATGTACTGTTAAGAGAATGAAATGCCACAGATCAGGAGAAAACATTTGCAAGACACATATCTGATAAAAGACTTGTACCCAGAATATAGAATTAACTCTTTTAGCTTTATAATAAGACACAAGCAATCTGATTTTAAAATAACCAAAAGATCTAAATAGACACCTCACCAAAGAAGCTATACAGATGGCAAGTAAGCATATAAAAAGATGCTCAACTAGGGAAATGCAAATTAATCAATGAGATACATTATACACATTAGAATGACTAAAACTGAAAACACTTTTCAGTTAGACAGGAGGGCTATGTTCTGTTGATCTCTTGCACAGTGTGGTGACTATAGTTAACAGTAACGTATTATATATTTCAAAATTGCTAAAAGAGTGGATTTTAAATGTTTTCACCATGAAGAAATAACTATGTGAGGTGATGGATGTATCAATTAGCTTGATTTGATCATTTCACAAAGTATACATGTATTGAACCATCACACCAAATCTCATAAATATATATAATTATTATTTGTCAATATAAATAAAATATTTTTTTTAAAAAAAACACTGACAATACGAAATGCTGGTGAGAATATGTAGCAACAAGAACTCTCATTCAATGCTGGTGGGAATGTAAAATTGTACACCCATTATGGAGGGCAGTTTGTCAGGCTCTTACAAATCTAAATATAGTCTTACTGTACAATCAAGGAATCACTTTTCTCAACAGTAACCCAATTGAGTTGAAAACATGTCCATACAAAAACCTACACACATAAAATGTTTATAGCAGCTTTATTCATAATCACCAAAAATTGAAAGCCAACAAGATGATCTTCAATAGGTGGATGGATACACACACTAGCACATTCACACAATGGAATATTATTCAGTAATTTTAAAAATGAGCTATCAAGTCAAAAACTGACATGAAAGAAACTCGGCTGCATACTGCTAAGTGGAAGAAGTCAGTCTGAAAGGTTGCATACTATATAATTCCACCCATATGACATTCTGGAAAAGTCAACAGTATAGAGACAATAAAAAGATCAGTGGTTGCTAGGTATATGGGGGGAAAGGGAGAGGAATAAGTAGGTGAACCACAGGGAATTTTCAGGACAGTGAAACTTTTCTGTTTGACACTGTAATGGTGAATACATAACATTATGCATTTGTGAAAACCTATGGAACTGTAAAACACAAAGAGTGAACCTGAATGTAACTATGAACTTGTTAATAGTAATGTATCAGTGTTGGTTTATTTGTTTGTGTGTGTGTGTTTGTTTGTTTTTATTTGTTTGTTTGTTTGTTGAGATAGAGTCTCACTGTGTCGCCAGGCTAGAGTGCAGTGGCACGATCTCGGCTCACTGCAACCTCTGCCTTCCGAGTTCAAGCAATTCTCCTGCCTCAGTCTCCCGAGTAGCTGGGGCTACAGGCATATGCCACCATGCCCAGCTAATATTTGTAGTTTTAGTCGAGACAGGGTTTCACCATTTTGGCCAGGATGGTCTTGATCTTTTGACCTCAGGATCTGCCCGCTTTGGCCTCCCAAAGTCTGGGATTACAGGTGTGAGCCACCGCGCCCAGCCTCAAAGTTGGTTTATTAATTGTAACTATTATACCACCCTAACGCAAGATGTTAATAATAAGGGAAACTGTGTGTAGGGGAAGAGGGTATAAGGGAACTCTGTACTATCTGCTCAATTGGCCTATAAATCTTAAATTATTCTAAAAATAACATCTATTAATTTTTAAAAATGTAAAAAATGTCAAGGAGAAACAAAAACATTCAAGAAAATCAACTACAAAATACATTCAACAACAAGAACAACAACAACAACAACAACAGTATGCCTGCTTTCAAATTCTTAATCATCCTCTCTGCAAACCACCTCAAATCCCATATTCTTGGCTGGGGACTGGTTGTCCAATCTAGCTCATGCCAAAATTCCATCTTGAAGCAGGGGGGTCATGCTTCAATTCTATGACTCAGAAGTTCTCCAAATATAGTTGAGATAAAACTTGTTAAGAATGTAGCGTCCTGGACCTTAGGTCTAGTGATTCTGACTCGACAGGACTCTATAATCTGCATTTTCCTTAAGATCGCTAGTGACTCTGAGGCATCCTTTGAGGGCTGCTACAGCTGCTGATGGAGTGTGGTGGCAGTGTGATGTTTTCTCACTCAAGTGAGGCTACCCTCTTGTTGGTTTCAAGAAGAGTTTTTTGAAAGCCCACTGCCATGACGCTCCTAAAAGATCAGATCTTCATACCTGCCTGAACCAAATCAGTATGTCTTTGCCTTTTGGGAATTGAACTTTGGGCCTCCCCTACTACTGGCCTTGCTGTGGCCCCATCACGCATCATGTCCAGACCTACGCAAATGATATTTATTTTGGTGATGGGATTGGTCATACTGAGGAGTGCCAGGAAAGACGTGAACACTAGACATTCATTCTGCAAATGTTTACCGAGTCCCCTGCTCTGGATCCCAGTGCCTGGAGCCTTGCCTTTGCTCCCTCGGGTCCCATTTTCTGGTTCTTCTAGGGACTACGTGTGCCAATGTAGTGCTTGAAATTCTAGTCAGTGCAATAAGGCAAGAAAAGGAAATAAAGGCTATGGATCAGGAAGAAAGAAGCAAAGCTGTCTCTATTTGCAGATGACATAATTGTCTACACAGAAAAATCTGGAAAAATCTACTGTATAGAATTGGTCCTAAATCTTTAAATGTCTAGTGAAATTCTTCAGTGAAACCATCTGGTCCTGTAAATTTCATTTTTGGGAATATTTGACTTATGAATTCAATTTTCTTAATAGTTATATGGCTATTTAAATTATCTACTTTATATTAAGTTGTGGGAGTGTGTGTTTTTCAAGGTATTAGTTCATTTCATGTAAGCTCTAAGCTGTCAAATTTATGTGTGTTTGTAGTTCTTTATAGTATTCCGTTATATTATTCCATTAATATCTTTTTGATATCTGCAGGGTCTTGCTTCATTCCTGACATAGGTAACCTGTGTATCTCCCTTTTTATCTCTGTCAGTTTTGCTAGAAGTTTGCCAATTTTATTGATCATTTTGAAGAAACAGCTGTTTGTTTCATTGATTTTTAAAAATGGTTTTTCTGTTTTTAATTTCATTGATTTCTGTTCTTGTCTTTATTATTTCCTTCTGCTTGCTTTAAATTTGTTTTGCTCTTATTTTTTCTGGGTTCCTGAGACAGAAGCTTAGATTATTGGTTTCAGACTTTCCTCCTTTTCTAATGTATATGTTCAGGGCTATAAATTTTCCTCTCAACACTGTTTTAGTTGTGTTTCACAAATTTTTATATGTTGTATTTTCATTTTCATTCAATTCAATATATTTCTAAATTACCCCTGAAGCTCCCTCTTTGTTTCATAGATTTAGAAGTGCATTATTCAGTTTGCAAATGTTTAGTGATTTTTCTGTTATCTTACTGTTATGTCTAGTTTGATTCTATTATAGCTGGAGAACTCACTCTGCCTGATTTCAATTCTTTCAAATTCGTTAAAGGTTTCTCTTATGGCCTCGGATGTTGTCTACCATGGTATATGTTTCATGAGCACTTGCGACAAATGTGTATTCGACTGACGTTAGGTAGACTCTTCTATAAATGTCATCAACCTGTTGGTCAATGATGTCATTGAGTTCTTATACATCTTGCTGGTTTTCTGCAGAATGGTTTTTTTAATTGTTTCAAGACAGACATTGAAGTCTCCAACTGTAATTATGAGTTTGTCTATTTCCGTCAGTTATTATTTCATATAGTTTGAAGCCCTGTTGTTTACTCCATACACTTTAGGATTGCTGTGATTTCTTGGTGGATTGATAGTTTTTATTATATAATGTCTCTCTGTTTCTAGTAATTTCTTTTGCTCCAAAGTCTATTTTACTTGATACAGTATAGCCACTTCTGCTTTCTTTTGTTTGCATAGTGTATCTTTTCTTAACCTTTTACTTTTATCCTACCTATATTGTTATAGTTGAAGTAAATTTATTGTGACAGCAGATAGTTGGATCCTGGTTTTTGAGTAACTCCACCAATTCCTGTCTTTTAACTGGTGTTTTTAGACCATTTACATTTAATGTAGTCATTGATATATTAGACCTTAAACCTGCCATTTTTACAATCCTTTCTTGTACAATCTAGGTGAATATTTTTATTAAAATATTTGCAGATTTTTTATAATTCTCAGAAGGAGAGTTAGAGGGAGAGAATTCTACTTCATATTAGTCAGGGTCTGTGTGTGTGTGTGTGTGTGTGTGTGTGTTTGTGTATAATTTACTTTATAAAATTGGTTCACACAGTTGTGGGGGCTAGCAACTCCAAAATCTGTAGGGCAGGTCAGCAGGCTGGAAACTAAAGTAGGAATTAATGCTGCAATCTTTCCTACTACATGACACCTTGGTTTTTGCTATTAAGGCCTTCAACTTTTTGAATGAGGCACCACACACATTATTGAGGCTAATCTCCTTTACCTAAAGACAGTTGATTGTAAATATTAACCATATGTACAAAATGTCTTCACAGCAACACCTAGATTAGTGTTAGATTTAATAACTGGGTACTACAGCCTAGCCAAGTTGACACATAAAGCTAACCATTACATATCTCATCCCATTTATTTTCTGATTTAGGTAAGGTGAGAGTTTCTTAAGAGGTAAAATCACGTATTGATTGTTTTTCTATTCCACTAAAACATAGCAGGCTACTGAATTATTGCAGGATTTGATAGTCTCATGTGTCAACCTAATATTTCATAACCCGAGGCAGGGCAGTTTTTAAAACCTATAACATAAAGCATAAATGAATGGAAATTTGGAATCTCAATTCTGCATTTAACATTGTCTCAAATATTTGAAATTACTTATCTTCTATATCCAAGCTGACTGTTAGTACAATAGTTTTTTGAAGAAAACTGCCCCCTGATTTTAGCTCTCCCAGTCAGAATGGGATGCTAAGTATGACAGCTTTTGCAGAGGTGGCATAATTTTTTTGTCCTAATAACTTTCTCAGTTTGCAGTGAAGTATTGGAGACTTGTTAGTATACAGTGAATTAATAGGACTTTAGAGCAAACACATCAATATTTGAAAATACTGGTGATTTATAGCCTCTTCTAAAGGAAATTTGCACCCAAATTTAAGCTGGAAAGGCACTGGGATAACTGGAAAAGGATTACAATTGTGTGGCTCTTTGGATTTTAGTACTTGCATTATGAATTACATGTATCTTGTTTATGATGTCTTTTTACTATAAAAAAAAGTTTTAAAACGAGAAAAATCTCAACGATGAACAAAGCATCCAGAAAAAAACAATTAAAAAAAAGAATAAGTGAATAATTTCATTAGAGAAGGGAAGACCATTCTTTTAAAACAAAGAATTCAAGAAAATAAGTGACTATGTGCAAAACGTGTGCTATCAAAGTGAGGGAGGATACAGGATGCTGTAAAAGTGAAGAAGTCCTGGGGCCATGGGGGAGGGAGAGACATACTGTGGGCAAAGGTCCTGCTCAGGGACGCAGAGAGGAGGTAGAACTTGAGTAAGAAATTGAGAAAAGGCTTCGAGTGAGCAGAAATGGAAAGATTGCCTCCCAGGGAGGGGTCACAGCATAGGCAAAGTATGGTTAGAAGAGTGATGTTGGGCGGGCAAGTAAGGAGCCTGGGGTAGCAGGTGCTTGTGGAGCAACAGAGGCCCAGGCCGTGGGGCCGCCCCCAAGGGAAGGAAGGCTCCCCCGCCCCCGAAAAGGGCCCCAACCCCCAACCAAATCAGTTCCTCCACCTGCGTCTCACCAGGCCTCAATGGGCCTCCGTACCATCAATAGCAATGCATTCCTAACAGCAGAAGATGTTCCATTCTTCGCAGGATCATCAATAAAACTGCAAACAGCCCTTGGAGGAGGAGTCATCCACTAATGCCTCACCAGGGTTATTTTCTGAGAAGAAGCCTCAAGGAGTTCTTGGGGTGGTAGTGGAGACAGGACAAGAGAAAGTGGAAAATTGCAATTTATCCAGAACCTGCTGTTGCTTTGATGTTTGTAGTGAGGCTTTAAGAGGGAGAAAGTAATGAGGGGAGCGGTGATTAAAACACGTAGACTGACACCCAGTTGGAGGAACAGAGACTAGAGATGAGAAGCGCTTCATGGGAGAATATCCCAGTTGGAGCTGCAGGGCCTGAGGGATGGGAGGACTTGTGTGAACACTTTGTGAGTGAATGACTGAGTACATGAATGAGGCAGGTTGACTAGAAATCAAGCAATTTTCCCTAAAGGACTTTTTCACTCTAGTGCAGTGACATGGTATTTTCTAGGTCGACCTCCTTTAAGGACCTGATCAAGCGTATAAATTGCCCTTCCCAGAAAAATGTATATATGCAAATGAAAATAATTTTGCAATCATTTCAGACAATTTAGAGACCTTTCCCCACCCCCAAAGTCCATGAAACTCTCCCGATTATTGATTTGTTTTTCTAAGACCAGCGGAGCGAGCACAAAAGAACCAGCAACTAGGCAAAGGGTAGGAGCAAAACTGCAAGTTTATTTTTGGTCACTTAAGGTGTGGGGAAGAGGTCTGTTGGCCTCGGCAAAGAAGGCCGACAGAGTGTCGTCCCCCCCCACCCCAGTGGGGCTCTCAGGCGGGGTTCCTGATACAGTCCCAACATCCGACAGGAGCGGGGGCTGGGAAGCCCGTGTGGGCCGCTGGCCGAGAGCGGCTTTTCTAGGAGTGGGAGGGGCAATAGGCGGGGCACAGGCGTGTGGGGGGCGTTCCGCAGGTGCGACCAGGTAAATCTTGGTCTCTTCGGATTGACGTCACCTGGCGCATGCCCAGTTGGTCTGCACCTTGCTGGGTCGCCGGCTGTATTTTCGTGCGCGCGGGAAAAGTTGGGGGGGATGAAGAACCTGGAAATGCACCATCTTGCCTCCGTTCGTCCAAACAATGATCATCAGACATTTAAAGGAATGTTGTAAGGTGAGGGACTTTCTGTG
>NW_012115766.1:3892171-3900766 GCF_000951035.1 Colobus angolensis palliatus
GCCGGCTGTATTTTCGTGCGCGCGGGAAAAGTTGGGGAGGGGGGGGATGAAGAACCCGGAAATGCACCATCTTGCCTCCGTTCGTCCAAACAATTATCATCAGACATTTAAAGGAATGTTGTAAGGTGAGGGACTTTCTGTGTGATTCTCCTGTAGGCAAACACTGGGACAAGGAGATGAATTTGAGTCCTAGATGCATGGAACAAGTGTCAGTTGCTCTGGAACCCTTCACCGGAGGGGTTCCTCCTGCCCGGTGCGTAAAGAAAGACTGCAGCATTGCAGTAAAAGAAGTGTTTAATAGACACGAGGCTGGCCATGTTACGTGGGAGACAGAGTCAATATTCAAGTCTTGTCTCAAGGCTAGCAGGTTAGGGAGTTTTCAAAGGCAGTTTCCGGAAGGGGTGGGGGAGGCGAGGTTCGCTGCTGATTGGTTGGGGTGGAGACAAAATCACGGGGGGTGGAGGCTGCCCTCTGGTGTGCTGAATCGTTTCTGCGTAGGGCCACAGGAGTGAGGTTAGTGGTCCAGGCGAGGCTATGGGTGTCAGATATTTAAAAAACAAAAAACAAACAAACAAAAATCCCTGAAAAGGTATCTCAAAAGGCCGATCTACAATAGTGGTGTTATCTGAAGGCATAACGGAGAAGGTGCATATCTTATAACTTCTGCAATGATGGCTGACCCTCGTTCATATCTGCACCTTAGCAGGACTCCGCCTCCCCTCCCTCACATAGCCTGATGGCCTCCCATTGGCTTTACAAAAGCAGCTGAGTTTTGGAGGAGGCCTATTATCATTTAAACTGCAGTCTAAATGTCTCTTAAAGTCAGCTTGGCCCAAAAGCCCAGGGATAATTAAAAAAGGAAAGGCAAGATGGGTGGTGGGTCACTGCAGATCACTGTTCTAATTTTTCTCACTGATACCATTTTGCAAATGTGGTTTCACTATCATGGCTGAAAATCCATTATCACTAGTGGCCTGGCCCGCTTTCCTTTCCAGGGACATAGAAGATTGCAGCGTGAAAGAGTATTTCATCCTGTCACATGTGTCCTGGAGGTCACCTCAGCTGTGCTTGGAGCAGGTCCTCACCTGCCTGGGGCTGTGGCTCTGTCACCTGCGGGGGCCTCCAGCCAGACTGGAGTGGTCCTTCAGAGGCATCTGCCTGTCTGGAGCTGCACTTACCCTAAGGAGCCATCACCTGACCCTGCTGGCCCTGGTCCTCAGTGGTTAACTCTTCATGGCCATCCCCACCTGAGGACGGGTCATCTCCGAGACGCCTCCCTCAGAGGGGCCAGGTCCCTGAGGAACCTGCAGCTCCCCTGTCCCCTCCTCACCTCTGAGTCCCAACTACCTACTTCCAGGTTGGCCAACTCCCTCTTCTCCTTTCTTTCCCTCATTCTTTCCCTTCTGAAAAACCCCAGCTTCAAACATGAACACCTATGTGTGTTTGTGCCCCTGGCACCCACCATTTTTTTCTCATTTTACCATCAACTCCTGCTCCTAAAGGCATTATTTCTATCAGGGCAAGGAGATTCTAGGCCAGCATTGTATAATACAAATATGATGCTGGCCACACATTTAATTTTAATTTTCTAGTGGCCACATTAAAAAATAGAAACAGGGAAATTAATTTTAATAGATTTTATTTAATCCAATATATCCAAAATATCTTTCCAATGTGGGGTCAATATAAAAAGTTACTATTGAGATGGTTAGCATTCTTTTTTTTAATATGCAAAGTCTTCAGAATCTGGCGTGGGTTTGCGCTGACAGCACATCTCAATTCAAAGCAGACACATTAGAGGTGCTCGAAGACTGCACGTGGCTGTCCCGTTAGACACAGGGGTGGATCCGGGAGTGTGGCTGTGTGGGTTACTGGAAAAGGGAAAGATTCATTTTAGTTATAAAAGGCTAAAACAGTATGAACAAAGCTTGGGGTAATTTCTCAATGGGTCGTTGTGCTATATTAAAATTTTTTATTTTTATTTTTATTTTTTTGAGACAGAGTCTCGCTCTGTTGCCCAGGCTGGAGTGCAGTGGCGCGATCTCAGCTCACTGCAACCTCCACCTCCCGGGTTCAAGTGATTCTCCTGCCTCAGCCTCCCGAGTAGCTGGGATTACAGGTGCGTGCCACTACACCTGGCTAATTTTTATTAGAGACAGGGTTTCACCGTGTTGGCCAGGATGGTCTCAATCTCCTGATCTCGTGCCTCCCAGAAGTGCTGGGATGACAGGTGTGAGCCACCATGCCCGGCCCTGTGTTAAATTATTAATAAACCACTTGGTACTTAAAGGATAATCCTGGACCATAAGAAAGGCCATTCTAGGGAAATGGAGAAATGAGATGGTGGGGAAAAGAGGGAGGAGCAAGGATCATAACCAGGCTTCCAAGAGCCACTCCTGGGACCCCAGGTTTCCTCTGTCTCAACTGTGCATGGACCAGTCTGCTCCTGTTAATGAATCCAGGCAAGCCTGGTAGACCGAATGTGGGCCACCAACCTCTTCTCTGCCTCCTGTACCAGGACTCGAGATCCTGGGGTGAGTTTTAGTGGCTGCCCCATTATTCTCATGCTTGGTTGCACATCAGACTCACCTGAAGGGTTAAAAGACCCCTGATTCCCAAAGTGTTGTATCAGAGTTAAATTTGCTGGTGTGGGTAACTGTACTATGGTTATGTAGGAGAATGTCTCTTAGGAGTTGCACACTAAAGTATTTTGAGGTCAAGGACCATGATGTAACTAATCTTCAAATGGCCCAGGAAAAAAACATTTTAAAATATTATGTGTGAATATGTGTGTGTGTGTGTATTGAAAGATAGAGAAAAGTAAGTAAGCAAATAGGTTAAAATGTTCACAGTCAGTATAGAGGACTTATGGGTAGTTTTAGTAGTAGTTTTAGTAGTTTCAGTCTAGCACCTTTTCAGAGTTTAAAATTATTTCCAAAAACAGTTTTAAAAACATCCTTTTAAACTTGATTCCCAGGGCCTACCCCTAAAGAGGTTCTAGTTTAGTTGGTGGAGTTTTTTAAGGCTCCCAGGTGATTCTGAAGTGCCCTAAGGTTGAGAACCCAGTGGCTCTGAGTCAGAGAGGCACCTACCTCTCCCCATCCCTCTTCAGGCTTCCAGGCTCAGCCAACCACTGTGAACTGTCTTTAGCAGAGATATGATCAGCATTTTAGCTTGTGGTTGTTTGTTTTTTGTTTGTTTTGTTTTGTTTTGTTTTTAACAGTCTCGCTCTGTCGCCCAGGCTGGAGTGCAATGGCACGATCTCAGTTCACTGCAACCTCCTCCTCCCAGGTTCAAGCGATTTTCCTCCTCAGTAGCTGGGTAAAATTAGAGGAGCATGCCACCACGCCTGGCTAATTTTTTGTATTTTTAGTAGAGACCAGGTTTCACCGTGTTAGCCAGGATGGTCTCGATCTCCTGACCTTGCGACCTGCCCGCCTCGGCCTCCCAAAGTGCTGTGATTATAGGCGTGAGCCACTGCACCCCGCCGCTTGTGGTATTTTGTTGCCTGCAGGGACACAAAGTCATGTAGAAGAAAGCATCCTCTTTAGTGATCCTCAAGGCACTGGTGGTGTGCCATGCAGCTGTTGAATATTCATTGCCAACAAATTTTCCACAGGGCTGGACACATTGTCTGTCCACTGCCCATCCAGTCTGTCTGCTGCCACTTTGTAACCGCTCAGCTGTCTGCGTCACTTTCATCAGAGGTGGCCTGTCTGCTGAAAGCTGTACCCAATGTCATGGGCTGAGTGGTTGCTTAACACCTGTGCCTCCTTTTAGGGACTGGCTCAGGGAGGGGCAAGGAGTGGGGATGAGGGACCCTGCCTTTCTCCTCCAGGAAAGCACTTAGAGGAGCTGGGGCCTGGGGAACTGAGCTCAGGTGGTAACTGGAGAAAAAGCCCCCTAGGGACCCCCGCTCCCACTGCACACTTCAGCTGAGAGCTGACTCGTTCCTCTTCCGCTTTCGGTGATCAGAAATGCAGCCTGGTCCAGTCTATCCAGCACATCCCTTCACTCATCCCTGCATTTGTGAAGTGAGAAGGGCATTCTGGGGCTGCATAATGGAGCCTTCCTCTGGGACTGTTAGATGCCCCCAGGGGTGGCTCACCTGAACTCATTAACACCTTTTAAAGCCATGGCAGCTCTGGCTGACTCATGTTCTGTGTGTGGTCCACCGAGAGCTACCAGATCTTTTTTGGCCTTGTGTCTGCCTCATCCTCTCAGTGCTGTGTTTGTGTGATGGGATTTTTGTTTCTAAGCAGACTCGGAGGCCTTGTCTTTACAGGAGTGAACCTCCCTGCTCCGTGGCCTGGAGCAGTTTCCAGGACCCAGCTGGTCTGGGGTCAGTCTCCGGGAGAGCAGCGAAGTCCCTGTCTCTATTTCATCTTTGCATATGCCTCCCCTCCACAGAGTAGGCACCCAGGGACTAATCACACTGGGACCAGGATAAACTTTGGAGTGTAGCACTGACAGCACGATGTCACTAGAGATGGGGAAAGAATGGAGGGCAGGGAAGACAGGGGAGAAGGACAGCTGGTCACATGCAGGGCAGCAAAGAGGCAGGAGGAACAGAAGGGTGTGAGCCACATGGAACAGGGTGTGGGATCATTACCAACTGAGAAACCACAATAGTGCTGGAGGCATTGTTGAAACCGCCTTTGCAAAATCATGACTGAGACAGTGAAAGAGATCTAACTTAACCAACACTGTCTTGCTTTTAAACTCCAAGCTGTCCTTGTTCATTCCTGGGCATAGACTGAACTAACTTTGGGAGACTTAGTTTATAGTTTAAACAAAAATGGTAACAGCCCTTTCCCAAAGCAGACCTTCTTCTTGCGTGGGGACTAGACTGCCTTTGTAGGACCAACATTACCCACAAGATTAGAAATGACGGTTTAGGAGTCATGCAGCTGGAGGCTACAAGATTCTGACCCTCCCTAAACTGCTCCTAAGATCAGTGCATGAGATATTTTGCAGACCCTGAATTTAATGGATCAGCCGGCCCCACCCAGATCAATAAACTGGCTCATCTGATCCTGTGGCCCCCACCCAGGAACTGACTGAGCACAAGAAGACAACTCCAACTCCCTATGATTTCATCCTTGACCAATCAGCTTTCCAAGCTCACTGGCTCCCCACCACCCACCAAGTTATCCTTAAAAACTGCTTCCTGAATGCTCGGGGAGACTGATTTGAGTAATAATAAAACTGCAGTTTCCCGCACAGCCGCCCTTGCGTGAATTACTCTTTCTCTATTGCAATTCCCCTGTCTTGATGAATTGGCTCTGTCTAGGCAGCAGGCTAGGTAAACCCCTTGGGCAGTTACATTGTGAGTGATACAAAGATAAATTCCACATGAATGCACTCACACAGGACCTGCTGAAATGGTGCCTAGAACCATGGAGCAGTTAGCTAGGCTAGGGCAGGGCAGGGAATGGGCTAGAGTGAGCTGATGATGTATGGGGTTGCGGGTGGTGGAGTGGATGACATTTGATGCTTCCCAGGTCTTTGACGGTTCTCAGAGGAGGTGGCATTTGGACTGGGCTGCCAACCCAAAAAAGGTGAGCAGGCTTTTGACTGTCGTAGGGGAAAAGCTTAGTCTTGGTAAAAGAGACCTGGGCCAAATCCCATTTGCCTATAAAAAGACTTCCTACTCTTTTCCAGGATCCACTCAAATGCAAACACTCAGGAGTGGGAGGCAAGTGGGCTGAGGAGGTGGAGGAGCTGGTGCAGGTCCTTAATGCATTGCAAAGTCACACTCTAGGCCCAGGGATGAGGTGGATTTTAGGAGCAAGCTTAGAAGCCCGGCTCACTGGAGAGTGTCCCAGATCTGGCTCTCATGGGCAAGGCAGCTGCTGTGTTGGCTTGGCTCTGGGTGGCCTGAGGATGAAGAGAATCTTCCCTAAAGCCCAAGGAGCCTGGGGTTCTCCCAAAGCAAATCTTTGAAGGCCTCACTTTGCCCCTCCTTTTTCGTTGACCTTGTCTTTGCATTAGAAATACATTCTAAAGCCTTCCCAACTCAAGACACATTGGCCCCTTTGTTCCTATTTTGGGCGCATAGCTCATACTTTTTGTTGTTTGCACTTTTTAGAGGGTTGCAATCTGACCTTATGTCTCATGCCCATTCTGTCCCTGTAGCCATCCTGTCATAAAAGCTATCTGTTTTGTGGGAATGAAGCCATGAGCTTAGCTCTGTGCCCTGGGAGCAGGGAAGCTGTGAGAGGTCAGCTCTCTGAAGCCCCTCTACCTACAGAAGATAGGGATGGGGCAGGGTTGGGGCTGTCTATGGGGAGGATGTGGCAAAGGTCTGCAGGCTGTGTACGCACTTCCTACCTCAAGCCCAGGTTTTAAGAACTCAGGTGTAGCCATTCCTGCAAATGATTGGGCATTGGGCCCAGTGGGTTTGCTGAGACAATGATGGGAGCTGGGGCAGGCATCCAGGGAGCCTTGTCAATATCGGGCTGTCTTTCAAAACTAGAAAAGCAACATTAATTCTGTGTATTAGAGCAGTTGATTCCTATTTCCTTGTGACCCAATCTCTAATAACTTCATGCCTGTTGGCCAGTCTGTAAGCTTTCTTAGGAAAGGAGCAAATAGTATTTTTCTTTACCGAGCCCTTCAGTGTTTAAGAAAGCACTGAGCCTGTAGCAGTGCTTAATAAAATAAGCACTGGCTAAATAAGTAGAAAACAATGCACCTCTGACAATGTTTAGAGTTTTACAGTAAAGCATCAGAGCAAGGGATGGGGCACATCTGTCCAGGGCTTGTCAGGGCAGGAGAGGAGAGAAAGACCAGAATAAACGTATTGAGTAGTTGCAGTGTCATTTTTTTTGGTGATTTATTTGAGGACAATATATAGATAAAAATACCCACTTGTGCCATTTCTCCAAGTCATTTGTGCCCATTCTTCTTTTCTTCTGAACAAGGTCATTTGTTCCTTCACAGTCCTGGAAGTAGCGCTACGAGTCTTGGACCTGGCCCTGGGGTGGGAGTTGGAGAGGCTTCCCTCTCACACACTTCCTCGGGAAAATCCATCTCTTGTACCCACATCTTAGAGCTAACCAAATGTCTATTTAGTGCAAGATCAATCTACCCTGTGATTGCCTCTGCTCTCCAAAATGGACTGGAATATTTAAAGAAGAAATGCCTCAAAGGAATGAGTAGGGTTGACAGAACAGTCTTAATAAAGTTTCCCTCTTCCCGTTATTTCCCCAAGGTGTTGAAACCTGGATGTGGTTTGATTTTGTTTCTCTTGCTATTGATTTTTTTGCTCAGCAGTGTCTTGCTGAGAGAGGATCCCGACTCAATGGAGTCGAGGCTCATTGTCTAATCTCCCCCTTCCTGGCTGAACTCTCCTATTCGGACAGATCTCACCAGGGCAATAGAGCTGCTCTTATCGAACTTGCTCTACTCCGTCATTCCCCTCTGATGTACTGGAGTAGTTGCTGATGAAGAAACTTATTTTTCAAATATAGAAACCTAAGCTGCTGGTCCCCGACACAGAAGGAGCAGAGTGAAATTACAACCCGCAGGCAGTTTGCATCTGAGCTCTCCAACAGTAAGCATACAGCATGCTGTGAATAATAAAACCATATCCTTGTAACTCTCTTTCTCTCAGGAGTGCAGAGCAGTTTGCCAACATGATCATATCAATCCTTACAATATTTATATAAGGCAGGCATGAGGCTCCAATGTTCTCCGTGGACTCCTCCAGCCTCAGTATGAAGAGGGGGTTGGGGATGGGTTGCATTTCCCTTCTGCCTGCCTGTCCCAGCAGCGTCTGGCTCAGTAAGCCCTGGCCCTTCTGAGGGTTGCCTTTGTAAAAAATGTACTATGTGGGTGGGGATAATTAGGAATATTAAAATGCCTTGCTTCACCAGTTGAGGAAGAGGGAACAAAATGTTTCCCAGGCATGTATCTCAGAGGGATTGAAAGTGTTACAGACACTAATGCATCTCAGCCATCTGCTCCTGTGTGGAGGTATCCTCTGCACTCGGGCTACTCTAGCATTCGTGTGCTGGGCAGGATCCAGCTGGTGACATTCAATCTATCCCCATCTCCAGCATCAGAGGACACACCCCTGGGAACTCAGGCAGCCCAGGCAGCGGGGGTCCCTTGCAGGTCAACAACACGCTCCTTTCCATCACGTTTGAGCTGGAGCTCAGCAACTCTGCAAAATTTTAGTTCCTCTTTTTCTTCATTTTTCACTTCCTCCCCTCCTTTCTTATTCTTCGGGCCTTTTCTTCAGCCTCTTCTTATTTTAATTGGCCTCCAAGCTCTGAGTCTGCCCTTCTTTACACTTTCTTCTCAACTCTTTCCTTTCCATTTCTCCATTCATCTTTTTTACCTTTCTTGTCTGAGGATATGAGTTGAAACAAATCCTTTAGTGAGAAGGTGACTCGATTTACAAGCAGATTTTTGATGCTTTCGAACCTCTCTTGTTTTGCAAACCTGTTGGAAAGCACTGATGGCCACGTAGGCAGCAGGTGTAGGAAATGATCCTCTCAACGCTTGGCAGCTGAGAACAATTCATACTTATCACACTGGCTTTGGTCAAGTCAAGTGTGTATGGTGTTTGATTGTAATCATTTTACC
>NW_012115766.1:3901616-3905373 GCF_000951035.1 Colobus angolensis palliatus
TGATGCCAGGTACTCAACCTCCAATGCCATCACTGCCACCAAAGCAGACTCGGAGGAAGAGTTTCAGGAAGCAGGGATCCTACTGGTCTTTCTGTCACTATAACCCAGCCTTGGCATGGAGCCTAGCACACGGTAGGGGCTCAAAGGACATTTGCTGAATGAATGAGTGAGTAAGTCAGCTGAGGGTGCCATGGTGGGGACTAGAGGATGCTGTGCTGCAACCAAGAGCTCAGGGCATCATGCTGTCACTGGAGCAGAGGGAGGTTTTGCTGGGACAACAGAAGACCAGAGAAAGTGAAAATCACACTTTGTTCTTGCCCAGATATCTCAACCCCTCTACCATCCAAAAATCACATTTCTGTTTAGTATACTAAATGTTTATTGAAACTTTTGCTACATGTAGACTCTATGTTAAACTCTAGGGATACCAAAATAAACAGGACATTTTCTCTACCCTCAAAGATCTCTCTGTACGGTAAGAAAAAGAATAATTTTTGAACTAAAAGGTTATACCTCCATGTGTTACATTTTGGACTAAGCTGAACCAATATTTTATTTTTTTAATCAGGAAGATGAATCAGTTTGAATTGCCATTCTGTGTGTCTCTGTATTTCCTAAATCTTTTGTGCTGAAATAGCACAAGAACAGCAGCGCATTCCCACAGACGGGCCCTGACGGGACTGTGTTTGGGCAGAGTTCGTATTTCCTCCTTCTCTTGCATCATTTGTTCTCTGCCCTTTGCAAATCTCAGCACCATTTCCTCCAGAGCAGCTCCTGGAATTTTTGATGGGAGCTGTCACCTGTAACTAGGGAGCTTTCTCTTTCATACCTGTCACAGAAGGAGCTCACTTCTCACGAAGACCCGCCCATTTCACCCCCTGACTCCGCTGTGATGTTAGGGAAAGGTTCCTTCTCTAGGAGTGTCTAGAAACATGCTTGGCTTTAACTAATGCATCTAGAGTGTCCCATCTGTTTACGAGCACTTTGCTCAGTGAGCCCACGTACTTGTGTTCCACTTCCTGCCTTGGCGACAGTCTCAACAGGACAAGCCCGGCCCGTCGCAGAAGCCCCGTCTCCTGGAGATGAACAGGAACTTAGACAGCTAACATTCTACCTGATGCTGGAACTCAAGGTCCTTGACAAATGACCATGTAGTTTACGTTCTGAGAAGTGACAATGACCTCCCCATCGCTGGGGAGTGCCATTTCCAATTCTGAGCACTTTAGTTTGTTAGAAAGGTTTTTTTAGCAAGTTGTTTTCATCTATTGAACTCAAAATCAAACTCCTTGCCACTTCCTTCCTTATTTACTTCCTCTGTCTTTCCCTTGACATTTACTCACTCTTTGCTCCTCTTCTGTCTTGTCCTAAAATAAAACCCATTTATTCCTTTGTCCTCACAACACCTCCTCCAATATTTGAAGACAGGAAGATAGTTCCTTGTTTTCTCTCTTCCAAGGTAAACACACTCAAAGCTTCCCTCCAGTCTAGGTCAGGCACAGTTTCTAAAACCCTCAACACCTCCACCTTGCCTCTCTAAATGAGACATCTTAATTACAGTGCCTTGTAGTGAACATTATTTTCCAATTATCATCTGACAAGCATATAGTGTTACTGTTACTTATTATCTGGACATGATATTTTTATTTAATGAAGCTTACAATTACATTCACTTTTTAAAGCAACTGCATCACTCTGTTGGATCTAACATAAGCTTTAGACCAAAGAAAAAGTCAAGATATTTTGAAAACAGAACTGATGGCAATTAAACCAGATCTCCCCCGTTATGCCATTGTGCAATCAATGTCTGGACCTAAATGTGTTGGTACAATACCAGCTATATTGACATAAGGGTATTCTTCAGAGTCATCCCAAGTTAGTTTCTGGCTTGTCACTCGAACCCAAACTCTACCTTTGTACCCGTGCCTGCCCGCTGGAATGTGAGGTCCTCAGTTTCAGCAGCCCCACTTGGGTTGAGACAGCATCTCTGCTTTTTTTCTTTTTTCTTTTTGAGACAGAGTTTCACTCTTTTGCCCAGGCTGGAGTGAAGTGGCGCAATCTCAGCTCACTGCAACCTCCGCCTCCTGCCCCGGTGTTCAAGCCATTCTCCTGCCTCAGCCTCCCGAGTAGCTGGGATTATAGGCACCCGCCACCATGCTGGTTAATTTTTATATTTTTTTTAGTGGAGACGGGGTTTTGCATTGTTGGCTAGGCTGGTCTCGAACTCCTAATCTCAGGTGATCCACTCGTCTCGGCTTCCCAAAGTGCTAGGATTACAGGCTCTGCTTCTTTTTAAGTTTTACCCAGTACCAAGCACAAACTGTGGAAGAAGTCAATTCCTAATTAACATTTGTTGAATGGCTGAATGAATGCATCATATGAGGCTTTACTAACAACAGTTGTTTCCCAGAGTGAGCTAAGATTGCCATGAAACGCATAGACTCCTTGCATGTTTTATGTTGTATTTCTTTAGATTTTCATCTTAAGGAAACCATGAATTCATTCTAGTCAAGGAAAAACCCCATACTTCCCAGAGAACTTGGAGCAATTTTCTCTTTAAAGAAAGGGGTGACCCGTTTACTGTACTCATCACTACAGTTTAGTTGCTAGAGTTACTTTCTAAGCACACCAGGACAAGAATATTATCTTTCTGATATGTTGGCATAAAGAAGGATGTTGGGAAAAGCACATGGACCATAATCACATTCCTTGGCACCAGCAATTTCTAAGCAGTATGGCCAGAGCCATTGCTATGAGTAGGTTTTTCCTGGCTGAGACCAACCAGACCTGGGGAAAATACTTGCAAGTTATCTAAACCAGCAAATACTTGCATTAGGGGAACAGGAGGGCAGATGTTATGTCCATTCCTATATCCATCATTGTCAAAGCACTTATTTTTAAGGATCACGTGGCTTCTAATACAACCACTCTAACCCAGTGCCACGGAAGGAGTTGATATTACGGATGTTCTCCTGAGACCTATAGTCTCTGTTCCAGCCTTCGGAGACTTTGAACAAAAAAAAAAAAAAAATTTCAAAGAAAGGCTGGTAATTACTGGGTAAAAAAAAAAAAAAAAAAATTTCAAAGAAAGGCTGGTAATTACTGGGTGGAGCAATATGTGGTGTGCTGATACAGTCCCTTGCCCAGGTTGTCTCCTCAGAAGCCTAAAACTTTGTGCACATCCTGCACAATGAGGCCGCTTGTCTTTAGCAGTCTGCAAGGGCTGTGTTTTATCTGGTAATAAGGCATTAGGGCGTTCTCTGATATAATAGAGAAAAAAACTCAGAGAGCGAGAAAATAGATATGTTTAACTCTCTGCAGAAATAAAAATGGTAGACAGGAAATAGGTTTTCTTTGTACTTTATTTTAGCTTGCAGGATGTTCCAAACCCTGGGATGAGAATTCTCAACATCTTTGCCACTTGGGATGGACAGAGTGAGCCTAATTTCCTCTTCCATGAAATCTTCCTAAGCCTTAGAGTCAAGAAGGCCTTTGTAGCATCAAGAGGCACTGTATTGAATCACTAAAGTGGAGTGAGGCTTATACTGGGCGTGGTTCAATATCCCTTATTAAAAAGAAAGTGATGAGTTTAATAAAAATTTAATTGCGCCTACTGCCTTTTGGCGTTCCTTAGATACTATGGAAATGGCTGGGGTGTGCTGAGCTAAGTTGCTAGGATGGGAAGCTGAGGAAGGGTATTTAGACCCCTGTGTGTTTTGAAATAGTTGATCACCCTGGTCTCTGCATCCCACAAACTCTC
>NW_012115766.1:3906208-3909447 GCF_000951035.1 Colobus angolensis palliatus
TGCAACCTCTGCCTCCTGGGTTCAAGTGATTCTCCTGCCTCAGCCTCCTGAGTAGTTGGGACTACAGGCGCCTGCCACCACGCCTGGCTAATTTTTTGTATTTTTTTAGGAGAGATGCGGTTTCACTGTGTTAGCCAGGATGGTCTCGATCTCCTGACCTTGTGACCTGCCCACCTCGGCCTCCCAAAGTGCTGGGATTACAGGCGTGAGCCACCGCGCCTGGCCCCCAGGTAGTGGGCATGGACTCATATGAGCATGGAGCAATGTGAGAATGGACTAATACACAGATACAGCCACTTACTGACTATGAAATTGTGAGCAAGTCACTTGAACTCTCTGGGCCTTGGTTTTTCTTACTGTAAAATCGTGATGCTATCTCCTAAGTCTATTGCGAGAAATAAATTAATTAATGCCTGTTAATTAATTATCACAGAGCCTGGCATGCAGTAAAATATTAAAACTCTTTTTTAGCTGGGTACAGTGGCTCACGCCTGTAATCCCAGCACTTTGGGAGACCAAGGAAGGAGGACTGCTTGGGCCCAGGAGTTTGAGACCAGCCTGGGCAACATGGCAAAACGATGTCTCTACAAAACAAACAAACAAATTTAGCCGAGTGTGCTGGCCCATGCATGTAGTCCCAACTACTCAGGAGGCTGAGGCGGGAGGATTGTTTGAGCCCAGGAGGCAGAGACCATGAGCCGATATTACGCCACGCCACTATACTCCAGCCTGGGTGACAGAGTGAGAACGTGTCTCAAAAAACAAACAAACAAAACAATAACAACAACAACAACAAAAAACCACCTACTCTTTTTTAAAAAGTTAACTGTTGTTACAGTAGGAGCTGAGATTAGATATATTTTTGACAATGTGAAGCTATTCCCAAGAGACCAGAATATTTAATGAGATATTACTATTTGCATAACCCCACATGATACGTCATGGAATATGTAAAGGAAGGAAGCATTTCAGCATCAACAGCTTTCCTCTGGGTTTTCTTTGTTTGTGGCATTCCAATCATTAGAAAATTGAAGCTGTAAACAAATGCTCATTTTCCAGAATACAAGGAAACACTCTCTGAATTGGTAATTGAAATCTACACACAAGCCTACAGCATCATATTTGTATTATTACTATCAAAATTCTCGCACCAAAAAACATGCGTAAGAGCTGCATCAAGAAGGACTTACCTTCGAGTGTCCTTCTCCCCAGCCTACATACTGGAGAGATACTAAGCTGCCCAGTTAAGTCATGTACCATGGAACAGCAGGGAGAAAAAGTGAAAGAAAGACCTACATATACCACAGGCCAAATGGCCACCTCCCAGGACGGAGAGCCTGAGACTGTGAGACCCAACTGGGTTGCAGGGCGTGGGTTCCCAAAGGCTCTGGCCTCTGCTTGGGAGCTAACGAAGCCTGGAAGCTTAGAGTAAATCGTGGGTGTTATTTTCAGTTGCTGAATAAGTTATTAAGAGGAACCAAAAAGAGAAATATGTGTGAGACTGGATTGCAGGAGGAGGAAAGTGAGGTAACTCCATGCAGGGTGTACAGAGACGGGAGACAGAGAGAGACAGACAGAAAATGAGAAAAAAAGAAAGAGACGGAGAGACAGAGAAAGAGAGAAATGGAGAAAGAGGGTAACAGAGACAGAGAAAAAAGAAACAGGGAAAACAGGGACGGAAACAGACACAAAAACAGAGAGAGAGAAAGAGAGAGAGAGAGAGACAGACTCCTCCCAGGAACCCAGATGTGGCCCGTTTAGGACATCAGGACAAAGTGGTTAAGGAAAAGAGAGAATTCAGGGTCTCATTGTCTTTAAGAGTTGGAGCCTTTCTCTAGGGTCAGGAAACGTTGAAATAGGTTCGTCTCGAGTTGCCAGCAGCCCTGTTTTCTGTGTCATAAACTACGAATCATGAGGATGGCAGAGCAAGGTGGGGCAGACACACGCCAGGTGCCAGTCCCCACTGCATCAGCACGGGGAGAACCCAGCTGCTCATGGCTTCAAAGGAACCTATGGGGTCTCCAGAGTCCTGGGCACTGCAGGGTACCACACTCCCTTCCCCTGGACGCGGTTGGCTGGGCAGAGACACAGATCTTGGCAAGACCAAGGCTATAACTTCAGTGCCCAGGATAACAACCAACCTGAGGACACTAATAATTTAACCCAGCAACTGAAAATAACACCCGTAATTTACTCCTAGCTTCCGACTTCCCTTAGCTCTCACAACAGTCTTTAGAGCCTCCGGGAATCTCTGTGGGCCACAGTACCCCTATTTACCCCTTCCTGCCTGTGGCTTTTTCCTCGGAGCCCTCCTCCCGCAGGGCATGGCGGGGTGAGACTGTGAAGGCCACTGTCCCTGAGCAGCCGTCGCCAGGGCACTCGCTCCTCTGCTAGTGGGGCTTGGAGGACCGTGGCCAAGATATGGAAACGTCCAGGCAGGTGCCTCTTGGATGGTGATATCACTCTTCGCTCATGGCAAGTTTCATGTGGACTAAAAACAAGCGAGTATGTCTTCCTTTTCCCTCCCCCAGATCTAGATGTAGGGGTGTCAGGTCTCTCCCTTCATGTCTGTGGCAGTGGAAGGAGGTGGGAGGAGGTAGGAGAAGCTGGCCCCACAGCTTCTGAATGTGACTGGCTGTTCTCTCCCCGCCCGGAGCTGCCAGCGGCTGTGGCTTGAGCCGGGAGTGGAGAGACGCTCCAGACACTTCCTTTCACTTCCTGCACTGACAGATCAATTTGCAGTAATTTATTTACAAGCTGGATTAGTAAGTCTCCATAGAGTAAACACAGTGCCTGAATATAGAAATGTAGAGGAATCCCTTCCCAGCTGTTCCCAGGCTGGAGCTAAATGCTTTGAGGACGAGGACGTGGGAGGGATGAGGAAGGTGTGTCACCCAAGCGCACTCAGGGTTCCTAGGCCACAGCAAACAGAAAGCGAGAGCTGAGCCACCCCGCCAGGAACAGATGCCCAAAAACAGTCTCCATGAAATCCCTCCTCCCTCCAGAGTCCTGTCCCTGGCTCCAGGGAGGCTCACAGTGGCTGCTCTCTGCCACAGAGGACACAGAGTACTCTTACGAATGTCCTTGGTTCTCCTTCTAAAATGACCTATCCAGAGCACACCTTTGAGTCTCTGCCATTTGGGAGTAAGATGGGTGGTTTAATATAAAAAGAAACCATGCCTGGTCTCTGAAACGCGTTGGCCTGCACTGGAGGTGGGAGATATAAGACTCCTCGCTAA
>NW_012115766.1:3909922-3912879 GCF_000951035.1 Colobus angolensis palliatus
CAGAGTACTCTTACAAATGTCCTTGGTTCTCCTTCTAAAATGACCTATCCAAAGCACACCTTTGAGTCTCTGCCATTTGGGAGTAAGATGGGTGGTTTAATATAAAAAGAAACCATGCCTGGTCTCTGAAACGTGTTGGCCTGCACTGGAGGTGGGAGATATAAGACTCCTCGCTAAGCACAAGCCTCCACTCTGTCAAGCGCAATGGGAGAGATTCTAAAATGAGACTGGTCAACACCGGCTCTGGGACCCCGGGCCCTCCTCGTATGGAGAAGAGATGGCTTGTTACAAGGCTCTCTCACGTGATTTCTCTCTCTGTTCTGAAGGAACACAGTTTTCACAAATAGCAAAAGGTCTGTCTGTGGGACAGTCATTCACCCGTGCTTCTAGAAAAAAACCCGTGCTTTGCTGGCCACTAAAAATGAATTGGGCATGGCCCCAGCCTTGAGGCTCGGGAGAGGCCATGAGGCAGCTGCAGAAGAGCACGAACGTGGACACAGCCGGAGAGGCGCACAGGGACAGCCGCTTCTGAGAATTTCACTCCACACGCGACGGCCAGAGGAAAGGGAACACGGATGTGGCAGGTCCTGAGCTGGGAGATGAGAAGCCACGGCCAGGTCAGTCCTCCACAGCTCTCCTTGCGCCAGTACCTTGCAGAGCTGATGTAACCGTGGATGTATGAGCGGTTTGCATACAACACACTCCCTAAAGCGTTGTAACACATGGGACAGAGAAAGGCTTTTCAAAGGCTGCTCTGCCTATGTGCAGCTCTGCCTTACTCTCTCACTGACGCTAAGAACCAGTGTAGGGGAGATAACATCTTTCCCTCACCCATTTCTAGGCTCTTGGCTGAAGCCCCTGTAACAAAAGCTAGCACAACAAGAAAAAAGCATACAAATTGATTTGGTGTAAGTTTTATGCGACACAGGAGTTTTCAGCAGTGAAGACCCCCGAAGGAAGGCCTTTTTGTGAGGTTTGATGAAGAGTGGACAACAATGGATAAGTGTAATTGGACAAAGGAGCCTGATGTAATGGTCATAAAATTGTTTATTTCTTTGGGATGGAGTCTCACTCTGTCACTCAGGCTGGAGTACAGTGGCGTGATCTTGGCTCACTGCAACCTCCACCTCCGAGGTTCAAGCGATTCTCCTGCCTCAACCTTCCAAGGAGCTGCATTACAGGCGCGTGCCATGGCACCCAGCTAATTTTTATATTTTTAATAGAAATGGAGTTTCGCAGTGTTAGCCAGGTTGGTCTCAAATTCCTGACCTCAGGTGATCCACCCGCCTCGGCCTTCCAAAGTGCTGGGATTATAGACGTGAGCCACCCCACGAGTGGTTATTAATTGAGGAGAACTAGCCAGGCCTGTTTGCTCAGATTCTCCTCTGTGTCCCCATGTTTTCAGATAGGGACATTCCTTTCCTCCAGGTGTGGAAGGAGGGTACCATCACAAGAGGCTCTTATTACTTCCTTTAGTCACTGATGGCCTGCTTCAGGGGAGAAGGGTAGGAGAAGATCAGAGAGAACTTTCTGTGTCTGCTGCTTTCTCAAATGCCAAGGTGCCATATTTTGCACAGCATGTCCTGAACCCCATCACTAGCCGTGCAGTGATGACTCCATTGAAACTGAGGTGGTGTAAAGTGCTCTAGGACCCCCTTTAGAATTAGATTGTTCAGATTCTTTAGAATTAGAGGGACCCTGACACATACGTGTGTCTGCCCAAACACACACATGTGGAAAAGAACAGAGCTGGAAAGGCCTCCGAGAGGAGATGGTCTTTGAGCTGGAGCTTGCAGCAAAAATCCAACTGTTTCTGTCAGACAAGAGAGGAGATCGAAACAAACTCTGAAGACAAGAACACTGAGGAGGGTTATCAGGGGGGCATGGAGCAGACTTTTGCTCCTTCACAGAGGTCCTGCTTACGTGTACAAACTTCAGCTTGCGAGCTTAGAGCAGGGAGGAACTTGGGAACATTCAGTCCAGACGTCCTTTTATAGGTAAACAAGCTGGGCCTCAGAGAAGGTCAAACAGATTTTCTAAGCATAATTACTTTGCTGCTGAAGGAGAGAAGCATGAAGTTACACAAAGCCCTAATATGCATGGAATGAACACAACGTAACACACAGCTTCCTTGACACCTGTGGTGTTTGGCCCACCTACGGCACCTCACTTGGTGTTGTATCTGTATGAAAATAAAAGGCCCGTTAGGCTGAAATGATCTATGGAAGACCTTCAGGGCTTTGGAGATGGTCTCTTTCAGGGCAGTTCACTTTAAACCAGTCATACAGAAGCAGGGAAGATGCCTCTGGTGGCTAAGGAAGTCTGTCTCCTGCATTTTTATGCTGGGCACCTTTCATTAGATAAGTAAGTATATGTCAGAAAAACATAAAAAAAAACCCATCTGTGTCTATAACTAATTAAAAAGATGTGTGATCAACAAACACCCTCTTCTCCTACAACCAGGGAACAAACAGCTCATTACTTTCCTGAAAAGGCATCCTGGAAACCTTTCCCTGGGGAAATGTGCTGAGCATTGATTATCTGCACCCATCATAGCCACACGGCCCATTATTCCGTTTGTTGGGAGACCTTACTTTACTGGTTGCAAACCAAGTTTCCAGAGTAGAAAGCATGGTCTTAGGCTCTCCCCAACTCATGGTTCTTCAGAGGTCTCCCAACACTTCTGCCGCCTCTTCTGCATGTTGGTGCAAATAAATGGCACCAATCTGAATGTTCTTTGCCTCAGACCAAATGGGACCAGGAGCTTAGAAGCAAGAAGCTGAGGCATCAGCAAAGTGCTCCCAGGACAGGGCTTCCTTTGGCTGTGATCATTACATGATTCCCTGATGGGCTCCTGTTTTTATCCATGGTGTCTGTAACTCACTGACTGAAATCTTGGACCTCTGTAGTACAGATGGGATCCATCTGCTGCCAGTAATGATGTGTGACCTCCTGGT
>NW_012115766.1:3913319-3916530 GCF_000951035.1 Colobus angolensis palliatus
GGCCAGGCTGGTCTCGAACTCCTGACCTCAGGTGATCCACCCGCCTTGGCCTCCCAAAGTGCTGGGATTACAGGCATGAGCCACTGCACCTGGTCACAACTACCCGCTTTTAACAGAAGTTCAGAGCTTCCCATGGGTGGAATCACATGTGGAAAGGATTTGATGAAAGTTCAGGGTAGAACATGCCCTGGGGCAGCGCACAGTCAGAGCCACAGTTCAAGGCCCTTTTCAGGTCATCACCTTATTTCTTTCCTTAAGATTTCCCAAGTGAGGCCTAGCACCGTGGCTCATGTCTGTAATCCCAACATTTTAGGAGGCTGAGGTGGGCAGATCGCTTGAGCCCAGAGTTCCAGACCAGCCTTGGCAACATGGTAAAACCCCATCTCTGCAAAAAACACAAATATCAGCTGGGTGTGGTGGCACAAGCCTGTAGTCCCAGCCACCTGAAAGGGTGAGGTGGGAGGATCACTTGAGCCTGGCAAGTTGAGGCTGCAGTGAGCCATGAGCATGTCACTGCACTCCAGACTGGGTGACAGAGTGAGACCCTGTCTGAAAAAAAAAGAGAAAGAAAAAAGAAAAGATTTCCCGAGTGAGGGCCCAGCTCTTCTCCAGCGCTTCTCAAGGCACCACCCACCAGCCAAGGGCACCCTCTCCCTCCCTCATCACCGAGTGCTCCAGGTCAGCCAGGAGGAGGGGTGTGAAGACCTCAGAAGGTTGATACCTGCACTGCCTCCTTCGCAGGCTCACAGAGGAAGTCCCTGCTCTTCAGACCGGGGAAGCATCTTTCATTCCCAGTATCCACAGAGACTAGCAGAGTGTACTGTACAGAGA
Organism: Colobus angolensis palliatus; assembly: GCF_000951035.1. Taxonomy (NCBI): domain Eukaryota; kingdom Metazoa; phylum Chordata; class Mammalia; order Primates; family Cercopithecidae; genus Colobus; species Colobus angolensis. The sequence goes on from NW_012115766.1 coordinate 3,914,151, forward strand.
GGGTAACAGATACTTGTAGAATAATCCTTGAAGAAATGAATGGAGAAACACTGAGAGGGTATGGTTCTGATACGCTCGCAATGACCTCTTCCACCAGGTTTGAAGATATTATTTCCCTTTCCTCTCAGTCCCAGTGGTCCTGAGGCCCAGGTTGGAGCCACGGTTCTCTCATCCACCTGAAAGTAGACTCATCAACTTCCCTGGATCCCAGCCATGGATTTGCCCTGAAACCAACTCTTCCTGTCTTGGGAAGCCGGCTCTGGTCAGTGCCTGATGGTTTCCTGGGAGAGGCTCTGGTAAGGCCAGCCTCGGCCTTTCCTTCATCTACTTCTGCTCTAAAAGTTCCTCATTCTTTTCTCTCTTTAGACATTACATTATTTTTCCTGCTAAGTGTTACGGTAACACATAGTAATCATAGGAAATTTGCAAAATAAAAGAAAGTATAAAGAAACAAACCAACAAAACCCCTTCATTATTTCTAAAGGGCCTGCATTTCTAGTCCTTGCTCCATTCGGGTCCTCTCCTTTCTTCTCCTCCTGCAAACTTCCTGCTCGTAATCCTCTTTGTGGGAGGATTCTCACATTAGCATTTCTGGTCTCTTTATCTTTGGAGCCAAATATTAGCATAATAATTAGCATATTATAACCCAATTACTTTTCAGTTACAAACAACCCCAACCAGATCGGGATTATTCTTAATTTGCATAGTTTTGGCAAGGGGGTGAGAGATGCAATGGTAAACTGTGTTGTTCTCAAGTAAAGCGCAACAAAGATTTGCTTTGGAGATGAATGTAGCTTGGAAACAAAAAGATAAGACATAATGGGAGGATGTTGAGGCTTCTGCGATGGGTGAGTGCTGTTCTGCCCAGAGAAGCGTGGAATAAATGATTTCTCACCCTCCCTTCCAGCCTCTTATAATGTCACATGGTTTCAGGGAAATAACAGGGCTTATTGAGAGAGTTCTCGCATAGGAGAAGGGGCCAGCTGCCAGTTCCCTGTAGGTCTTCATGAAGTTCACCCAGGATCCCTGCCAAGGTCAAGTGGAGATGCCGAAGGACTTCAGGAGACTCTCCATCCCCATCCTTCCAGGACAATGCATCTAAATACCTGCATAGGTGGGCATCAGTGAGCTAACGCACGCTTGGTCAGTGTAACAGAATAACTAAATTGCCACTATTCCAGAATAGCCTTGCTGTCTAATTATCATACGATCCCAAGAATCTATTGCAGATCTACCATATGGATCGAGCTGTACTAGGCAGATACAGCCTAGTTAGTGAATGCTTCTTAGGATCAGTACGAAAACGAGACCAAGAGAACTCTTATTGAGGGATATGAATCTAGATATAAACAGCAGGATCACTAGATTTTCTCAGAGAGGGCAAAATGGACTTTCTAGTGTTATACAAATGTTGGCTATCTACAAGCTTTCACCCCCAGACTCCACAAAGTACGAGTGAGCACTGTAGATTTCACTAAACACTATGTTAGGGAGGTAGAGAGGAAGTTATAGAGCACAACACATGGCATTTCACTGCAAAATATCTCATTAGATATCTCTTTCCTAGTCTTTGTTCTCAGCATTAAACATTTCCTCTTTAAATTGTTCATTCATTCAACAACCTTTCATTGGTTTCAACCTCTGGTCCCGCACTGTACTGAGAGCTTCTGAAGTTGTGGGGAGCCAGGCACATGCCTGGGTGGGTACAACACCAGTGACCAAGGAGCTGGCCAGGCTGGTTGAGGTGAGGAGATACCGACCAGGGAGAAAGAAGGCAGGACGTGGGCAAAGGCAGAGACACCGCACTGGCTGTGGCTGTGCAGTGTCATGCCAGAAGTGACAAAAGATGAGACGTTGCCTGCAACTGTGAGGGAGCTTTGCCTTCATCTCTAGACCCTCGGAAGGCCATCAAAGGACCTACTTGCTGGTCTGGTTTCCGTCTTTACTTTTGTCTGCCCTGGCCTCCATGTCTTCTGGAAACATATGAGTGATATCTTCTAGCCAAAAACCTGCCACGTCTTTGAAAACAATCATGCTTCGTTATTTGAGTTTTCCTCTTTAGCTTCAGTAGTCCTGATTCTTTAGCCTTTCCTCATGGGGCCTCTTTTCCATCAGGCGTTCTGCTGTTTTGTTTGTGTCATTCTCTGGATGGTCTCAAGTCTTCCCGTGTACTTTGAAAAGTGCAATAATCCAAATGGCCTGTGGCTTCCTATGAGAGAGAAGCATAAGAAAATGACTTCTAGCTTCCCATACAATTTTCCCTTTAATGTGCTGTAGAATTATATATTTGTGCCCCAGAATGACATAATATGGTTGGCATATTTTCCAGCTTGGGGTGTGTTACAATTTCTAACCATTCTCCCTATTTTTACCAGCTGGT
>NW_012115766.1:3917360-3929608 GCF_000951035.1 Colobus angolensis palliatus
AATTTTAGCTTTGGATTGAGAGTCTTCCAGTGTAAAGTTCAAATGCTGAGGACCTCTGGGAATGATGCCACCATTTTTCTTCTGTTTAATCCTAACTAGAAAAGGTAAGGGAGGAAATAGTGCACAGGGTTTTTTCTTCCCATTAAAACAAAAATTGGTATAAAAAGGAGTGAAGTTATGGAGAAAGCTCAAATCATTATACTCAGGAATATTTCATTCATTAGAGAGAGTACATTTAATAGAACAGTAACTTTTCTTTCCTTTCTTTTCTTTTGTGTGTGTGTGTGTGTGTGTGTGTGTGTGTGTGTGTGATGGAGTTTTGCTCTTGTAGCCCAGGCTGGAGTGCAACGGCACGATCTCAGCTGACTGCAACCTCTGCCTCCTGGGTTCAAGTGATTCTCCAGCCTCACTCTCCCAAGTAGCTGGGATTACAGGCACCCGCCACCACGCCCAGCTAACTTTTGTATTTTTAGTATAGACGGGGTTTTGCCATGTTGGCCAGGCTGGTCTCAAACTCCTGACCTCCGGTGATCCGCCCACCTTGGCCTCCCAAAGTGCTGGGATTACAGGCGTGAGCCACCGCACCCGGCCAGAACAGTAACTTTTCAGTGAGCTTTCCCAACTGTCTCTCTGGTGAGAACCCTGTAGCGGATCCAGGGCAAGTCCTGCCACCCCCATCGTATAGTGGGGGATGAGCTTGGGGTTCCAGAGTAAGGTAGAGGCTGAGCTAGAGGTGAACCTGTGCGCATCTTACGTCAGCACCACCTTCATCCAGCGCCATCACCAAAGATCACATCAGTAGGATTCAGGATGGAGACCAAAAGAGCCAAGAGAAGGCAGTGAAGACATCGCATAATGCTTATTAGTAAGGGTAACCACTGTTTCAAGGCTATCTCTGTCCTAGTCAGGGCACTGGTGACACACTGAATAACACAGTGGACACAGCCTGACATATCCTACTGTGAGTGCCACCGTGAATGAAGGCTAAGTTGAGAGATCTGAAAGGTGCAGTAAAGGAAGAGGGAGAAACTGGCAAGACAAAGGGGAATTCAATGGAGATGTGTAAGTGGCTCTTCAAATTTCATACACCTGACTGACTTAATGGCTAAAAACTCAATCGCTGTGCTTATTCATTTAGTCACTGATTTTTTAAAACAAAAGTATATTGAGCACCAGCTGCGTGGCAGGTACTGTAGCTAGAGGCAGGAGATGCAGGGGGCATGGACATGGGCCCTGGCTAGAGCATCTTGGAAGGACAGTGGAGGCAACGACCATGTAGGTTGGGGCTAAGGTCTTGCCTGGTGGCATCTGAGCTCTCCCCAGCCTCCAAGTCTTCTCTCAAAGCCACAGCGTCATCCTTCTGCCCTTACCCCTTGCTGATTTGCCTGATACCCTCTCAAAACTCCCATTGCACTATGTCCTGTGTTACATGCTCCTCTGCTAGTTAGTTTTTAGTGGATTTCTCTATTCTAGAGCATCCTTCAACATATCCAAAGGGCAGAGACAATGTCTTTTCCTGCACACGAGGCCTCCTCCACGGTGGGGAGTTTGTGTATATTTTCATTTTTTGCCAACTCATCATCACAGGTCGATCGCCCTCGTATTCACGTGTCCCTTACAGTTTTAGCAGATCCTCATATCCCTAAGGATGGAGCCTTTCCTTACAGAGGCTTTGCATACCGCGTTTCCCTAACAACTCTAAAAATACAAGGTGCTTCTAGGAGTTTTGGTCTTCCCTTTATAAGGCTTGGGCAAGATCATAAACCAGACCTAAGGGTGCCCGCCTCTGTCAGGTGAAGAGGACACGGCAAAGCCACCTAAAATGGTCTCCTCCACTAGTTTTTCACATTATCTGAACCTCCACTATCATATTTACTCTTGTCACAGTCACTGTGTGAGAACTATAATTTTTTTTAAGTGGAAATGAGAAGATGAAAAGGGAAAAGGAAAGCATCAGAATGCCACTCTTTGAGCCAAGAACTTCGTTCAATTTTTTCCATGTCATATGGAACTGTATGTAGTTTCAGGTTTTCTTTTAAAAGCCTTTGGGCTCCTGAGTCAGGCTTGAATCCTAGATATGAATCCCACCTCTGCTCATTACTAGCTGGGTGATTTGGGGCAAGTGGCTGAACTTCTCTGGGCCTCAGTTTTCTCATCTGTAAAATGAGATTAACAGCAGCACCTACCTCAGAAGGTTGTTGCGGGATTAAATGAGTTCATACAGTAAAGTACCTGGCACATAGTGAGCACTCAAAAAAATGCTGGCTGTTACGAGGAAAGCAGGATATCTGGGCAGGATTGACAAAGGAGTATGGCCGCACAACCACACGGATTTCTGTCAGTTGTCTACATAGTAACTGTTGCTTCCAAGCAGCTCTCTGGCCAAGCCTTGCCCTGGGGACCCGTGCACTAAGGACATGAGGAAGCCCAGTGGAAAGGGCACACCAAGGGAGCGCTGAGGTCTAGGCCTGGCCAAGCATCTCCATGAGGGGCCCTCCGATAGCAGGTGGGAGGGCAAGATCAGGGCGAAGGGAGCCTGTGAGGAAGAGGAGATCATTACAGAGAGAACCAAGAGGAGTACAGGGTCGACTCAGCCCACTGAGCACCTTTGCACCCGCTGGCCCTGACGACCAGCCACAATCGTTCCATTTTGGGGCTTTTGGAGAGGTGGGGAGGTCCTGGGCCCAGGCGGGATGAGACTGGGGAGTGTCCTGCGGCTGAGTTTGGCTGTGTAATTAAAGCCCTGGTGTCTAGTGCCGAGGAGAAAAGAGAAAACAAGCGCTGGAACCCAACTGGCAGATGTGCTTGTTGTACTGAGAGAAATTCACAGAACCTCGGGGTGCCATCTGGCTAAGAGCTGACTGTTTGGATGATGCAGTTCTCACTTAAGGAGATGAAGCATCAAACTCCCTGGCCCCGCCCACCTGCCTTTGCGTCTGGGTAGCTGTAGGTAAGGACACTCGGCAGCCCCGATGTAATGCCACATCCCAGTGTGCTCAGGAGGAAGCCTCCAGTCTTTGTTCTCTGCCTAAGGAAAGAAGAACAGCTAAAACAAAGCATTCTAGGGCTGACCTTTGGAACAATGCTGGAAATATGAAAGAAGTATAAATGTAACACTTTAAATTTCTGAAATGAGGAATAATTATTAATTTCATATATGCAAAGTAAGCCCAGTAGGCAGGCCTACTGGAGCAGTGGTCTCCAAATTTGGGGGTATTAGGTACCGGTTTCATAGAAGACAATTTTTCCACAGATGGGGAGCAGGGGGGATGATTTCAGAATGAAACTGTTTTGCCTCATCCTCAGGCATTAGATTCTCATGAGGAGCACCCAACCTAGAGCCCTCACTTGTACAGTTCACAGTGGGGTTCATGCTTCTGTGAGACTCTAATGCCACCGGCTGATCTGTCAGGAGGCAGAGCTCACGTGGTAAGGCTCACTTGCCCACTGCTTACCTCCTGCTGTGTGGCCTGGTTCCTAACAGGCCACAGACTGGGACTGGGACCCATCCGAGGCTGTGGGGTTGGGGACCCCTGTACTAGAGACTCTCAGAAGCATTCTCCATCTCCAGATAATATTCTGTCCCTCCAATGAGAAGGAGACACAGAGCTTCCCTGATGGAGCCTGGCAGGTCTGTCTGTCTTCATACACATCCGTCATACAGAGAAGTATTCTGGACCCAGGGTATATCATGATCACTGTCAATTTTCAGAACATCTTCTGGGCTGGTGAACTGTGGTTAGATAATAAAGAGTTGCTGGTGAAATGCCTCAGGGTGTGGTTAGAAAAAAGAAAGAAAGAAAAACAAGTGTAATATAGGGTGCGGGGGGAGGTGTGGGGAGGCTGGGTAACTATAGTTTTCAACTCAAGAAGGAGAAAGGGAGAGGAGAAAAAATAAAGACTCTATAGCTCATCTAGAGTGAGCCAGATTGGATTCCAAATGCTAACACCTAATGCACTAAAAACTGTATAATTCAAACATCTCTCAATACAGAAGACGGGTACCACGCGCGTAGCAAAACATAATTGAGCTGAGGTGAATCCCTGTCCTTAAAAGAGGTTCATAAGCTGATAGTGGTGATGAAGGTGAGGATCTGAATACTCCAGAAAAGGAAAAATATCAGAGGAGAGATGAAATGAGATTGGCAAATTGTTGATGATTGTTGAAACTGAGCAATCAGTGTTGGGAGGCGGGGATCATTACCTGACTCTCCTATCCAGGAGGCTGTTAGTGGACCAGGAAGTCAGGACAAGATCTGAGGTGAAGAGCTGGTGAGGCGTGAGACAGCTGCCAAGGTCCTCCTTGTTCCCCTAAGGAGCCGAGCTCTTTCTCTTCCTTCCTTTTAGACAGGTTCGTCAAAGCTGGCCCACTCCACATGACCTAGAAGAACTCAACCCTGAAAGGTTTTTTCCATGGCCCAGAAGGACAACCTCTGACATCACAAGTGCAGGATTGGAGAAGGCATAGCTGACATGCAAGGCATATTGATTTTTTTACAAATCAGAGCTTCATGCTTGCTCCCGAGAACATTTCACCGGGCCAGGAAGCTGCTGCAGGAAGTTTCCAAGTCCTTTCCTCCACACCTTGACCTTAACTTAGCGAGCACTCTAGCCCCTCCTCCCACCCCCCTGCACCCGCCCAGGTGGGCCCCATTGCTCTCCACATCCACACCCACCTGGGCGTTGCTCTCCACCGAGGAGGCTTTTCCTGCTTTGCTGTGCTTTTTTCAACCTTCCTGCAGCTTCCCTGTTCTGGGAGGCTGAGATAGGGTGGAAACTGACCAGCTTCCCCAAACAGGCAGCTCGGAGAAGGCATCTGCTCCGCGTCTGCTCCTGCTGAGCTGAGGTCCAGCCCAAACGCTCAAATTAGAGCTTGTTAGCCAATTGCTGAAAAACTGCAGGGGGACTCTTTTGTAAGCACACTAATGAGACATCCCAGGATGGAAAGCCTGGTATTATTTTTAGCATTTCAGAGCTGACACCCCAGACACCTCTATAACCACCTGCCAGTCTGAAGAGGGAACAAGCAGAGCTCAGGGTGTGGTGCCCTGCGCAGGCGGTAAGTGGAAGGAAGCGGCGCATGGGGAGGGTGCCTTGGGGACCAGCGGAGCGCAGCAAGGGGAGGATGCTCAGCTCTCACGCCTGCTCTGTCTTGGACATAATGAAAAACAGCTCTGACACAAGGAGTGTATCAGAACACCACAGCACCCTCTGGGACTGTGTGGGAAAACAAAAAACAAAAACAAGGGAGACTCCTACCCTTTTACCTCGAATGGTCCCTCTTAATGCCAGGCCCCTGAGCGTCTTGCTCTGCCACTGCATGGGGCAGGTGCAATGTGCTCTGTGATCTGTGATCTCCTTGCTCCATTCCTGGCAGGGGCTCTGGTCTTGTGGGCTTTCACAGTAGGACTCCAGCCTTGCTGCACTCAGGCCTCACTGTCATCCAGTGGGCTGGGGCTGCCCAGCAGGGGAGCATGCAGGGCCTTTCCCTCTCTCCATGCCCTGGTCTCAGGTACACTGCTGCTGCATGCCAGCTCTTTTCTGCTGCATCCTCTGCAGCCACTGGGCCACTTGTTCCTCCCAGGTAAATGCTGAAGAGACAGTCTGCTTTTCAGCAGATAGGCGCACACCTATATTTAGCCACATTGTGGAATATAGTGACGATGATACTTTGTACTCAGGATACACCTTTTACCAGAGGAGTGTGATGCGCCCTGCAAACATCACCAGCACAGCACCCTTGGGGAGGAAAGACTGTGCCAAGTCTTCCAATCCCCAGGCTTACAGCGAGAGAGATTGAAGCCAGGGAGGCGGGGTGTCACCAGAATCTCTTAATGAGTCAGGAGGCCTGAGCGGAATGATGAGGTGTTCCTGGGAGGTTTTCTCACACCTGCCTCTTTCTGAGCCTGCAGAGCCTATAGTTCCCCTAGAGCTGGTCCTCTCTCCCTCCCTGGCACAAAACTGTTCCTTCGCTCACACAGCTGTCCCTGCGCCTGGGCACACTTGTAACTTGGCTTTAAAACCCATCTGTCAGCTCAGTAGAAACACAGGCATGCTGTCTGTGCTGGGGCTTGCGTTTGCATCACTGTGGTACCTCAATGCTCAGGGCAGGTATTTCCACTCAAATCTATACCTTGCCTGAATGGAGCTATGAGGGTGTGACCCAGAAGAAGTGCCGTGAAACTCTGTGTAAAGAGGTTAGTTCAGACGCCATCTCTTTTATGACACAGGGTAACCAATCAGATGCTCCACTTCCCAGAAGTGGCTGGACATAGCCAGCTCTGGAGTAGAGAGACAAAGCTGTGGGATGAGGGGGTCCTGCAGAGGGATCCTCAGGGATTCCTTGGGCACAAGCAGGATCTCTCTTCTCAGAAAAAACCAACAATACCATATGTTAGAAGCTCAAAACCAACTGTTTTCTTTTCATTCTGTTATCACTGATAATTACTAGCATGCCTTTGTAGCAGATGCAATGGATGTGGCAACATTTCTCACACCTTCGCAAGGCCAAAATGGCAAAAAGCAATGCCAGCCAAAGGGGCTTTGGGTAGAGAGTGTTCTGTGTGGGGGTAGGACAGTGCTTTGGTTCTGGACACAGGCTTTAGGTTCCCCAGACCCCAGCATAAACCCCAATATGTACCCCATGCCACAACTGATGATTGACACGACTTCATAGCGAGGTAAGGTCTATGTCCTTCTCCCTCAAACCCAAGCAGATGTTTGCAAATTCCTGTACTACAGAATGTGCAAATTCCTGTACCACTAGACATGATGGGGTGTGACTTCCAAGACTAGAGAATAAAAGGCAATACCACGTCTATCTTGGCGCCTTGCGTTGCTCCCATGGGGAAGCCAGCCTCCATGCCCTACACTCAGCAGCTCTGTTGCATAATCCTGTGTGGAGAGAACAGAGACCTCCAGCCTCCAGTCAGTCCCAGCTTCCCAGGCAGTTGTGTGGTTGGGCCATCTTAGGAGCAGACTATCTGACCCCATCACGACTTCAAATGATGGCAGGCCTGGCCAACTCATGACTGCAGTCGTGGTAGGGACCTCCCAGGGAGACCTACCGGACCAAGTCCTTCCTGAATTCCTCACCGACAAAGGCAGAAATCATTTTTGTTTTTTAAGCCACCATGTTTGGGGACGATGGTGTTATATAACTAAAACACCATGGGGCAATTCTAAGCAAAAGGGTGTGGTGAGATGCTGTATGGGGGAGAATCAATCTGGCCACTGTGTAGAGAATGGACTGCAATAGAGCAAGGATGGGGGCAGGATGACCAGCTATGAAAAACGGCCATCGCGGTAGTAATTATGCCAACTTCGTAGAAGCATTTAAAGTATTATGTGAGATACCAGAGGTACAGTGCCTCATAATGCCTGCCTCAGAGTAGTAGCAATGATGGGCATGTCTCATTTTATTTTGCTTTGCTCTATTGCACTCTGCAGATATTGTGTTTTTTTTTTTTTTTTTTTTGGAGACGGAGTCTAGCTCTGTCGCCCAGGCTGGAGTGCAGTGGCCGATCTCGGCTCACTGCAAGCTCCGCCTCCCGGGTTTACACCATTCTCCTGCCTCAGCCTCCCGAGTAGCTGGGACTACAGGCGCCCGCCATCTCGCCCGGCTGGTTTTTGTATTTTTTAGTAGAGACGGGGTTTCACCATGTAGCTCAGGATGGTCTCGATCTCCTGACCTCGTGATCCACCCGTCTCGGCCTCCCAAAGTGCTGGGATTACAGGCTTGAGCCACCGCGCCCGGCAGATATTGTGTTTTTTACACACTGAAAATTTGCGGTAACCCTGTGTCAAGCAAGCATATCAGGGCCTTTTTTCCAACAACAGTACGCACTTAATGACTCTGTATCACATCTTGGTAATTCTTGCAGTATTTTACATTATTATTATTACATCTGTTATGACGATCTGTGATCAGTGATCTTTAATGTTACTTTGTACTTGTTTTGCGGTGCCACCAACTGCACCCATATAAGACAGCAAACTCAATCAATAAATATATGTGTTCAGACTGCCCTGCCAATAGGCCGTTACCCCATCTCTCTCCCTTTCCTTGGGCCTCCCTATTCCCTGAGACACAATAATATTGAAATTAGAACAATTAATAACCCTACAATGGCCTCTAAGTGTTTAAGTGGAAGGAAGAGTCGCATGTCTCCCGCTTGAATTCAAAAGCTAGAAAAGATTCCGCTTAGTAAGGAAGGCAGGCCAAAAACCGAGTTTGGCTGAAAGTGAGGTCTCTTGCTCCAAACAGTTAGCTAAGTTGTAAATGCAAAGAAAAAGTTCTTGAAAGAAATTAAACATGTTACTCCAGTGAATACATGAATGGTAAAACAGAGAAACAGCCTTATTGTTGATACGGAGAAAGTCTGAGTGGTCTGGGTGGAAGTTCAAACCAGCCACAACATTCCCTTTAGCCAAAGCCTAATCCAGAGGAAGGCCCTAACTCTATTCAATTCTGTGGAGGCTGAGAGTGGTGAGGAAGTGGCAGAAGAAAACTTTGAAGTTAGGAGAGGTTGGTTCATGAAGTTTAAGCCGCCATATCTATAACATAAGAGGGCAAGGTGAAACTGCAAATGCTGATATAGAAGCTGCAGCAAGTTATGTAGATGCTCTAGCTAAGATCATTGATGGGGGTGGCTGCTCTGAACAACAGATTTTCAATATATTCAAAACAGCCTTCTATTGGAAAAAGAAGCCATCTAGGATTTTCATAGCTAGAGAGGAAAAGTCAGTGCCTAGCTTCAAAGCTTCAAGGGACAGGCTGACTCTCTTCTCAGGGGCGAATGTAGCTGATGATTTCAAGGTGAAGCAAGTGCTCATTGACCATTCGAAAAATCCTTGGTCCTTTAAGAATTATGCTAAGTTTACTCTTCCTGTGTTTTGTAAATTGAACACAAAGCCTGGATGATAGCACATCTGTTTACAGCGTATTTTGTTTACTGAATATTTTAAGCCAAAAGTTAAGACATATTACTCAAAAAAAACATTTCTTTCAAAATATTACTCATTACTTAGGTGCTCATTGACAGTCCACCTGTTCACACAAGAGCGTTGATGGAGATGGACAAGGAGATGAACGTTGTTTTTCTGACAGTTTACACACAGTCATTCTGCAGCCCATGGATCAAGGAGTCATTTTGACTTTCAAGTCTTATTATTTAAGAAGTACATTTTGTAAGGTTATAACTGCTTAGTGATTCCTCTGACAGATCTAGACAAAGCAAACTGAAAACCTTCTGGAAAAGATTCACCATTCTAGATGCCATTAAGAACATCTGTGATTCCTGGGAGGAAGTCAAAATATCAACACTAACCAGAGTTTGGAAGAAGTTGATTCCAGTCCTCCTGGATGACTTTGAGGGGTTCAAGACTTCGGTGGAGGAAGTCACTGGAAATAGCAAGAGAACTAGAATTAGAAGGGAAGCCTGTAAGTGAGACTGAATTGCTGCAATCTCATGATCAAACTTGAAGGGATGAGGAGTTGTTTCTTATGCATAACCAAAGACAGTGGTTTCCTAAGGTGCTGTGAACATTGTTGAAATGACAACAAAGTATTTACTCCAATAACTTAGTTGACAAAAGGGGAAAATGCTATCAAACAGCATTGTATACTACAGAGAAATCTTCATGAAAGGAAGAGTCAACTGATGCCACAAACTTCACTGTTTTCTTATTTTAAGAAATTGCCACAGTTACCCCAAACTTCAGCCACCACCGCCCGGATCAGTCAGCAGCCATAACATTGAGAAGTATCCTCTACCAGCAAAAAGATGACTACTTGCTGAAGGTTCAGATGATTGTTAGCATTTTTTTTTTAGCAACAAAGTATCTTAATTAAGGTACGTACATTGTTTTTATAAACATAATGCTATTGCACAGACTAGATTATACTTTAAACATAACTTTTATATGCACCGGTAAGCCCCAAAAAATGTGCAACTCACTTTATTGTGATTTTGCTTTATTGCAGTGGTCTGGTACAGGACTCACACTATGTGTGAGGTATGCCTGTGTTAACTGTGATCAGGGTAGTCAAAGGTGCTGTGAGAAGGTAGGGGTAGTGGGACACAGACAAAGGAGAGCCTTTTTTTTTTTTTTTTTTTTTTTGAGACGGAGTCTCGCTCTGTCACCCAGGCTGGAGTGCAGTGGCACAATCTCAGCTCACTGCAGTCTCTGCCTCCTGGGTTCACACCATTCTCCTGCCTCAGCCTCCCAAGTAGCTGGGACTACAGGCGCCTGCCACCACGCCCAGCTAATTTTTTGTATTTTTAGTAGAGACGGGGTTTCACTGTGTTAGCCAGGATGGTCTTGACCTCCTGACCTCGTGAATCGCCCGTCTCGGCCTCCCAAAGTGCTGGGATTACAGGTATGAGCCACCACGCCCGGCCGAGTGATTTTTAAAAGTGGATACTTATGCCACTCTTCTGTTTATATCCTCCCTGCTTTGAATGCTGTATCATTTAAAATCAAGTTCAGCCAAAGGGGCTGGGCGCGGTGGCTCCTGCCTGTAATCCCAGGACTTTGAGAGGCTGAGGTGAGCAGGTTGCTTGAGCCCAGGAGTTTGAGACCAGCCTGGGCAGCGTGGTCAAACCCCATCTCTACAATAAATGCAAAACAATTAGCCAGGTGTGGTGGTACGTGCCTGTGGTCCCAGCTACCTGGGAGGCTGAGGTGGGAGAATCACCTGAGCCCAGGAGGTCGAGGCTGCAGTGAGTCGTGACTGTACTCACTGCATTCCAGCCTGGGTGATGGAGGCTCCGTCTCAACAACAACAACAAAAGTTCAGCTAAAGCAATAGGAAACCCAAAAGAGCAGTGGCTTAAGTAAAGCGAAAATTTAGGTCTCTCCACGGTAAAAAGTCTGGAAGTAAGCAATTCAGGGATGATTTGGTGACTGTAGCGACAGGGACTCAGGTTCCTTGTGACTTTTGTCTTACCACATGCAGCTCCCGTTCCCAAGGTCACCTCATGGTCTACAATGGCCACTGGAGTGCCAACCATTACATCTGAATTCCAGCACCTGAATGAAGAGAGGGACAAAGAAGAGCATGTCCCTTGCATTTAAGGACATGTACCAGAAATTGCATACATCAGTTCCACTTGCATCTCACTGGTCAGAACTAGGTCACATGGTTACACCAATCAGCAAAGGAGGCTAGAAAGTGTATAGTCAGTCTTTATCCTGTGAAGCCAAGTGCACAGTTAAAAACTGGGGGCTCTATTACTAAGAAGAGGAAAAAGAATGCTGGAGAAACAGCAAGCAGTCTACCACGTATGGACCCAGTCCCCAGTATCTAGCATACTCAAAGATGGAAAAGGCCATGTTTCCACCAGAAATCTAGGTAGAGGTTTGTACCACCCCTCAGATTCTCTGGGTCTCACATCCCTAAGGTATTTGGCCCCTTGTTCTATTCCAGCTGCTGCTGTGCTGAGCAGCTCTGCACGGGCTGTGACCAACTTCTCAGGAGCTTGGAACTACCTCCCATCCTAGGCATGCATGAGCAACTGCTTAGTGCCTCGCCTCCAGCCTGGGGCTTTTCTGTTGAGCTCTGTCGTGAGACATCCACGGACCACATAGCATCTACATGTGTCCAACCAGAAGCAAGGGGTGTCACCATCAGCTGTGCCAACCTTTGACCCATAGACGGATGCAGCAAATGGCTAAACTGCCTCCCCCTCTTTCCACAGAAGGCCTGTCTTGAGATGCAACCATTCGCATGGCCTGTCGGAAGATGGTCCTGCAAGATGGCATCATCTATTGAGCTGAACAACCAGTAGTGGCGAGCTCGGTTAGAGCGCCTTATTGGCTCTCCCTCTTTTCCTGCCTTGCTCCCCTCTTCCCTCACTCTTCTGTCCTTAGGAAGGCACTCCCCAGTCTAGAAATAGCCCACATACTTTGCCTCAGGGTCTGCTTTCTAGGGAAGTCAGGCTAAGGCAGGTAGGTCTCTTCCCTCCGTCCAGGCTCCCTTCCTCTCTCCTCCCCATTTCTGGTTGTGCTTCTGGTTGAAGAATGCACAGTTTTGGTTAACAGAACTGAAATGTGTCTTCGGGCAGGTTCAAATGAAGCCCTTCCTGGTCTAATGCTTTGTAATCTTTTTATCCCAGACAAAATTAGCCTCTCAGATTTAACAAGGTTTCTGGTTATCCCAAGTGAAAAAAAAAAAAACTTCCAAAATTTTTAAATAGCCATTTCTTTTTTCTTTCTTTCTTTCTTTTTTCCTGAGACGAATTTTT
>NW_012115766.1:3929768-3953489 GCF_000951035.1 Colobus angolensis palliatus
TGCCTCAGCCTCCAAGTAGCTAGGATTACAGGCACCTGCCACCACACCTAGCTGATTTTTGTATTTTTAGAAGAGATGAGGTTTCACCATGTTGGCCAGGGCTGATCTCAAACTCTTGACCTCAGGTGATCCATCCGCCTTGGCCTCCCATAGTGCTGGGATTACAGATGTGAGCCACTGTGCCTGGCCTAAAATGGCCTTTTCTAATCAGCTTTTTAAATGAAGAAATTCATTTGCAGGGCTCCTTTTTGATAGACTAAACTGAATACATAAAGAAATTTAGGGGTAAAATCCAGTTTCCCCCGAAACTTCATTCCAACCTCGCTGCCATGCCCCCCTATCCGTGTATTTTTTGGGTCTGTCTTCTGCTGGTCCTCGTTTGGATGCCATGGTTGTGTCTCTAACACCTGTGTTATTACTACAGGGGATATAGTAATGCTTAGCACTTTTCATTGTGAACTAATTCTCAACACAAATCTAGTTCACAGGAAAGTAGGCAATGCTCTTATTTCTTGAAAGAGAAAAGTCCATAAAAAAGACATGGAAGTATTAAGTGTTAGTTCCTTCCCTACATTCTCATTCAGCAACCTACTAGTATTTTTAAAGCATTTGAGGTACATTTGGTTAAAAGAAAATGAGTTTCATAACCAAGTGGTGTCACTTTATGGAGATTATACTAATTGAGATCGTTTATTTCTGAAAGAGTAGCCCAACTTAATGGGACTTAAAGCACCAAATATCTATAATCTCTCTGATTCCCAGAGAGAAGACCCCCCCCTCCCCGGTTTGGAGCAGCAATACTGTTCCTTAAAGTAATATAGGTTGAGCATCCCTAATCCAAAAATCTGAAATCCAAAATTATCCAGAATCTAAAACTTTTTGATTGCCAACATGCCACAACAAGTGGAAAATTCCGCACCTGGCCATAGGTGACAGATGGCAGCCAAAACACAGTCAAAGCTTTGTTTCAGGCACAAACTCATTTGAAATATTGTATAAAATTCCCTTCAGGCCATGTGCATAAGATGTATATGAAACATAAATGAAGTTGGTGTTTGTTCAGACTTGGGTCCTACCTTCAAGATACCTCATTCTGTATATGCAAATATTCCAAAAAAAAAAAAAATCCCAAATCTGATAAGAGAGGCACACCCTGTAGAGCAAATCCAGATCTGTTCTGAGTTGGAAGTTCAGAAACCAATTTAGCGATGACTGCACTTCCGGTGTTTGCAATTTCCCATAATTAGTTGGATGTCATAACAATCCCTTTTCCCTTTTTTACAAGGGCACTATGACACCTTACAAAATACTTTAAAGGATTTAATGTTATTTTAAGAATCTTTGGATAAGTTATTTAAGCCCATTGACAAAATTAAAACAATCCTGGGGGCTTGTGAAATCTGGATTGGAGATCATAGAATTTTGTTTTTTAAAAGTATCATCTTTCCCTGAATCTTTCATTACCTACCTGATTTATTCAACTCTAATTCTGCAATAAAATGGAATTCTTTTTCTCTCAAATTTGTTTCCTTAAATCAGAACACCCAATCTAATTCCCATCTGTAGTTCTGCAGTTTGTGGAATCAGTTCATGTCATTCTTTTTAAATTGGCCAACAGCATCAATTTAACAAGGCACTTCCCATAGCAAAGATATCCTTAGTTACGTTTTTGGATTTAAGCTGCACTAAAATCTAAGGAAATATTGAAACCTTTGAAGAAAGCACTAACTTTACTTCCTTCTTCCAGATCTAGGGGTCCCTGGTTACTCCTGAATTACTCCCATCGTCCAAAGCTGCTGTCTTCTGTTTATATATCATTTGAGGGAAACACAATTATTCTAAGAAGTTATGAACCACCCCTAAGTTATGACTTTTCTAAACATTCCAAGTATTATGATGACTTTCAGACTGGAGATTTGTGCTATCTATCCAGTCAAACTCGATCAGCCATGGCGCATTCAGAACATGTGTTGTCAACAAAAACTGACATCACAGAAATGGCTAAAGGTGTACCTCACCAGCCTGGCATCAGGTTCATCAGAGGCACTGCACATTGAGAAACAGCAGGTTAAAGTGACATCACCAAGGTGAATAGGTGAAATTCAGCTCCAACGTCAAAAGTTATTCTCAGGGAAGAAAATCATCTCTTCTTTCTTCCTCCTTCAGCTCCTGTTGGCCGGTGCTTTCCTGAACCTGAGCAATGTCTTTGCTCTTTCCAACTCCCACATTCAAAACAGAGTCTTACAACTCAGCCACATTTTCTGCTGAGGCAGCCACTGGGAACCAAGTGCCACCAAGGTCTGTGGCAACCAAAGGTGTGTGCGTGTGTGTGTGAGTGCGTGTGTGAGAGAGAATGTGAGTACATATTTGTTTGTTGTGTTTGTGTGTAGTATGAGTGGGTGTATGTCTGTGTCTGAGTGTTTGCATGTGTGTGAGAGTGTCTGTGTGTTTATGTGTGCATTTGTGTGTGTTGTGAGTGTATGGTTGTGTTTGTGTCTGTGTGGTGTGAGTGTGTGCATGTGTATCTCTGCATGTGTGTTTGTGTGGGGTTAGTGTATATGCATTAACGTGTGTGGGGGCCGTATGTGTGTGTGTATTGCTTTTCTTCTAGCCTCCTCCTCCACACCATCAGCCCACGCAATCCACACCTCCTAAAACAGAACCCACACCCATCCTACTACGAGGAACTGGAGGAAAAAAAAAAACAAACAAGCAACAAACCCTCCTGTCACAGTCAGAGCCCAAGGAGAAGAACTGGGTGTAGATTTCAATCAACCCTCCCAGGTCTGCAGGTGTGAGAGAAGGTCACCTTTCTTGAATATCATGACAGTTTTCAGCATGCATGACTCATCTATGTTATTCCAGTTCTCCTTCATTAGGGGGAGAAAATGCTTTTCTATCTTTAATGAATGCCAGTGATTCAGGAGTTCGAGAGAGGTGGGCCCTAATTAGTCAAGCAGGGTTTCCATTACACAGAAAGCTTGAAAGGAGGGATTTTGGCTATTCCTGTACCAGCAGCCAGAAGCCCAAGCCGGACCAGAATAGGGAGGTGTCGTTTTGTTGTTAGTTACCAAGAGAACCAGAGAAAGAGTTGTGAAACCAGGCTAAGGCCCTGGCACTGGCTTCCTTGTCTGTAAAATGCGAGTGCTGGACTGGAGTTCTGGATCTCTGCCAGCCCACAGATGCTATGACTCTAAAGTATTTGGTCAATATTAGGCAGTCCCCACTGGAAAGCTGGGTTAATAGACAACTTGTAGGCTTAGTCCTGAGAAAGCCTCACGACGTCACTAAGGAATATAGTAGAGAATCCAAAGAGGAGAGGGAGAACTTTACCTACTTTGGTGGAATAAACAGAGTTTTTTAATGAGAGAAGAGTAAGCCCTAGCCCAAATTGTGTAGCAACCACGGTTCACATCCAGCTCCCGCATAATCCTTTTTCCTTATCAATCTCAGTAAAGGATTTAAAATCAGTGACTTTTTGTTTTGATGGGTTCGAAGGTCACTGTTTTTCTGTCAAAGGGGTATGTGCATTTAAATCTTATTTTCAGTTGTGGGATGGAAGGCGCCTCTCTGTGGCAGGAGCTGCAGGCATGAGGAGTGGCTGGGGGAACGGGTGTGCACAGCTGCAGCCTCAAGGTCTCAAGCCTGATGACCTTACTTCTGGTGCAGGGACTTTGTAGGTTGGGAGGTCCATTCTCTCTCTCTCTCTCTCTCTCTCTCTCTCTCTCTCTCTCTCTCTCTCTCCTCTCGCTCTTGCTCTTACTCTCTCCCTCTCTGCTGATGGCTTATGCTTTCCCTCAAGAAGCGCTCAGAACTTTCTGTGGCCGCTCCTTGCTGAGTACAGCTGGCAACCCAGATGCCCCAAGTCCCCCGGCAGGAGTCCTTCCCAGAGGAGTCCTTCCTCCATGGAAAAACGCACCAGGAAGCCCTGCTTGGCAGAGGGCTGCCCTCTTTTGCCCTGAGCACCCTGGAGCGAGGCTGGAGTAGCTGAGGGCATGATGAGCAAAGCGGGGCTCTCCTCTCTGTTTGTTTGCATTCCTTTTGATGAGGCAGCTGGCGAAGCTTCTCCCCTGTCTCAGCTGAGGGGTGAGCAGACTGCGGCTGCTGCCTCTGATGTGCTCACTGGAGCATCACCTGCCTCCAGCCAGGAATTTCACCTGTCCCAGTGACACCAAAGATGTGAAGGAAGAATGTCCTCATCCACCTCAAACAACTCCCAAATGAATTTCCTTCTTTTGAGGGGACTGCCGACAGGAAAAAACATGGCATCACCAGGCACTGAGCACTTTAAGCAGACAGAGTCTCTTGTAAAATAGGATGCAGAGAGCCTTTAAGTCGCACATGGCATGAGCTGCCATGTCTTGAATTTGGGCAGCCAGTCCAGGCAGGCAAACCCAGCTGGAGAGGAACAAGACAGGGTGCCCAACAGGGGGCGGTGTATTGCACTCGCCCTCGGAGACAAAGGCTGCCAATGGACGGGTGGGTCCTAGCCTCAGCAAGGACGCCAGGAGTGTGACTCAGGTGTTATTGTTGATTAGAGGAGTGGCTAAGGCAGGAGAAATCGTGAATCATGCTGTGGCCACGTGGCACCAGAATCACACACTTGGTGAGACTGTGCTCATGCCCTGAGCCATTTCCTGATCTAAAACAAATACTTGAGTTTAAAGAGTTGAGTAAAGCTGCAGAACGTTTTGTAGATTTATCACATTTTCTCTGCTGCAACTATAGGCCTTGGAGAGCCTTACTTGTGGCAGTCCACACAAGAACCTTGTTTCTGTAAGTAGTTTACACTGAAAGCCAGTGACTTCATACATAAAGAATGTCCTCTCTGGCTGGCTCGCCCAGTCTCCACTTCTTCTGTTTTGTTTGTGTAATTGGTGCCGAGACAGAATTTTCAAAAGCATTCACCCAAAACTGAAGGGCCACGGGATATATGGCTTGGGAACAGCCTCCTTCTCCAGCCCCGCAGGCCGTTCTGGGGCTAGCCTGGCATTCCCCAGCTCGGACAAGGAACCCAGCAAGTGCATGGCTGTTGGAAGGCAGGTGCTTGTCCTGTTTCTGTTGTAGGCATGATATGTGATCTGGGTGACTTACTTACCCTCTCTAGCTATTAGTTTCCTAACCTGTAAAAATTATGTCCAAGATCCTGTCCAATTAAACTTTTAAGCCTGTCTGGATGAGGCTCAAGGCATTTTGGGGCTTGTGGAAGCAGTTCAAAGTTGGATCTGTGGTTTGAGTCTCCTTGGGGTGTCCTCTACCTAAGCCAGAACTCGGGCTCTGGAGCAAATGGAGCCAGTCCTCAGAATCACCTTGATATTTCATGGGCCTTTCATGTGGGTTTTTAAGTTACATTCCCCAGGCTGTTAGAGAAACAACAGCAACCACCAGAGACCATCCGGAACTAGAAGAGTCTAAGGGAACAAAGAAAGAGGGAATCTAAGAGGACGTGGGTAAAGCGGGATTCCTCAGAGCAACTGCTTCCGAGCAGTCATTTTATCATGAGACTTCCGTTTTTCCAATACTCGTATCTCCAAAACACATACCCTGTCTCTCTCTCTTCAGAGATCACATTGCCTCTGCCTTTTGGCATTATCTGCCATGTCTCAAATTTAATCAGTCTTTTTTCCCCTTTGTCTTGGCAATAGAACTACTTATCTCAATGCTTAGACTGTGAGTCTTGCAGTTCAAAGAGAAAATTGAGTCAGCAGAATAGGACTGACTCAGCATTCGCAGGTTGGCCACAGTGGGGCCAATTCTCTGGTCCATATTTTGGCCTAATTCCCATTGAAATCCAAGGCCCAGTAAGAAGTACAAGCTTTATATCTGTAATTATGAACAAAGGCTTTTAAGCGGCTACAGGGCAAAAAATAGGGACCTGCATCTCTCTATCAGCAATTACCCTAGACTTGTTATTGTAATAGCCCGACTGCCCGTGCAGTTGCTCACGTGGGCACAGGGGCCAGGCCTTTCCTATGCATGCCCTCAACTCGGCCCTCCCCACTTATGGCTGATGGGATCAGACCTACCACTCATCGTGAGTTAGGAAGGAGAAATGAGAAATGGAAAGCTGGAAAGATTTTATGTGTTCTTCTTCCCCTACTACTCACTGCTACTTCATTTTTTATTACTTAGCAGTAAGTTATCCTGAGCAAGTACTTTACTGTTACAGAAATGGAAGGAAAACCAAGAGGTATTAAGAATGCTGAGTCATCATGGGAGCTTGGACAGAATGACCAGGGGTGAAGTTACAGAAGGTGAAATGTACATCTCTGGGTATTAACAGTAGAATATTCTGGAGATTGAATTGCCCCAAGTTACAGCTTGTTACTCTAGAAATAAGGGCCAAAGGGACCTGTGGTAGAAATGGTAAGCTATCAAGTGATTTGCAGGGGTTATCAACCCTGGATCTGCATGAGAAATACTCCACAAACAAAAATTAGTCACAGCTAGACCGCACCCACTGAACCAGGGTTTCTGGGGGGCGGGTCTCAGGCATCAGTATCTTTAAAGGCTCTCAAGGTGATCTCAGTGCACAGCCAGGAATAAGAACACCAAAACACAGCAAGTATTTTTTTCTCCACCAAGGAAGGAAATTAAGAGATGTCCCAAGAGCTGGAAAGAGACTGCTACAGCATTAAATAAATAAAATTCTATATTTTTTTTCTTTTGAGGCAGAGTCTCGCTCTGTTGCCCAGGCTGGAGTGCAGTGCTGTGATCTTGGCTCACTACAACCTCCACCTCCCAGGTTCAAGCGATTCTCCTGCCTCAGCTTCCCGAGTAGCTGGGACTACAGGCATCCGCCACCATGTTCAGCTAATTTTTTGTATTTTTAGTAGAGACGTGTTCACCATGTTAGCCAGGATGGTCTCTGTCTCCTGACCTCGTGATCCATCTGCGTCGGCCTCCCGAAGTGCTGGGGTTACATGCGTGAGCCACCGTGCCTGGCCAAAATTCTATTTTTATAAAATATTGATGCTAATACCAAGTAACACTCATTATGTGTCAAGTTGTGCACTACATGTGGAACTTGCTTAAATTCATTTAATTCTTATAATCCTTCTGAAGGACTTATTATTATTAGCCCCATTTTACAGAGAAGGGCACTAAGTCTTACATGTAGTGACTTGTCCAAGGCAAACAAATTGAGATGTAGCAGGTGAAAGGCGCATATGTGTAAGGAGTATGGAAAATACCAAGATAAGTAAAACATAGGCTGACTCTCAAGTTGCTGGCTTTGAGTGTCAGAGCAAATGACTAAAAGTCCAAAGCAACATGGCAACTGTCATAGAGCTACAAAGTGTGATGGAACCACAGGAGAGGCAGGATTAGTCAGGGTTTTGTAGTGGAGTTTGAGCCTTAAAGAATGAGTTTCAGATTCTGCTAGGCAGGGATGGTCATCCACTGGTGGCAGGAGGAGGGGATTCCCAGGGAAAAGCATAGTGCACAGAAATCCAAGAAAGCAGCTGAAAGCTGGCAAATAGCCTGGTCAGATTCAGGTTAAAAAAAGAAAGTAATGTAAGGCTAGGAAGGGCAGTTGTCCTAAATTGTGGGATTTTAAATGTGATCTAGGAGGGAACAGGGCATCCTGCAGGTATCTGCACAGGGCGTGTGATGGAGCAGTGTTTCCAGAGGAGCTGCCAACCTGGGAGCCTCCAGGACGTCCTCTAAAGGGGAGTGAAGCAGGGTTGGACCGCTGGACTCCCAGTGGACCACAGAAGAAGGAAAGAAGGCGGAACACATCTGGGAAGATATTAAGCCTACAGCCCTCATGTTTGATCATGCCATCTTGGAGTTACTCTACACCCTCCCACAAAGCCTACCTTATTGTCAGGAACCACACCCCTGGCCCTGTCGGATCACTGGATCACCCCATGTGTCATTTTTCTTTGTTAGCTGAGGTTGCTGTTAATTGTTTTTTAATGTGAAAGAGGGTGTGCAGCTATGTTCTCTATGTACTTTGGATTCCTGTTGCATACATGTTTGTTTAGATATTGCCCTTTTTCTCGGTCTGTGATGACACATGATATTTGATTTTTTCATCAAGGGGGGAAGTGAAGAAAATGAAAATACGGGATTCTGAGCTAGGTGAGACTTCCTTATATTTCCATAGGCAGAGCATTTCACATTTTCCACAGCAGAACCTCTTGGGATTCTGGGGGTGCGGCCTATTGCAGCCCCCTAAAAGGGTACATTTCTTTGCAATTTTGTGTTTTATCTTTAAATGTCATGTAAATTCTCTGATCCCATAATATATCCAACCCTTCCTGTTATGCTGTACCAGGTTTATCCTGTGACTTGGTGACCGCTGGCTCACCCCCATGGACCTGTCTCTGATGAGAGGCCATCCTGATTGTTTCTGTCCAGGGCTGGGTTATTGATTTGGACATGAGTCACTTGAAAGACAGCTCTAAGCTGTCTATTTCACTGTGATCAAAGAAACACACATTTGACTAAGAAACCGTATGTCTTATTTTTGTGGTGTAGCTTAGTAGTTGTAAGATGTTAACATATATATCACATTGACCGCTGGGTAGAAAAATGCTCTCCAATTAAAGATCTCTTTGTTTACAACAAGGTCCATGGAGACAGATTGCTAATAAAGTCCAGTCGCCTTCTCCATTGTACAAAACCTATATGGGGGAGATTAAGGAGGGAAGAGGAGTTTTAGAGAGAAGAGAAGGGGTTTGGTCATTTGCCAGTATAGGTTGACAGCAGGAAACTATCCTTGACTGATTATCTTTGGGTAAAACAGGTACCTTCTTTAGAGCTCTATCCTCACACACAGTAACACCTCTTGCTCCAAAGGCTTGTGACCTCCCAGATACATCTTTAGTTGCTTCCTCTCAAGCCGTCAGCTTTTGTCCTCTAATACAGACTTATCAGCTCAGCTTCTCTGTGATTTTCTTCCTGTATCCCTTTTTTTTTTTTTTTTTTTTGAGATAAGGTTTAACTCTGTTGCCCAAGTTGGAGTGCCATGGTATGATCACAGCTCACTGCAGCCCTGAACTCCTGGGCTCAAATGATCCTCCTGCCACAGCCTTCCATGTAGCTGGGACCACAGGTGTGCGCCATCACATCCAGCTAATTTTTAAATTATTTGTAGAGACAGGGTCTTGCTATGTTCCCCAGGCTGGTCTTGAACTCCTGGGCTCAAGTGATCCTCCTGCCTCAGCCTCCCAAAGTGCTGGGATTACAGGCATGAGCCACCTCACTTGGCCTTTTATCCCATCTTGATGAAGGGGTTAAGAGAGTCCATCTTTCCACTCCATTTGTCTCTTCTTGGTCTTCTCCAGAGATGTTGCCTCTTTAATAGGGTATTAATGCCAGGGTTCTCCTGGATCCTGCCTCTCTTCTTCACTTGGACTGAATGAGGGCCTTCTCACCAGTCCTTGTCCCTGGCCTGCCTCTATAGGGCACAGTCATGTTTGATGGGTGCCCTACCCTGAAGGATGCTGTGGCTGCTCACCACTGAGCCCTTCTGCTAGGAGGGGGCCTCCCCAGGCTCCTCCTGCCCTGAACCTGTTCTGGGGCTCCTGCTGTGACCTCAGTTCAGCTCTTTCAAACACCAATGACCACAGTTGATAATGGCTTAGGGTTTATTCCAAATGTTTCATTACTAGCTCATCTATTTTCTTTTCTGGTCAAGCTAAGTTACAGTGGTTAATATAGATTAGTGACTCATTAAATATTTCTTGATTTTGATATGCCTCCATCAGAGACCTGAGCCACAGAAACACTCATACATGAGCCAAGAAGAAAAAAATTGTGTGGCAGCTGCCCAGCTCTGCTCTGCAATCTTGCGCTTCCTGTTTACTAAGAAGACCTGATGAACCTGTATCTACTACTACCCAGGGCACATTAGAGTCATCACAACCCCTGCTAGATGACTATTTTGATATGGAGGGGAAAGAATTGCTCCCCTCAGCCCCTGGGGATAAATTTAGGACCATCACTGGCCAGCGTTATGTCCTTGTCTGAGGAGTTGGAACTGGGAACCCAAAGGGAAAGTTCACCTGACTTGGAAATGTGCATACAAGTAGTCTCTCAACACTAGGACGTTTACAGTGAAGAAAGCATCACTGAAGAGAGCTGTGGTTCATTGGGATGGCCTGGCCATAATAAACTGTCCTGAATGGAACACTTTCACGGGGCTGCTTTGGGGATAGTTGGAGCAAAGTCGAATCTGTTACATGAAGTCAGGGTTGGAGATGTGCAAATGATTGCAGAGTGGGTCTGGAAGCAGGAGGGAAAACACTGGTCTCCAATGAGAGGGCCTCAGGGAATGGGGAGAAGATAAGGAGAAGTCAACTCTTCCCACAGGTGAATCGGAAGGAGAACAGCTACCCAAAGTCCAAGTGTTAGGTGGGCTGAGGTCTAACTGTGTACCTGGTCAAGCTTTTCAAATCCTTATGGGAGGGATGGAAGCCACTCCACAGGCAGGATCTCAGCTGTATCCTGAGGCTGCTAGGTCAAGTAACAGCAGGGAGGTTGCAGAGTGCCCTTCCAGAGCAGCTTTATTGTGGAGAGAGCAACCACAGAGCAGATCCTGGCCAGTAGAGCTTCTTCTGGACTCCGTTCCCCCCAGCTCCCTGAGTTTCTGCTCATGACAGTTGAAAATAATTACCAAAGATACAATGGGGAGGAAGCTGCATTCTTTCTTTTCTAACTACCCACTGTCAGCTTTTCTAGAAAGCAACTTTCATGCTTTCTACCCAACAGTGAAAAATTGTGAATGAAATGATCATTTCTTTGCAAAAACAGACATTATTTCATAAGGAGTGCATCTAAAGCAATGAAGCTTTGTTTCTGGGTTCCATGCCTTTGCTGCACGGACCAGTTACATGAATCACATAGGGAGAGCCATTTAGAACAGGCCCTGCTGTTGAGCACACTTCATGAAAAGGGGCTCGGAGTCACATTGCACAAAGGTTTTCTTAGGAAGCCGGGCCTTCAGTGATGCTTGTCCAAACGACTCACTGTTCTCTACATGTGAATGGGATTTGTTGTTGTCATGGTTACAGTTAACAGAAATTCAATTCAACATAATGACATATATATACATCAATGGTGACATCAGATTTGACCCCTTTATGTCTGAAAAGAAACACTAGTGCCTCTCTTTGGAGGTTCTATTGGGGCTTTATGAAGCCCTGTGCAGCTTTGGACTTCCATACATTCATTTAATTTATAGTTATTGAAATCTACTATGTGCCAGGCACTATGCTGGCACTACAGATACTGGAAAAAATGATCCAGTCTCTGCCCCTAAGGAGCTTAGAATCTGGGAGGAAAAATAAGACCAATGAGTCTATCACATGGGGCAAGGGTATTGTGAACAGGAAGGTACTACAAAGGCAATCCTGAAAGGATGCATTCTTCAGATAAGAAGTTCTAGCTTGTTTGAATTATGGTAAATGGAGTGCCTTAGTGTTCTATTGGCCTTGTAACAAATTACATTAGTGGCTTAAAGGAACACGAATTTATTATCTTACAACTCTATAGTTAGAATTCTGACATGGGTGTCAATGGGTTACAATCAAGGTATCAGCAGAACTGTGTTCCTTTTTGCGGGGCTCCAGGGGGAATCCATTTGCTTGTCTTTTCCAGCTTCTGGAGGCTGCCCCCACCCCTTGGCTCATGGCCCCCTCCTCCATCCTCAAAGCCAGCCATGGTGCGTCTCTCTGACCATTCTTCCACAGTTACGGCTCACTCTGACGACAGCTGGGAAAGGCCCTCCCCTTTTTGAGAACCATGTGATTAGATTGAGTCCTCCTGGATAATCCAGGCTCATCTCACTATCTCAGGGCTTGAAACTTAACCACATTTGCAAGGTAAAGTAATATATTTACCAGTGCTGGGGATTAGACATGGACATGTTTGGGAACTATTATTCCTGTCACACTGAGGAAAGATTTGTCACTGTAGAGATATTTTTTCTATACTTTTTTTCCTTTTTTGTTTTTTCATTCATTACCCAACAGAGATGCTGTTTGCTATCAAAACACCATTGCCTGTGGTAGTGGGTGCAGAAATGTATTGGGCAGAGCTGCTGGGGTGGGGAGAGAGTAGTTATTTCAATATCTCTTAGTAGAATGTGGAGTTTGGGAAAGATAATTTAATATTTATATATGAAAGGAATAATAAAGTCACATCACATAATGCTAACTACAGGAAGCAAAGCTCAACCAAATATTCTTGGCCAGTGGAGCTAAGCAGAGATGTGGCAACTCCATTACCTATGACTGGGAACAGGGTCAAGGAGTGGGGGGTGGACACCGTGGAGGACACTTCCCTGGGAGGTTTATATCAGACTCTTTCCAGAGAAGATGGAAAAGCATTTAGTTAGGCCAGGATAAAAGGCTTCTAACAAGTGTCCCCACCCCCATGCTCTCTTTAGTCTAACCCATTTTCAAATTTTTTTTTTTCTTACCCAGTCATGGGTTCCTTTGAGGAATCCTGTGCTGAGGTGTTTTATTAATAGCTGCAGCTCTGGAGCTGGTATTGGTAATGCCTGGCACAGGGCAGACTCTCAGTAAACGTTTGCTGAATGAATGAAATACACTGAATGACTGTTGTTCATGTTACTCCTGTCCCAGAACCTGCAACCGTCCCCCATTATTCACTGAATAAAATCCAGTTGTTCCAAACTTGCTCCCTGATTCCCTTCCATCACCTTGTATCTCCCCAGGTCCAAAACCTCTCTTTTCCAAGGCTGTAGTATCAGCACAAGGCCGCTTTGGCTGCCATGACAAAGTGCTACAGACTGGTGGCTTAAACAACAGAAATGTATTTTCTGGAAACAAAATGTTAGAAATCAAGGTGCCAGCAGGGTTGGTTCCTTCTGATGCCTCTCTCCTTGGCTGGTAGATGGCTATCTTCTCCCTGCGTCTTCATGTTGTCCTTTTTCCGCCTCTCGTTGTCCAAATGCCCTCTTCTTGTAAGGACAATGGTCATATTGGATTAGGGCCCACCCTCATGACCTTATTTTGAATTATCTCTTTAAAGGCCTTATCTTCAAATATAGTCACATTTGAGGTACCAGGGATTAATACTCCAACCTACAAATTTTGTGAAAACATAACTGAGCCCATAGCAAATGCTTATCTCATTCCTTTCTTTATAGTCTTCTCTGATTCTTTTTTCCTTATCTCTTTTCTTCCTATCTTCTCTGCACCAAAATTTTCCCACCTTGTACAGTGCACACACACACACACACACACATTCACACTCATCCTGTAAGTCATTTCTCTCTTCTGAATAACTATAGCTCTAAATATTTTTCTTGTGGTACTTATCACTTTTGTCTTGTATTATATTATCTTGTGTTATACTTTACCTTGTATTATACTACCTTGTCTTATATTATTATATATATTATATGTGTTATTTCCTCAACTAGAGTGTAAGCTCCTCCTGGGAAGACTCTAACTAATCTTTTTCTCTCTTACATGACTTGGCACAATGTCTTGAACATGGTAAATGCTCAAGAAATATCTGATGAGTGAATGTAGATGGTAGGAGATAATTAAAAAGTAGTCACTTGAGTATGGGATGAGTTAAATTTATTACAGATACATTTATTTCTTGCTTGAGTAACAGTTCCCAGAGGGCAAGAAATCAGAATCATGTGCAAGTTTGGAATCAATGGATGCTTTCTGACAAGACTAATAATGTACACCAGAAAAACTGGCTGGTCTCACAGCAGCATAATCCAGTGGTATGGCCGAGAGACATTTAGCACCATTGCTAAGAGCACCAGTTCTGAACTGGACTGCCTGGGTTTGACCTTGCCTATGTGCTATAATTTGAATGTGGTTTGTCCCCAGCAAAACTCACATTAAAATTTAATTAACAATGTAGTTGTGTTGGGAGGTGGTGCCTTTAAGAGGTGATTAAGTTGTTAGGATAGATTAATGCCTTTCTTGAAAGACTGGGTTAGTCTTGCAGGAATGGATTAGTTCCCCCAGCAGCAGGTTGTTGTAAAGTAAAGTAACAATGTTTTTGCTCTTTCCACACATCTGGTTCCCCTTTCATGTCTCTGTGATGTTTTGACCCAGCATGAGGATCTCACCAGAAGCCATCAGAGACAGCCACCCGACCTTGAATTTCCCAGCCTGCAGAACCATGAGCTAAATAAACCTTTTTCTTTACAGAGGGCTTCTGTTATAGCAACACAAAATGAACTAGGTCACTGTGTGACCCTGAAAAACTTACATGTCCTCTCTGTGTCTCAGTTTCCTCATCTATCAATTGAGATAATATCTATGTATATATCCTCCTCATAGGCTCTGTGGCACTTCACATAGAGCCTGGCACATAGTAAGCACACAGTACATGTTGGCTATTATTATCACCAGTGATTTCAGACGGCTTTAAAGTGCCGCTAACTTCTACCCCTTAAGTGGAGTCATTATACTTCACTGCAAAAATAGGAAAAGTTCTTCAAAAATGTGACACTTCCTCCCAAGGATCTGCAATTAGCTTTGGGTATTATTCTCCTTTATGTGTGTGTTTCTGGACATGGTGCAGGAAAAGCAGGTAGAACTTGCTCACGTAGTGGTTGGGTCTTTGTGAGATGTGACAGCCAAGTCCCTAATTATTCTCAGAAATGTCAGAACTCACTGGCTGCGACTGGGCTTGACAGTTCAAGGGCTAATTAACTCTAAACCCTGCTTCTTGGATTGCCTCATTTGCAATTCTTGGTCACTTATTTTCTTAAGTCTTTTAAAAAATCCATTTAGCAGTTTGATAGAAGGTAGGAATGTGGCATGCGACAGATCAGTGGCAAGGGAGTGCCTCAGCCAGAACCTTGTACCCTATGGAGGTGCAAGTGAGGTGTACGTATTCAGGGTTGTCCCTCTCCAAGGCCTGCTCTTGAAATGCGGAGGGAGCCTCAGCATGTGCGAGACTCCCAGAGAAAGTCACACCAGCCAATACTGAGTTCCGATTTTTCTGCTTCAGAGGAGGCTTTCTTTTCTCTTTTCCCTTGACCATCTCCAATGAGATAATTTTCTCAGGACTTGCCTTTTTTTCCCAAAAGCCTCATTAAAAACAAATCAAACATATGCTAAACGAAATAAGTCAGTCACAAAAGAACATAGATTGTATGATTCCATTTATATGAACTATCTGGAACAGCAAATTCATAGACAGCAAGTAGATTAGAGGTTACCAGGGACTGGGGACAGAGAGGAATGGGGAGTTACTGCTTAATGGGTACAGAGTTTCAGTGCAGGGTGATGTGAGGAAAGGATTTTACAAATGCATAATGGTTGATCCGGCACTGTGGCTCTCTTCTGTAATCCCAGCACTTTGGGAAGTTGAGGCAGGGGGATCATTTGAGGTCAGGAGTTTGAGACGGGTGGATCACAAGGTCAGGAGATCGAGACCATCCTGGCCAACATGGTGAAAACCTGTCTTTACTAAAAATACAAAAATTAACTGGTGTGGTGGCACACACCTTTAATCTCAGCTACTCGGGAGGCTGAGGCAGGAGAATCACTTGAACCAGGGAGTTGGAGGTTGCAGTGAGCTGAGATTGCGCCACTGCACTCCAGCCTGGTGACAGAGTGAGACTCCATCTCAAAATAAATAAATAAATAAATAAATAAATAAATAAATAAATAAATAAATGCATAGTGGTGGTGGAAGCACAACATTGTGAGTGTAATCAATGCCACTGAACTCAAAATGCTTAAATGGCATATTTCATGTTACATACATTTTATCACAATTTTTTTAAATGTTGAAAAGCAAAGGAAAAAGCATTGTCCCCACCCTTTAGCATCACATATAGGACTGTCCATGCTCAGACTCCTGCAGATGGGCCAGAGGTACCACATGAGGTGAAGCTCACAGAACACTCGGGGCTTGCTGCCTCACCTCCGTGCCTTTGCACCTGCTGGTGCTCCTACACGAAATGTTCTCTCTCTCCTGTCTCCCTGGCAAACTCCCATCATCTTTAGAACCACAAGTTAATTGTTCTTCTCTCTGTAAATTCTTCCTGATTCTCTTGCCTGTACCTTTACAGGAAGAGCTGCTTACCTCCTTTGTGACTTTTTGTGCATTATGCCATTACAGCGCTTACCAGACCCGATTGCAATTTGTTTTCCTTTTGTGAATATCAACTTACAATACATACAGTAAAATTCACTCCTTTTAGCGTACATTTCTGTGAGTTTTGATAAATACAGTTAGTAGTGTAATCAACACCAACAACAGTTTCATTACTGCTCCCACCCCAAAACTCCCTCACATCTCTCTGTAGTCAGTTCCTCCCCCCAGCTCCTGATCTGTTTTTGGTCTCTCTAGTTTGGCCTCTCTATATGACATTTTCAAGAGTGTCATACAATTGAAACCATGCAGTACGTATCACAGTCTGTTGCCACTGGTTCTTGTTTGTATAGCTGTCTCGTTCTAGACTTGAGCTCCTAATATCAGACTCTGTCTTACTTATTTTTTCCCTGCACCAAGAGTGGTGTGTGCTCCGTGGTGGTGTTGTGTGCCTGTCAGTAAAATGATTGAATGAAAGCATGACGTTAGAACCTGTTTCTAATAAAAACAATCCCAGCACAGTGTCCTTGGCTTGGGATTCAGTGGGAGGCTCCAGGCAGGAGCAGAAGCAGCTGGTTGCAAGGCAGTCATGACCAGACACGGCAGACAGAAGTGAAGTTCCCCAGCCCTTCCTTCCAGGGCAGTGACAAGGAGCTGAAAGCAGGGAGGCAATTGGCACCAGGCTGTCTGGAGCTGGAGCCCTCCTTCCTGTCAGCAATGGTCACTCACGAGGCCACCACAGCCCCACGAGGCCACACCCATCCACAGTACCTCTAGACTGGGCAGTCTGGTCCTGACCCAGGACCTTCCTGTTGGAGGGCACCTCTGGGACTCCCAGTCAGCCAGCCCAGAAGCAGCCCAGTGGGATCCAAGCATGGGCAGTAACGAACCAGGATGTTGGGAGGAGCAGGTTCAGAACCTCAGAACCACCTAGCTTTTGCCTCTTCCTGCATCCTCCTCTATTCCCACCTCTGCCCGCTCATTCCTACCTCCACCTTCACACACAAAGCCACGCATATCCAGAGGATCTTTTGCTTGGTCTATACCACCCTAATTTCAAGGAAATAAAGAATGCCATGTAGCCATTTGAGTTGCTATTTTCCATTATGGTTTTCTATTTTAGCCTTCACGGGGGACCCTGGGGAAGCCCTCATCTCCCACTTCCCCATCTTGTAGTTATTGTCTCAATAGGAACAAAAGTCCTGCATCCCTATTATTCCTCTTTTCTTCCACGCTTTATTAAATCTTTTATTAGCCCCTCAATGAGAGCTCCTCGAAGGCCAGTAGCACAGCCGGGTCCTGGGACTTTTGCGCGAGCACCATCTGTGATTAAAGAGAAATCATAACACAGTAAGGGCCATGTGGTAAACACTAAATAAATGACTGTTAAATAAACCGAGTCAAAAATTCATGATCAAACAAATACGGATTATGGCAGCTGCCTACATCTTTATTGACCTTCAGTTTGGAATGACCACTACCTCTGGATCATGTCCTGGGGCAGAGCAGGAAGAAACCATTCACTCCTTAAGGTATGAGTAACTTCAGTTCAATAATTAATAAGCAAAAGGGTAGAAACCTGTGGTTAAAATGACATGTGGAGAATATGGCATGAATGTTAATTCAATTTCTTACTATTACAGCAATTGCGAATTGTCTTTTACAATAACTTTATTACTTTGTTTTTCAGTGGAAGTGAAAATTTTTTAAAAATTCTTTTCTGGGTCAGAGGACCAAGAATCTGTTCCAGGATTTTCACATTCAAAGTTGCGTTTCTTTTGAAACGTGTAGACTTTGCATCATTAACCCAACAGATATGTCTTGACTGTCTCCTTTAACTCTGAATGCTGTTTAGGATACAGAAAAAAGGATAGGAATTGCCTGAAAAGTCCTGTGGGTGTTCAGAGGAACCCTGCTCACATATGCACCTCGGTGGCCAATGGAACCTCCTCTTCAGATGACAAATCACTGATTCGGGTCCCAGCCTCAGAACTGCACTGCTTATAGGTGCATTTTATAGCAATGCCTTGTGTATACTCGTTAGATTGAATTTGCTGATTTCACAAGCATGCGCCAGGGAACCAGGGACAAAAATGCACAGTGACAATATCTAAGGTTCGATAGAGGGAGAAATGCGCCTACAACAGTAACTCAAACTGAAGAACCAAGTGGAAGCTGCCATCAGAGGCCCCCAGACACAGAGTCAGGGCTCGACTGCCTCTTCAGAGGCCTGGGATCATCACAGCAATCGGCAGGCACCCTGGGGTGTGATACAGCCGGC
Source organism: Colobus angolensis palliatus (assembly GCF_000951035.1). NCBI lineage: Eukaryota > Metazoa > Chordata > Mammalia > Primates > Cercopithecidae > Colobus > Colobus angolensis. The sequence continues at coordinate 3,948,103 of NW_012115766.1, forward strand.
TGCAAAGGATCCTCTAGGCCAACCGTGACTCATTGGCCTGAGGCTCCCACTGTCTGTACCCATGAGGCTGGAGAAAGAACATGGGCTTTGAGCAAATACAGCTGGAATCCTGGTTCTGTTCTGGACAGGTGCGAGATTTCCGACATTTCCAACATGACCTGTCTCAGCTTTTGCTTGTCTGGAATATGATGCTAATGCCCCCTTCCCCCTAGGATGGCAGAAAGTATTCCATGAGACAGTGTATAGAAAGCTCTCACAAAGCATATAGAAGGCGTAATGCCTTTCCCTCCACCGCCTACCTTCAAAGAATGAAGGCCCTGCCAAAGCACGCCCACAGGGCAACACAGCTCCTCACTTCCAGGCCGCAGAACAAGCACATCTTAACTGGGCCAGACCCGGGAAGTCTGGAGTGTGGAACACTGAGAGGGTTTTTGCTGCAGGTTGGAGATAACCAGTGGGTGGTCCCAGGGTGATGGGTGTACTTATGAGGCTCATTAGGACAGAGGACAGAGGCAAACAGTGGAGGGAGGAAATCAAAATCAACCCGGTCTCGTATCACACTGGACACACAGTCTAATATTCGCTCCTGATGCTAGAGCCCAGGCGATGCGCTTGTTTATGACACAGAGTTCTTGTCTGCCCCCTCCTTAGTCCTGCACCAGCCGGACACAGGGCTTTGACTTCTCCCCTTGCTCCTCTTTTAGATCATTACCCCTGAAATGCTCTTGGCTGGATGTCCCAGGGGTTCACCGAGAGCAAATCTGTGGCAAGCAGAAAGAAGGGGCTGGAACGGCACGTGAATGGCAGTCAGGTCTCGGAATCGAATCTGAGAAACCATCTGCCTTTGTCCTCCATGAGGATTCTGCGTTGGAGAGGGGATGGCCCTCCTCGGCGCCTCCTCCACAGTGGCTGAGAGAATCCGCCATCTGGTGACATGGCGGGAGGCGGTGGGGAAGGGGGGTCTACTCTGAGGGACACCTAGGCGAGGGGATGGCCTTGTGCTCATCATCACGGCAGCCCCACTCTGCACATGGGGCCTCATTTCTCCACGCTAGGCCAAGTGAACAGTCTCACTCTGCTCTTGCTCATTCTTTGCTTTGCGCTTTTGGCTGCTCAAATTTTGAATGCCAGACCAACCTTTTAAATGCATGTATATTCCTGGCAACACTCCATGGGAGTATTTATCACACTGAATGCAAAATAGGAGACTCTACTTAGGGCTGGGACTCAGAAAACCCCCAAGGAAGGAGGCGACTCTATCAACTCAATCAAGGACCCCTGGGAGGCACGATGTCACTTCCACTTACCCCAAACTCAAGATTTAATCATTATAAGCCAAAGAAATATGATTGATGGTCTCTCTGTATAATTCAATCACACACGTCCCAGTAGCAGGGAAGCATTTGGACCAGGTTGCCAGTTTTTTCTTATTCAACAATCCCGATGGCTCAGGGGTGGTACCAATAAGATATTAATTTCCCTGGAGAAATTTTCTTCTAATCATGCATATTGAGCTTGAAGCCCTTAGGCACAGGCAGATTCGGATAATTTATTTTTTTCACCTGAAGCTATTTTTTTGTTTTTGTTTTACTCACAGTTCATAGTGTTTATTACATTCTCTTGAGAAAATTTCTCTCCACTTTCCGCACTTTATGTCCTCAGTCTTTTTGGCATAAGACAGGATGTGGCTTTGCAGCTGCCTCCAACCACGCCTTTGGAAGCAAGAGATGGCAGCTCCCAGGCTCCCTGGGCCTGCAGTCCAGATGTGAGAGCGTGAGAAGCTGTCTTCCTGGGCTAGAACGAAATGTGGGTGATTCAGTCTCATTTAGCCCTGCCTACAGAAAGGTTTTTCTTTTCAGGGGCATTTTTAAAAGATAGTAACTCTTATTCTCCAGGTAAATCGCCATCAGAAGCTAATTTCTGAACATCTACCATCATTGACCATTTTTGGCTTGGGTTTAAACAAAAATGTAAATTAAATTAAATAAATAGCCACCATCATCTCCAAGGCCTACTTAGGTTAGAGAAAGTGTAGCTAGAGAGACAAGAGCTGGATGGAAAGCGTCTTCATTCCACACGTTGAGAGTAAATCAGTGAAGTGCCTCTGAAATATTCAAAAAAAGTAAGAAATTCGATATAAAAGTAGACTAGGTCAACATGAGCCTCTAGGGTCCTGTAGCTATTGGGCTAGTGCAGAGCCTAGGGTTAACATGGATCTATTTCACTTAGACTGCCCTGGGAATTTTCCTGCACATTCGTCACACAATTTGATTCGGGTTGTCCCACTGCCCGGGGAAGCTGGGCTACGTGTGAGATTTGTTTGGAAGCAGTAATGAATCCAACTGGGGATGAACGTCTAGGTTTGAGGAGCAAGCACTTCTAGCCACAAAAAATATCCAAATAAGGATGGAGGGGCGAGAACAGTCAAATGTAGCTTACTCATTGTTTTCAATAGGTGTGCTTTCAGTTTTCTTCTCCATCATCAGGGTGCTAGCAGTGTTGCATCAGCATCCGTATAAAGAAAGGGAGATGCAACAGGGAGCCGTGGGGAAAGCTCTGCCTGAGGAGCTGGGAGTGTGAGGGGTCTGCTGTCCCTGGCTGGGCGGCCACAGAGACGCCACGGACGCCTCTGGCCCCACTGCAAAAGTCTGTTGGTTTATGTTTCTAAGTGATCATCATGTCTTTAGAAATTAGCCATGCAGATGAGCTCTCCCCAGACGTTTGTTGGAAGATTTTAGTAAGTACAGATGCTCCTTGACTTACAGTGGGGTCACATCCTAATAAACCCATCATAAGCTGAAAATATTATAGGTCAAAACTGCATTTAATACACCTAACCTGCCAAACATCAGAGCTGAACATAACCTTCCTAAATGCACCTACAATTGGGCAAAATCATCTAACACAAAGCCTATTTTATAATAAGGTGTTAGATTGAATGCTGTAGTAAAAGTGAAAAACAATGGTTGTATGGGTACTAGAAATACAGTTTCTACTGAATGCATGCCACTTTCGCTTCACCATAAACTTGAAAAATCATTCGTCAAGGAATGTCTGTAGTTGTTTTTGTTGAATTGTGTCCCCCAGAAAGATACGTTCGCGTTCGAACCCTGGGTACCTGTAAATGTGACCTTATGTTGAAACAGAATATTTGCAGATGTCATCAAGTTAAGATGAGGTTATACTGGATTAGGGTGGACTCTAATCCAATGACTGGTGTCCTTATAAAGAGGAGAATTTGGACACAGACGTAGAAAGAATGCTATGTGACGAGGGAGGCAGAGAAGGTAGGGACCGGAGTGATGTGCCTACAAGCCAAAGGACACCAAGGATCGCCAGGCAAATACCAGAATCTAAGAGAGAGATTTGGAATGGACTCTCCCTCAAGCCTCCAGAAAGAACCAACCTTGCCATCCTGTTGAAGGGAACACAACTGTCCCAGAAGTGACCACATCTTAATCCTGAACTTGTGGCCTCCAGAACTGTAAAAGAATAAATTTCTGTTGTTTTAAGCCACCCAGTTTGTGGTACATTGTCATGACAGCCCTAGGAATCCAACACAGCAGTTATCTCACACAGGCCAGTATAACTAGTTTAGAACAAGATTCATTATATCTGTTAGATGTCAAGGGAATATTTTTTGGTTTCAGTGATAGCAAGTTTATTTTGATAATACAACTGACTTTGCTATTTTTACTGGGAGTTTTTGGAATACATATTCATTTCATGCTCCTAAAAAGATTAAGCACGCATGTGTGCATGTGTATATCTATCCATCCACTAAGTTGTATCTCATTAAAAAAAAAAATGAAATCAGGCTGGGCATGGTGGCTTACACCTGTAACCCCAGCACTATGGGAGGCTGAGGCAGGTGGATCACCTGAGGTCGGATGTTCGAGACCAGACTGACCAACATGGTGAAATCCCAACTCTACTTAAAATACAAATATTAGCCAGGTGTGGTGGTGGGGACCTGTAATCTCAGCTACTTGGGAGCCTGAGACAGGAGAATTGCTTGAACCCAGGTGGTGGAGGTTGCGGTGAGCTGCGATTGTGCCATTGCACTCCAGTCTGGGCAACGAGAGCAAAACTCCGTCTAAAAAAAAAAAGAAAAAAAAAACAAGAAATCCTATTTTTTAGTATCAGGAAATGAATTAAATACTTCATCTATTTTCTATAAAAAGGTGACCTATGTTTACATTTTCAACCTCATATTTAACAGTGATTGTGCAATATTATTGCATTCTCTAGTTAGCCACTCCCAAGCAGTGGAAATGTCTGCTTGCCAGCTCTCAGTGGAGAAGTAAATTGCCCTCTGACAGTGCTGGTGAGGCGCCACTCTATTTAAAGGCAGTTTGAGGAAGAGTGATCATCTCCTATGTGGGGAAGGCCAAGTTAAGACTTCTGTTCAGATCCACTGGAATTTACGTATCTACGAGACCCACTGGAGGACGCTTCCACCTTGGTTCATGCTACACAAAAAGAAGCAGACCCCTGACAACTATTTGGTGACTGGCATAAATGAAGACTTACCGAACTTGAATGTGGGCCTCAAAACTGATTTTTATTTTGACTTAATTATCTGGCTTAAGACTTTTCTTTTTTACTGATTGGCCTGATTTTCACAGTCATGTTGTCATTTTTCTCATCAGCTTACTGAAACAGCCTTGGAGTCATGTACAATTCAACGTGCATGCACACAATTCAGTGCTGCCCTTCAAAACTTTCTGTCCTACCATCGTTCCGTTTTGGTTTTTGTTTTCCAGAATACTACTCATTTAAGTAAGGAGAACTGAAGGGAGCTTTTAAAAAATGATTCTGAAAGAGTTTATATGATCACTGGGAAATATATATTCTATTTCTCTAAATAAAATAATAATTTTAAAAATAAAGTGGAATATGAAAATCAGCCTGTGATTTTTAAGTAACCACGTTTTTAAAAATCAGCTTTTTAAAATGGGACATTTTCAAATCTAATTTATAAAATTATTGTTTGAATTAGAAAAAGAGAATTTCTGGCACCTCTGCAGTTGGGAACTCTATGTGCCCTGGAATTAACAAGAGAGACTGAACTACACATTGCTGGTTGGTTGACTGGGCAGAATGAGAAAGACAGTCTTTAAACTGAAAAACAATTTTCTATCTTTTTCTGTAGAAAGTGTGTTTTTCAGAAGATATGTATGTATATATTCATCACATATATATTACAGACAAATAATCCTAAGTGTAGAATCTTAACTGAAAATATATGAACTGTTGGCCAGGGGCGGTGGCTCATGCCTGTAATCCTAGCACTTTCGGAGACCAAGGCAGGCAGATCACAAGGTCAAGAGATTGAGACCATCCTGACCAACATGGTGAAATCTCATCTCTACTAAAAATACAAA